>NW_024097499.1:0-402500 GCF_016545835.1 Crotalus tigris | reverse complement strand
TATCTTGGATATATCTTATCTCTCAGAAGACATTCTCAAGCTAAACCACTGGAGGGAGGCAGCTTAATCATTTCTGTGTGATTGGAAATCTTCCAATCAGTTGAGATCTCTGTTTCTTTTTCTTGTTTTTTTAATGGGTGGCTCTCTCATTTTTCAATTCTGCATGGTGCTTTGTTTTTGCATTTGATGATGTGCTGCTTTATCCTTTTTAAAATGGGAGCCTGGACATTTTCCTGGCCTTTGTTCTCTTTTCTATACATTTTGGAGATAAAGGATGACAGAAATGAAGGGAGATTGGGTAAATGGGTAGATGCACTCATGGATATTTTTGGTGTTTCAAGGTTTTCTAAAGAGAGAAACTGTATTGTTAAACAAACTTAAGCTCTCTTGTATCCAAGTCATTTACAATTCGTATCTCCTTCTCTTCCTAAGGTGAGCTGCTCAAAATAGTGCTTCGTTAGTCACTTTGTGGTAAGATGCCTTTATTAAAAATAGTTGTATTTTTAAAACCATCAACAGCCAGAATTCGCAATCAGAAGCCCAGTTGTTCTTACCATCATGCTCTGAGGAAATTGCCTACTTAGTTTTCCAAACAGCTGGGGTAAATTCTGATTTTCTTGTCCAAAAAAATGCATTTTCCGCTTAGTCTACATCTTCTTCCTGTTTGCTTAGGGCCAAGCTTGTGATTTGCTTAGGGCCAATTCTGTGCCAAACCTGAATTTTGCAGGTGGGCAAAATAAATACCTAAATCTTCTGGCACACCATGAATATTCAAAGTTTTCAACATTATAATTTAAGAAAAGAATGAGAGCCTGATGCCTTTGTGTTGTTGCTGACTCTTCATTCCCTTCAGCCTCAGTTCAAACTGCTGAACAAATAATTTGAGGCTAATGGAAGTTGGGAGTAATGGCAACTTGAAGACCAAGTAATAACAACTTTCTCCTTTTAGAGTTTGTCCCTTTTCTTCATCTCACAAACCATCGGTGGCCATTAGGCTTAGCACATTTTACCTCCACCCCCTTTTTACAGCTTTCTGGCCACTCTTCAGTTATGTTTTGAAATTGACTGCAAAACACCAAAGTTCAGTAGCAGCGCGTGTTGTGTCAGGGTTATTTACCAAAATAATATGCAAAAGAGTATATTGGGCCCTTCCACACAAATGAAAAATCAGGCATATTTTCTTTTTTTTTTTTTATTAAAAAGTTTTATAAGTTTTACAAAAAGAACAAAACAATACAAAAACAAAAAACAACATATACAAAAAAAACCTAAACATTACACAACAAAACCCCCCTTCCCCAACCCCCACCCAAACACCCCCCTTTCCCCCCCGAGCTTCCCAGAGCAGAATATAGGCTTAATTAAAAAACAATTAAAAAATTATATTTGTAAAAAAAAGAAGAAAATATAACATTAAAATATATATGTATATATATAAAAATAAAGATTATGAAAAGGCTATATAATATTTTTTTATATCCAGTTTAAATTGTATAAATTTTATCCATTTATCCCAAACAGCAAGAAATTTCTCTTGCGTTTGTTCCTTTAAAAAAGCCGAAATCTTTGCCATTTCCGCCAAATAAGACACTTTAAGAAACCATTCCTGCAATGTAGGCAAAGATTCCTTCTTCCAATATTGTCCTACTAACAGCCTCGCGGCTGTAATCAAATTTAACATCAATATAACCTCCTTTGTATCACAATCAGTAACTATACCCAACAAAAATAATTGCGGAGTAAATTTTACCCTCCTTCTAAAAATTCTCTGGATATTCCACCATATCTTAATCCAAAATGCTTTTATCTCTCTACACGACCACCAAATATGATAAAAGTAGCATCCATACAACCACATCTCCAACATTTAGGTTGTAAGTCAGGGTACATAAGAGACATTTTTTGTGGATCAAGGTGCCATCTATAAAACATTTTATAAAAATTCTCCCTTAAGTTCTGTGCTTGTGTAAATTTGACATTTCTCACCCAGATGGTTTCCCAGGTGTCCAATGGAACTGGCTCACCAAAGTTCTGCGCCCATCTGATCATACAATCTTTAATTAGTTCCGTTTCTGAGTCCAATTCAACTAAAACCCCATAAATCCTCTTAATGTGGGTTTGTCTTTGATCCTTCACTTGCTTAATAAAATTTTCATCTTCTCTAAGAAAACCCACCTTACAATCCACCTTCCATCTATCTACTAGTTGCCTATATTGGAACCAAGAGTAAATAATATTTTCTTGTGCTAACTCTTCCCGTGATTTTAACTGCCAGTTTTGTCCATCCCATCTAAGTAGCTGTCTATAAGACACCATATCCATTTTAGCACCTCTTTTTATTCCTTCTATCGCATGCCAAGGTATAGCCCATAATGGTACTTTAAAATCACTTTTATAATATTTTCTCCAGGTCCTAAGTAAAGAACTTCTTAGAATATGAGCTTTAAAGACCCAATCCATTTTTTTATTAAATATTAAATAGGCATGCCACCCAAAAAGTAAATCCCATCCCTCTAGATGGAGTATCTCAGGATTTGTCAAATTTACCCAATCACTAATTAGTGTTAGAACCACCGCATCATAGTATAATTTCAAATTCGGTACCTTGAGTCCACCCCTCTCACGGAAGTCTTGCATAATTTTAAACTTAACCCTTGGCTTTTTCCCTGCCCAAATGAATTTATTAAGGCCTTTCTGCCATTCACTTAGATTAATCTCATTCTTCAAAATCGGTAACATTTGAAACAAAAAGAGAAACTTGGGTAGAATATTCATTTTTATCACTGCAATTCTTCCCATGAGGGATAATTGCAACTTCTCCCAATTCTTCAAGTCTTTCTGTACCCTAACCCACAACCTTTCATAGTTATTTTTAAATAGTTTTGCGTTAGAAACAGATAACATCACCCCCAAATATTTTACCTTATTAACAATTTCAAAACCCGTCAAATTAACCAAAGTCTGCTTCTCCTGACTAGTCATATTTTTAGGTAAAATTTTAGTTTTATTAACATTAATCTTGAAACCCGAAACCACACCATAATAATGAATCAGTTGTAATAACTTTTCTGCAGAATAAGTAGGTTGCGACAAAGTAACAACCAAGTCATCCGCAAAAGCTCTTAACTTGTATTCTTTTTTATTAACTTCTATTCCTTTAATTTCCTGCGACTCTCGAATTTTGATCAACAATATTTCCAATGTTAAAACAAACAACAACGGTGATAATGGACATCCCTGCCTGGTACCTTTCTCTATTGTAAAAACCTCTGACAACCCTCCATTAACAATAAGTTGTGCCGTTTGTTTTTGATATATTACCGTAAGAGCTTGTACTATCTTTTCACCAAAATTCATCTCTTCCATTACTCTTAACATAAAATGCCAATTCAGTTGATCAAAAGCTTTTTCAGCATCTAAAAATATCAGCCCTGCGGAAACTTGGTTGTTCTTGTCTAAATATTCTAATAAATTAATAATTTGTCTAACATTATTTTTCATATACCTTCCAGATATAAACCCAGATTGATCTTTATGCACAAGATAATGCACAACCCTCATGAGCCTATTTACTAAAATTTTTACAAATATCTTATAATCCACATTTAAAAGAGATATAGGCCTATAATTCTTTGGTAAAGTAAGATCTTGATCCTCTTTTGGAATCAATGATATAAAAGCACTACGCCATGAAGGAGGAATCTCTAGACCCTGTAAAATATCATTAAAAAGATCACCTAATGGCTGAGTCATCTCCTCCATTAAGGCTTTATAATAAACAGCTGTTAACCCATCCGTACCCGGTGCTTTCCCTAGTTTCAATTGTTGAATTGCTAGCACAATTTCCTCCTTAGTAATTAAGCCATTAATTTCCTGTTTCTGATCCTCTGTCAGTTTGGGAAAACTAGCCTCGTTTAAGTATTTATTTATATCTAAAATTTGAACATTGGTAGATTTATATAATTTTTGATAATAGTCCAAAAAAGATTTCTTAATCAATTCCTTCTGAGAAACTAATTTACCCTGATAATTTATTTTATCTATTATTCTCTGTCTCTGTTTCTTTCTTAGCTGGTAAGCCAACCATCTCCCTGGCTTATTAGCATTACAAAATGTATTTTGTTTCATAAACAATAAGTTGGTTGCAGCTTGATCTGCTAACAACATATTAAATTGTGTCCTTAATAACTTTACAGATTCTTTAATACTTTCATCAGAAGGATTTAAGATCAAAGACTTTTCTTTTAATTTAATTTCATCTTCCAATTCTTTACGTTTCTGAGTCTGCTTTCGCTTATGACAATTATTCATTTTTATCAAGATACCACGCATAAATGCTTTGCCTGCATCCCATAACATTGACATTGAAGTCCCCTTATACATATTTAAAGCAAAATAGTCCTTTAAACACTCCTTTAACTTTTGAACATTCTTTTCTTGTCTAAATAGATTTTCATTCACTCTCCAGGATCTTCTCTCCTCTTTTTCTTGAATCAGCTCCATCCAAACTGGACTATGATCCGTCAGCGACCTAGGAAAAATCTTTACATTCTTTATTCTATTATATAAGTCCGTTGTAATAAAAAAAAGTCAATTCTTGAGAAGGATTGGTGTCTATCTGAGAAAAAGGTGAAATCTCTCTCCTCTTGATTACATTCCCGCCAATAATCCCTTAGTTCCCAGTCCTCTTTCATGTCAAAAAAGGCTTTAGGTAATTTTGCTTGTTTAAAAAAAGGAGAAGAACCTTTCTTATCCCTTTGTATATCTAAGACACCGTTCCAATCACTCATTAATACCACGGATCTATAGTCCAGCAAGGTTATTTTTTGATGTAACAACCTATAAAATTGTTCCTGTTGCTGATTTGGTGCATAGAGTCCCACTATAAGTACTTTCTTACCATACAAGCCAAGTTCAATCATCACATATCTTCCTTGGGGATCTGATTCTACCAGACAAGCTGGCAAATTTTGCTTCACATAGATAACAACTCCCCCCTTTTTGCCAAGAGCAGAAGATACAAAATGGGATCCCAAACGAGCATTAACTAAATATTTCTGATCCTTAAGTAAAATATGAGTTTCCTGTAAACAAATAACATCATTGTTATGTTGCTTCAAATAGTAAAAAAAAATTTTCCTTTTCTGAGGAGAATTCAATCCATTAACATTCCAGGTCAGGAACTTTGCCATCTCCCTTGGCCAGGAGCCCGGAGAAGACACCTTTGAGATCTGCCATTGCTGCATGTGTTGCATAACTCTTGGGTCTTGCTCCTCCCACCGGCAATGCACTTTCAGAAGAAGCTTCTTTGGCCTCTTTCTTACGTTGCTCCTTCTCTTTACGTCTATAAGCTGCGCAGGTCATCCTCTGCTCTTTAACCTCCGTTTGACGTTTCCATTCAGCTTGTAGCATCCCAGCGGAGACCAAGCCTAATGCCTCAGATTGCTGCTCCGACTCTTTGCCACTCAAAGATTTCTGAACAGGTGGAGCTGAGCCTGCACCCAGGACCGTGTTGTAAAACTCTCTGGCTTTGTCAACCGTATTCAATCTATAACGTGTCCCCGCATGGCTCAGAACAATACCCATCGGGATTTCCCATCTGAATGGCATCAATCTGGTTTTAAGCTCATTAGCTAGAAAAGAAAAGTCTTTCCTGTTTCTTAAAATCTTTGATGAGATTTCCTTTAAGATAATAATATCTTGAGTAGCAATCTGGAATCTCTTATTATAAAAAGTTTGTACAATTTCATTACACAGAGACTTCTTTGTAAAATAAATCACCACATCTCTGGGCAAATTCTTCTGCTTCACAATTCAAGAATTGACTCTAAATTTTTTCCACTTCTCTGCGTAATTCTCCTTTATCCATATTCAGAGCAACAGCTAAGTCAGTAAGCACCATCTCCATCAAATCTTGATTCATATCTTCCTTGAGGCCTCTAATCCTCAAGGCATACTCCATCTGTCTGTACTGAAACATAAGAATATCTTCTTGTGAAGTCTCCACCTTCCTTTCCACATCTTGAATTTTATCATCAAAAGAGTCAACTTTATCTTCCACTTCCTCCAGTCTTGCATCCAGCTTCACCACCACCGTAGCCAAGCCTGATACTGCTGCAACTATATCTTGTCGCAAGATGGTATTATTATCTTCTAATAAGCCCTTTATCCCACTTATCTCTTCTTTAATATCAGATTTAATATCAGATTTAATCTGTATAACAAATTGCTTCATTTCATCTCTCATTTGAGACATCGCATCCCCCATTATACCTTTAACCTCTTGTGCTGACAAGCCTGGCAGAGGAGGGGAGGGTGGTGGCTGAGCCGGTGGTACATGTTTAATTTGTTGTTGTGGTTATGCAGTAAGAGTTGTAGGGGAAGAAACCACCTTAGTTGTTGTCGAAGGCAGCTGTCTCTTTGAAGCCATTTTATATGACACCGTTCTCACTTCCCTTCTCCCCAAGAAAAGGGGAGGAGGAAAAGATTTTTCTTTTCAAAAAAACAGCATCAACATAGTTCTTAAAAAATCCAAAAAAGAAAAAGAGAAAAGAGTCAAAGGAAAAATCCAATACCAAGAGCAAAAATATCAAAAGCAAAATCATTAAAATCCAGTCCTTTAGAAGTAAAGAAAAAGCCAAAGAAGGAAAAAAAAACTCCGACACTTTCAAAACGCCATCTTAATTCCTCTCTCCGTACCAAAAAAAAAGAACAAAGGAGAAATAACCAAAACTAACCAAAACTAACTAAAAAAAAAAGAAATAAAACCCTAAACTATATAAAAAAAAAATCCTTTAATCCGCTCTGTCCATTTAAAAGTTACTCACCAAGACGCTATATTCACGGAGATAGAGGCGGCGGTTTCTTTTGCTTCAAAGGAAGCAAAAACAGCTGGGAGGCGGAGATCAGCAGGAGCTCCGAGGGAACACTCCTTTCACCCCCTCTAGGGAAGGGATAGAGAACGCAGGAGTAGAGGTAGAACCCCTGAACCCCCATATTTTCTTTTTTTAAATAAAGATTTTATTGATTTTCTTTTACATACATATGTTAATTTTTCAACCAACGAGCTGTCTGGGATCAGCTATGCTAATAGATATTCGATTCCAAATCCTTCATTCTTTCCTCTAACCAACAATAAAATAAGTCCCAAGTTTGGTAGTAATCTGTGTCTTCTTTATCTTTCAATCTCATAGTTAATCTATCCATCTCTGCGCACTCCAATATTTTTCTGATTATTTCTTCCTCAGGCATATTTTCTATTGTTGTAGCATAGTATGATTTCAATACCCCCTTCTCCTCTGGAAGCCAATAAAACATACTGTATAATTATCACTATCAGGGCTTTTTTTCTCATAGAACGGCCAGAACAGAGTTCCGGCACCTTTTTGGGATGGAACCTTGTAGGGTAGGCAAGACGGGTTGTATGACGTGTATGAGTTCTGGCACTTTTTTTTTTTTTAGAAAAAAAGCACTGATCACTATTATTACAATTAATATTATTATTATAAACATGCAATCATTAGCTGTGATCATTGGAACAGACAGAGTCTGAGAACTAGAGAATTATAGTACTCCTACTTTAGGTGTACATTATTTTTGTACTTTGTTCCTCTCCATTCTACATATTACAGTAATTAATTTTAAAAAATCTATTTAATCATGATAATTTTGGGGAAATTTTACATCTAAAATGAAACTTTCTGAATGAGCCTTGTTTATTGCTAAACTGCGTTTTCAATTTTGAAAACATTTATTTTTCTATACAAGCCAGTAATTAATGGCTACCAAAATATCCAGTTATTTATGTGTTAGATTTATATTCTGCCTCTCCTTCCATAAGCTCGAAGCAAGATATATATTTTCCTCACAACAATAACCTCATAAATGGGTTAGGCGGAGAGAAAAGACTGGGCCAAAATTTCCTAGTAAATTTGAATTCCTTTGGGTAGACCTGAACCGTAATATCTGTATCAAAAAACTGTATATATTTAGAGGCAATATTTTTGCAAGTTGTACACTCAGACTTATAGAATTGTTACTTTATTCTGTCATATCTAATAATTGGCATTTCTATAATTAATGAATATATTCTGTGGTTGAAAAATAAATAACCTTCCCATCTGGATGAATCATTTATATAGATTTGAGGGCTGTCCAGTAATGCAACACTTTTAGATAATAATTTGAAATCTAATTAATAAGTGAGTGCTGTATTTAGCACAGCACGACACTAAAAGTGGATTGTTATACTATTTCAGAATCAATAATACTGCCATTAAAATTACTACACATATATGGCAGTTTTTAAAATGTGTACTGCAGCTAATTAGTAGACATCTGCTCAAGTTTTTGTTTCAGAATGACTTGCTATAATCTGGAACATTAAAACTGAGGGAAAACCACTGGCAGGTTTGTTAATTTTATTTGCAGTCTTTGGAATAATAATTTTGGGATGATGTTAAAAATACATTATGGATCCGTTGGAAAGTTATTGCTTTACTCCATGCATCAATATACAAATATGAATTTTAAGGATCTATGAAGTAGATTTGATCAGATGCTCTCTCTTCTCTACCCCTGTTTATTTTTCAATAGTTTTATTTTTAAGACAAAAGTGTACTTGCCAGCTATTACACAGACAGCGGTCTAGGCTCACCTTTTCCAAGCTTGGTCCCCCTTTTTTAAAACTGTCTCTGTATTTGTATCTGAATAGACAATCTATAGTTTAGAATAAGTGGTAGATTTTTTGTTTCTTGGAAGTGTATTTTGTGATCAATGGTAGTTTTTATGCCTTTCAGATAAGTTGCTTTGGCTCTTCTTTTTGAAGGGAAAAGGATACATTCCATGAATGCATAAAGAATATCTGCAATTTCAAATAAACCAAGGCCACTTATTGAGCTTGTTCCTTTTCTGATTGCTTGACAGAAGCAAATGTTTTGTACACTGAAACACTGGAGACGCCCAAGTGCAACTTAGTGACTTTGCCTGTAGAAAACTCAATTTTCAAGAAAAGCTTTTTCCTACCATCTCGGAAAGCAGCTGGCTAACATGGTTTCATGAGTTAGTACAGGGCTTTTCAATCTTTTTACTGATTGTACCCCTTTTAGGATATGGCAATATTCGAGTACCACCTAACAAGGTGTCAAAAACTTGATGACCAAAAAAAGAAACCTGTTCAAAGTTGCAATTGCACTGAAATGACTTATGACCATTTTTCACACTTATGACCACTGCAGCATGCCCAGGGTCATGTGATTTATATCTGGATGCTTGGCAAGTGATTCACATTTATAATGGTCACAGTGTTCCAGGGTCATGTGATCCCCTTCTGCAACCTTTTGACAAGCAAAGTCAATGGCAGAGCTACTGGTGGCCAAGTGCTAAGGCGGGACTTCCTTTCCTCCCTCCTTTCCCTGCCTCCCTTTTTCTCATTCCCATCTCCTTCTGAAAGAAGAATTTGAACACCTCCCCCCATATTTTCCCTCTTCCATATATTGCTCAAACAAGGAAAGGCCTCCAGAGGCAGAAAAGACACGCTGCTGAGTGAACTAACTTAAAAAGGCACATTCCCCTTTAAGAATTAGCTATTGGCTGGAAAGTAAAGAGCGCAGCAGGCACTTAAGGAAGAAAAAAAATGTAAGTACTGGCTGCCAGCTAAGGCAACCTCCCCAAATGGCTCCATTCATAAGTAAAGGAATGCTACAGGCAAAATCCATTCAGGAGAAAAATACTTCAAAATCCCTTGCAGCAAAACTTACAGCTAACAACAGCAGAGCAATAGAAGCTAACATGAGACATCAGCCATCAGCCAAATAGAAATTGCCAAACACTCCTTAAGAACACAAAGCCCTCATTGCACAAATCCCAGAACTTCAAAGTCACAAAAGCACATAAGAATGCTTCCACTCTCCATCTCCTTCCCTCCTCTGTGCTTCACCTCCAGTCATTGCTGCCTTTTTTCATTCCTCTTGGAGGGTGATCCTTCCCCCACTGCATTTCTTGCCTGTTTGCTGCTGCCAGCACAGGTGGCTGCCACAGCAGTTATAGTTCGGCTCATGGCCAGCCTGCTTGATCACCTCTCTTCTCCTGCCTCCTCCCCCCTCCCCCCTCCCCCTCCTTCTTCCCTTTTGGTGTAGCTGACTCTGCCTCCTCCCAAGGCTGCTGCTTTTTCTCTCTCTCCCTCTCCTGCCCAAACTGCTTCCTTTTATAAGCTCTCCTGTCTCCACCCCCCTCCTCCTTTCTCATGGGGGTGAGCCAGAAGTGAGCCTGGGGCCTTTGCAGCTCCAGAGGACTCTCTCACTGCAAATCCTTGCCTGTGCTGGCTCTTTCCCTCCCCCATTACACTTGGCTAGGCAGGGCTGCGTACTACCTGCCACTCATTAATGTACCACAAGTGGTATGTGTACCACTGGTTGAAAAGCCCTGAGTTTAGTATATAGAGTACTCTATTTAAAAAATAAAACTAATGTGGTTTGTTTTACCCAAGGTCTTGATTTATTATTTATCTATTGCATTTAAACTTCCCAGTGCTTTCTATAACTGTGAGTGGGGCAGGGGTTCAGCTCTAAAAGTAGCTGGGACCTTGCTGATTGGATCTATTCATTTAAATCAAACAGCAGCAGTACATTCAGGGCAAATGCGTCTGTGATTCCTTGTATCTAAGAATGTCAGGCATAGTTCAGTGCAACACTTGTTTTGCAGCTGTCTTTCGCAGTACCCTTTTCAATCTTGGAAACTGTCCTATCTGTAAACAAATCACTAGTCTACAAGGACAGATTATTTATCTAAGATCTGTAATCTCTGCTCTTCAGACAGAAATTAGGTGTCCAGTTCAGCCCTTCTACTCTATTGAGCCTCCAAGCTATCAGCCCCCTCTACCACAAAGATCCTGCAGGAGAAGGGCAGTGCGGAGAACTGTGGGATCTGTCAAGGTGAGAGCTGTGAACCATAAACACAAAGCTTTTGCTGTGTCCCTGCACAACAGATACAGTGCCCTTGCTGACCTTAATAGGGACATTAAGGAGACAGGTAAAGGTATTTGTGATGACAACTCAAATAAGCAGGGGATCTTGGTTCGAGATGAAGAACTTGTTTTCGATAGGGAGAAGTGTGAATCAGGTATTACACATCAGTCATGCAAGAACAGAAAGGCACCCAAAAAGAGAAGCCACCTTCTGGTTGGTGATTCAGTTATAAGGAATGTAAATTTAGGAAAGGACACAGAGGTTTTGAATGAGGTCAGGTGTCTTCCAGGTGCTACTGCCAGTAGGGACAAGAAGCATATTTGTAAAATAATCAAGAATGCCAGCAAGGACTCTGATGTGGAGGCTATTGTACATCTTGGCACTAACGATCTGTCCCAAAAAGATGTACTCACTGTGCAGAATGACTTCCAGAGCCTGGGGCAGGAACTTAGCAGAATAGGCTGTAGGCTTATTTTTTCAGAGGTCTTACCAGTGTATAAGGACCAAAATGGAAAAGGCCAGCGTATAGCACAATTCAATATGTGGCTAAAGGAGTGGAGTAAAGGGGAAAGCTTTGGATATATTAGTCACAATGTCAGCAGCTGGTCCAATGAAAAAATGTATAAAAGAGATGGTTTGCATCCATCAAAGAAAGGGACTGAGTTACTTGGCTATAAATTCACAGATTTTCTGGAGGAATATTTAAACTAAACAGCGGGGACAGTGAGCTAACTGATACAGAACATCCCTGTCCCCGGCAATCTAAAAATTATAGGGCTATCAGTGCATGTAACATAGATGTGTGTGTGGACAAGAACATCAACCTTGCTGTCAAGCAAAATCAAGCTCTTAATAGCGAGTGCCACACAAAGTGCACTAACCAAATAGGTGGTAAGACATTAGGGGAACTCAGGCACCACACAGGTTATGTAGGAAGTAATAAAGGACTCAAATGTCTATACACAAATGCACAGAGTATGAACAGCAAACAGGGTGAACTAGAAATTCAGATTAATGAGGGCAGATATGATATTGTTGCCATTACGGAAACATGGTGGGACAAAACCCACAAATGGAACACACAGCTAGAGGGATTTAAATTATTTAAAAGAAACAGACTAAATAAAAGAGGAGGTGGAGTTGCTCTCTATATAAGAAATAACTACATTTCTACAGAAATAGAGCACAACAATGATGAAAACTATCCTGAATGCATATGGGTCAATATAAAAAGGGGGGGGGGGAAACGACATTGCCATAGGTGTATACTATAGGCCACCCAACCAAACACAGGAAATAGATGAACTTTTTGCTAGTCATCTAACTAAGGTATGTAGGAAGCACATCACAATAGTAATGGGGGACTTTAACTACCCTGACATCAACTGGGAGACAACTCTGCACCAAGTGGAAGATCAAACAGATTCCTGACAAACCTAGCAGACAACTTTGTCTTCCAAAAAGTAGAGAAGGGAACTAGGGGATTAGCCATTTTGGACCTAATTCTCACTAACAGAGATGAAATGATAGAAGCTGTTGAAGCCATAGGAATCTTGGGAGGAAGTGATCATGCAATATTGGAATTCAACATTATGGAAGCACAAGCAATAGAACACAGTCAAACTAGAGTCTTGGACTTCAAGAGAGCTAATTTCAATAAACTTAGAGAGAGTTTGGGAAGGATTCCATGGATGAGAATCCTCCAGGGGAAAACAACTCAAGAGGCTTGGGAAATTTTGAAAAGTGAGATAATAAAGGCCCAGTCTAGCACAATACCAACAAAGAGGAAAAATAACAGCTCTCAAAAGAAAACAGCATGGCTGCATAAGGAACTCTCTGATCAATTGAAAGATAAAAAGGACAAATATAGAAAGTGGAAAGAGGGACACATAACTAAGTCAGAATATCAGCAAATAGCCCGAGCCTGCAAAGACGAAGTGAGGAAAGCTAAGGCTCAAAATGAACTAAGGCTTGCGACCAAAGTCAAAAATAACAAAAAAAGCTTCTTTCAACATGTAAAAAACAAGAAAAAAGTGAAGGAAATGATTGATCCATTAGTGGGTGAAAGTGGCAAGAAGGTGACAAGCAACAGGGAGAACACCCTCTAGAGGGCACAGAGTGAACTTCGCCAAAAGTAATCACTCACTCAAGCTAATGACCCAGAAGTTCCAGCTTAGGGGAAATTAAGGAGAACAGGCAGCAATTATCCTTGCCTATTATCACAAAGCTGATGACCCAGGAGTTCCAGCCTGCAACTTAACGACCAGGTGGGAGTTGTAGAAGCTAGTGCAAGCTCTACATTCTCTCAGTAGCCACTAGCAGTAACGTGGTAATAGGAGGAATTTTGGCTGGCCTTTCTTCAGACGCCCCCTAGTGGTTAAAGGAGGAACTACACGCAAGCCTTTAATCACGCATAGAGAAACTCTCTAGTGGAGAAAGGGTCAACCTCGAAGGAAGAGCACCCTGGTAGCTGACCCGCAGAAAGTGATCCCTAGTGGTCAAAGGGTGAATTGCGCTGAAGTATCCGCAAACGCAGGAGAACATACCCAGTGGCACCTCCACCCACAGACAGCACCTCAGTAGCTGATCTACAAGTAGCAACCCCTAGTGGTCAAAAAGAGAAGTTCAGCAAATTTGCTTAAAAATAGCTAGGAAGTATACTAAACCTGCCCTAGCCATGGCAGAGTGTCCCACTGATTTAGAAGAAGGGGTTCAACCAACCAGCCTAGATGAGACACCCCAACCAGCCGCTCAAGGAGAAATGCTGCAAACAGCCAACCTTGACCTATACACAGAGGCTGAAGCTCAAGCCTCAGTGAGGCCAAAGACGTCTCAAGGTCCCTATGACCTGAGGCAACAAAGAAAGCCTACAGAAGCTATGCACTCACGTCTGATGGAAAGATGGGAGTCAAACTACAAGCGCCACGATAGATGCTGGGAGAACTTATTCAAACTCTACCAGGGGCCTAAGCAGAAGCTCTCCCCCAAAAGTGCACACCAATTGGAAGAAGATAAGGACAACGCCCGTGTACAATGGTTGGGCTATGAGCGACAACTCGAAGACATTTAGACGCAATTAGGAGACTCAAGAGTTGATACAAGATGCAAAGCCTCAAACTACTAAATAAGGAACGTAAGAAGCTTCTAGAGAGCTTACAGAGCCCCCCAGAGCCCGAACCTCGCCGGAGAGACAGACCGGTCGACAGGGCCGAGTCCGATGTTTCCCGCTACTCACATGCACCATCCCAGCGATCACATGTGGCTCCATCTCACACCTCCGGAAAGGTCTCATCCTTTCGCCATATATCCAAGGCGCATTCCAGCGTGTCAAAACAATCTCACGTCACAGGTGCCTCCTGCCATTCGAAAGCATCTTCTTGTCATAGCCGAGCATCCTGAATTTCACAAGCAGATCAAGCAATCATCGATGCCAAAGCAGCTGAAGCAGTCTTTCGTGTGGCACAAGAGGAGCAGCAGAAAAAGAAGGAACTGGCGGCTATAGAACTCGAAGAAGCTGAAATAGAGGCCAAGCTAGAAACCGAAGCAATCAAAATGAAGGATCGAGAAGCTGAAGCTGCCAGAATGAAGGCTGATCGAGAAGCTGAAGCTGCCAGAATGAAGGCCAATCGAGAAACTGAAGCTGCCAGAATGAAGGCCGATTGAGAAAATGAAGCAGCTCAAATGGAGGCCAAACAAAAAGCTACAGCAGCTAAAATGAAGGCCAAAAGAAAGGCCACTCAAGAAGAGCTTGAGCTTGTTCAAAGCCAATGAGATATGGCAGACAAAATGGCTAGAGTGGAAGGCTTTCAGAGAGCACTCCACCACACCATTTTCTTGCCCAATAGGGAACAACTGGAAAATGAAGATCGGCGTAGCCATGTATAGGCCTATGTGCACAACCAAAGCACGTTTCAGCATGAGGAGATGAGAGCGCCACAGCCAGCCACAAGCCCCCCAAGACCGAGTAGACAAAGAGAACAATCTCAATGGCCAGATGTGCTGGTCAGCCACAGGGTTGATGTTGCAACAACTAGGCCACGAGTTCTTCCCACCGTTGCTACCCCATTGAACCACCGGACCATACTCTTGATGGCAACTGGATGGGTCCACCAGCAGCGGCAACGGCTATACAGCAGGAAGTGCTACAAGATCTTCCCCCCGTTGTTGCCCCACGGAACCCATGGAACCATACCACTGATGGCAACCAGATGGGTCCACCTGCAGCGCCAATGACCCTACAGCAGAACCAGCTGCCGCTCGGAGATGAGATTGAAATAGCTCGAGCCAGACTAGAGTCCCTGCTACGCCAACAGGAGGCAGCATCCCAAGGAACCACCCCCAGACCTGACCACAGAGGAGAACCTCAACCATAAGCCATGCCAGCCTACCAGGGAGCCAGCTACGCTCCATCCGAAAGATGAGAAACCCTCCAACAAGCGACCACGCAAGGACTCGGGTTCCCTCAGCTCAACGCCAGAGCAGAGGAGTTCAGACCAAGCCAACAAGCTCCCTCGCCCGTGACATGGCAAAATACCCTCAGTGGACAATACGCCGAAGGAAGTTACCAGCCAGCCATGGCGCACGCCCCCGCTCCCAGAAGCGATGCACCACCTCCATCAAATGATAGCTCACACATGGGATCGATGCATCCCCCAATATTCGTTGGAAGAAGGTTGGACTTGCCAGCCAGAGGCGTACGAAAATTCTCCAACAAACCAGGAAGAGAGTACTTATTGTGGAAGCACATATTCAAGCAAGCCATCCTCGAGGAAAGGGCTGGGCCAGACTTGTCCAGTTGACAGCCTGGCTAGGTCCAAAATCCATAATCGCAGTGAACAACATCTTCGCATCCCATCTGGATAACCCTGACATCGGCCTTAAAAAAGCTTGGGCCACACTTGACAAGGACTACGGTGAACCCACAGTGACAAAGTCCTCGCTCCTGGACCATGTTCTCAGTTTCCCCAACATGAGAATCAATGAACTTCAACAGCTGAAGACATTCTTGTCTCTCCTCACTCAACTACAGACAACACAACAGGATCCTACCTTGCCGGGACTAGCTTGCCTTGACCTGTTCAGGACATAAAATCCTATCATCCAAAAACTACAGTGGTTGATATGTGAACAATGGATCAAGTTTTCTCTGGCTTACAGGAAAAGGAACCAAAACAAAGTTCTCCCATTTGCTGTTCTTGCTGAATTTGTCAGTGACCAGGCAGACCTCTACAATGACCCCCTATACCTCTCCATCAGAGAAGCACTCTTCCCAACGGCTAAGCGAAGCAGTCAAAACTCTGATGTAGCCAAGGGACCCGTCCAAGCCACAAAGGACAGAACCACTGTTTCAGTGTACAAAACAGAGATCACACCTCGCCCAAAGAAGTCTCTAGACAAACGAATACTGAGGAGTTCTCATTCGAATCCTCATCCACCAAGAAAAGGCCTGACTTGTCCAATTCATAAGTCATCACACTCTCTAAACGATTGCAGAGAATTTAGGAAAAAAATCCCTGGATGACCGAAAGGCCCTACTCAAAGAGCATAGGATATGCTTCAATGTTGTGACTCTATAGATCACATGGCCAAGGATTGTACAGTCAGGGTGAAATGCCACCTGTGTGACAGTAACAAGCACCCAGCAGCCTTACATCTAGAATCTAAGAAGCCCTCTGAGGAGACACAACAAGTGACTTCGACGACGGAGACTCAAACTGACTCCAAAGAGCAGCCAAAACCGTATGGGACGTACTACACAGATATATGCGGTGACTCACCATGCCCTCCTTCATGCTCACCCGTCTGTCTTGCAAAAGTCTACCCCGACAGGCAACCTGAAAGGGCCGTAAAGATGTATGCCATACTAGACCCACACAGCAAAGTTACTATAGCTAAGTCCGCCTTTTTCGACCTCTTTGGCCTCCTGAGTGAACTGAAGCATTTTGCAATAAATATGTGCACAGTACCAATGCGCACGGTGGGGAGGAAAATCACTGGTCTATGTATAGAAGTGATAGACGGAAGCTCACATTTTTGGTTACCATTAGTGTTAGAATGGGAGACCTTACCAGATGTTTGCAGCGAAATCTTAACACCAGAGGCGGCAAGAAAAATATCTCACTTAGCACACATAGCTGATTTAATCCCTCCTCTAGATCTTGAAGCTGAAATCCTACTCATGGTGGGAAGATATGCCCCAGAGTCCATTGTCTCCGATGAAAGAATCAAAGGTCCACCAGGAACCCCAGTAGCCATTAAGACGGAACTCGGATGGGCCATAGGAGGGACGGTTTGTGTTGATCAACCGCAAACCCCAAACCAGGTGAGCATCTCGAAAACCTCCATTCCTAGTAATGGAACAGCACCTCACCTAAAACCACACCTAGAACACTGTACATTTGTGACAACCAAACCTGTTTTGGAAGCAACAGTGTCCCAGACAAGCAAGAATTACAACAATTTAGCTTTGTCCATAGAGGACAAACAAGACAAACAACGTCTGCAGCTACATGTGTTCTCCCTGAACACCTCACACTGGGATAAGCCGCGTCTGCCAGAACAGAAACAAGACTGGGAGTCATGGAGTGTACTTCCAAGATGTCTCCAAAGTATGCAAGTACAGCGCGCGTATGTCTCCAGCTCCCCCGCCACAGTGCAAAAGAAAGAATTATACGCTTCCTTAGATGTGTCAGTGAAGGCAAATGCAGCCTTAAGATGCATCACAGTCTACAGTGGGGAGAGCCACACTTACATCGTCTTGATTGCAACCATAAGATACATCAGAGTCTACAGCGGGGAGAGCTACAGTCTCGGTGTCTTCTTTGGAAAAGCGAGACTAACAATACAAGGCCACACCATACTAAGGTTAGAACTATGTGGTACCACTTTAGCTGTAAAGCTCACCAACTTGACAGCGAAGACGTTGTGCCTTGAACTGCAGTCTACCACCTTCTACGCAGACAGTAAGGTGATGTCAAGCTACACCTGCAAACAAAGCAGATACTTCTACATCTATGTAGGCAACAGAGTAAAAAAGATTGAAACATCTTTAAGCCCTGACCAATGGCAACATGTGCCAACAGATAAGAACTTTGTGAATCAAGTTAAGTGGCTACAAAGTCCTTGGCTGGTCCAAATAGCCAGTTGCCACAGAGACCAAAACGCTATGTACCTCCAGCTTCAGATCAACATGCCATCCTTCAACCTCAGGCACCCAGTAAACGTCAACCAATCCGCTTCAAACCCGTCTAAGTGAAAGCACCTGAAATTAGGCATAGTTTTGATCGTCATGATCACTTGTCTTAGCACCCCAAGAATTAGCCTTGTAGGACCTTGCAAGGACTTACTGACTGTTGAAGATATTTGTCATGATCCAATGGTTGACAAATGTCTGAAGGCCAAAAATTGCCTTCTCCATGCATCTCACATGGGCGAAGCGTTTACCCTGATGACAACAGTAGCAGCCATCTTCAATACTCCATCGGTGGTTCCAGACCCTTCGGTTCTTGAGTATCCTGAGTCCTCTGCAGTTGCTGTTGTTCCTGATTCTTCAGTTCCAGTTGTTGTTCCTGATTCTTCAGTTCCAGATGTTGTTCCTGATTCTTCAGTTCCAGCTGATGTTCCCAATTCTTCAGTTCCTGCTGTTCCTGAGTTTCCAGCTCCAGCTGTTCCTGAGTTTCCAGATCTTCCTGATCTCGATTCTTCAGCTCCAGCTGTTCCTGAGTTTCCAGCTTCAGCTAATCCTGTTTTTCCAGGTTCTTCGGTTCCTGAGTATCCTGTAAATCCAGTTCCCTTTGTTCCTGAGAAATTTTGGGTTCCAGTTTTTCTGTTCCAGATTTGGTTCCAGTTTCCTTTACAGGAAGAAGACATTGTCTCGCTGAGAGACAAGAACGCATACCAGAACTATTGGCCCACGGGACTTGCGCACCGGGCCCACCCAGTTGATGAACTAGTTTGCCAAGCTGAGATCCAGATCGTGAAGCCACGTGAGTCAGGTCGTGACTCAAAGACTCTTGTACCAGGTTGATCACCGATTTGGTCCCGTTGCTGATGAAGACTGAACCAGAAGATCGAACCTCAAACTATGTAATTGTGTTTATGCATTGTTTGATGTAACACTTGCTTATTTTTGTTATAATTGTGCATGTTTTATATTTACTTTATAGTTATGCATGTTTCATACCATGTTTTACTTATTTAGTCACAAGTTAGTTAGCAATGAGTATTGCATGCCTTAATGCTATGTCTTTTGCTTATTTCGGTTAGTTAGTAGTGGAAATTTCAATTTTCAGATGGGGAGTATTCTGAATCATATAACTCTATGTAACCCTAACTAAAGAGCATGTATCTGTATGTTAGAATATCTGGCATTTATTGGGTTAAGTGCTGTCTCCTTAAGAGATGGATTATAGGAAATGTAGTTTAGCTAGTTAGCTATCTCATGTTAACAGGTCAGTAGGAGGAGGAGCCTCTGAGCTCTTCTCAGGACATACTGGCTACGTGCCCAGTTTGGAATACCTTTGTTCATCCAGCCTCATGACTGCTAGCCACACGGCTTGGAGGTCCTATGCCAACATGTGATGCTTATGCAGAAGAAGAGGGGAAAATCCATTATCAAATTACCTGTGGAATGAACCAATATTGCTGAAATATACTTTTGGACGTATCTTTACATAACTGTGAGTTATAGTTTAGGATTCCCAGAATAAAGTGATATTTTCTGTTTATTCCTCTGAGTTATCTGTCGGTCCTGGATAGGACTAAGGCCGTCTGTTCTGTCTGGGGCAGAATAGAGAAAACAGAACTATTTAACTCGTTTTTCGCACCTGTATTTACACAAAGGGAAAAAACAGACCAACCTATCAAAAATAGTGCCATAAAAAACAAAATAGAAATACAAGTTAACATAGGCAAGAAAATGGTAAGTGAACACCTGTCCAGCCTAGACAAGTTCAAATCACCAAGACCAGATGGATTACACCCCAAGGTTCTCAAGGAATTGGCAGATGTGATCTCAGAACCACTGAACTATATTTTTCAAAGATCTTGGAGCACTGGGGAACCACCAGAGGACTGGAAAAGAGCTGATGTAGTTCCCATCCTCAAAAAAGGGGGAAAAAAGGATCCAGGAAATTACGGACCTATCAGCCTGACCTCAATACCTGGGAAGATTCTCGAAAAGATAATCAAACAACAAATCAGCAAACACCTAGAGGCAAACAAAGTCATTACTAAAAACCAATATGGGTTTGTCAAAAACAGATCATGCCAGACAAATCTTATTGCATTCTTTGACCAAGTGACAAAATTAGTGGACCAGAGGAATGCTGTGGATATAATTTACTTGGACTTCAGTAAGGCATTTGACAAAGTAGATCACAACCTACTACTTGATAAGATAGAAAAATGCGGGTTAGACAGCACCACCACCAGATTTATCCGTAGCTGACTGACTGGCCGTACTCAGCGTGTGGTCCTCAATGGAACTGCATCTACATGGAGGGAAGTGTGTAGTGGGGTGCCCCAGGGCTCTGTTCTGGGCCCAGTGCTCTTCAACATCTTCATCAACGATCTGGACGAGGGGATAGATGGGGAACTCATCAAATTTGCAGACAACACCAAGCTGGCAGGAATAGCCAACACTCCAGAAGACAAGCTTAGGATATAGGAGGATCTGGACAGACTTGAACACTGGGCGCTATCTAACAAAATGAAATTAATTGGTAAAAAAAGTAAGGTTCTACATTTAGGCAAGAAAAATCAAATGTACAGGTATAGTATAGGGGGTACCTTGCTCAATAGTAGTAACTGTGAAAGGGATCTCAGAGTCCTAGTGGATAATCATTTAAATATGAGCCAGCAGTGTGCTGCAGCTGCCAAAAAAGCCAACACAGTGCTAAGCTGAATTAACAGAGGATAGAATCAAGATCACGTGAAGTATTAATACCACTTTACAATGCCTTGGTAAGGCCACACTTGGAATACTGCATCCAGTTTTGGTCACCACGATGTAAAAAAGATGTTGAGACTCTAGAAAGAGTACAGAGAAGAGCAACAAAGATGATTAGGGGACTGGAGGCTAAAACATATAAGGAATGGTTGCTGGAATTGGTTATGTCTAGTTTAACGAAGAGAAGGACGAAGGAGGACATAATAGCAATGTTCCAATATCTCAGGGGCTGCTACAAAGAAGAGAGAATCAAGCTATTTTCCAAAGCGCCTGAAGGCAGGACAAGAAGCAATGGGTGGAAACTAAGAGAGAAGCAACCTAGAACTAAGGAGAAACTTCCTGACAGTTAGAACAATTAACCAGTGGAACAACCTGCCTCCAGAAGCGGTGAATGCTCCAACACTGGAAGTTTTTAAGAAGAAAATGGACAGCCATTTGTCCAAAATGGTATAGGGTTTCCTGCCTGAGCAGGTGGTTGGACTAGATGACCTCCAAGATCCCTTCCAACTTTATTATTATTATTATTATTATTACTATTATTATTATTATTATTATTATTATTATTATTATTATTATTATTATTTTCCTGGACACATTTAAATGTCTGAAACAACATTGTGAAATTTTCCTAGGATGTGTATTTTCTGAGCTTTTAGGAACACAATAATTTCTCTTAAATTATTCTCTTTTCAAAAAATACAAACATCTTACAGATCAACAGCATTTATTTATTTATTTATTTATGAGACTTATATACCGCTTTAAGTGCAAGCACTCTCTAAGCGGTGTACACCAGTAAGCAATGTATATATATATTTACATTGCCCCCAACAATCTGGGTCCTCATTTACCTACCCCAGAAGGATGGAAGGCTGATTCAACCTTGAGTCGGTGAGATTTGAACCGCTGACCTGCTGAACACAGTCAGCTAAAGTGGCCTGCAGTACTGCACTCTAACTGCTGCGCCACCTGTGCTGGCAGCAGCAAACAGGGAAGAAATGCAGTGGGGGAGGGGTCACCCTCCAAGAGGAATGTAAAAAGGCAGCAATGGCTGGAGGTGAAGCACAGAGGAGGGAAGGAGATGGAGAGTGGAAGCATTCTTATGTGCTTTTGTGACTTTGAAGTTCTGGGATTTGTGCAATGAGGGCTTTGTGTTCTTAAGGAGTGTTTGGCAATTTCTATTTGGCTGATGGCTGATGTCTCATGTTAGCTTCTATTGCTCTGCTGTTGTTAGCTGTAAGTTTTGCTGCAAGAGATTTTGAAGCATTTTTCTCCTAAATGGATTTTGCCTGTAGCATTCCTTTACTTATGGATGGAGCCATTTGGGGAGGTTGCTTTAGCCGGCAGCCAGTACTTACATTTTTTTTCTTCCTTAAGTGCCTGCTGCGCTCTTTACTTTACTTTCTAGCCAGTAGCTAATTCTTAAAGGGGAATGTGCCCTTTTAAGCTAGTTCACTCAGCAGCTTGTCTTTTCTGTCTCTGGAGGCCTTTCCTTTTTGATCAATATATGGAAGAGGGAAAATATGGGGGTGGTTCAAATTCTTCCTTCAGAAGGAGATGGGAATGAGAAAAAGGGAGGCAGGGAAGGGAGGGAGGAAAGGAAGTCTCACCTTAGCACTTGGCCACCAGCAGCTCTGCCATTGACTTTGCTTGTCAAAAGGTTGCAGAAGGGGATCACATGACCTTGGAACACTGTGACCATTATAAATATGAATCAGTTGCCAAGCATCCAAATATAAATCACGTGACCCTGGGCATGCTGCATTGGTCATAAGTGTGAAAAATGGTCATAAGTCATTTCAGTGCAATTGCAACTTTGAACAGGGTTGGGTTTTTTTTGGTCATCAAGTTTTTGACACCTTGCTAGGTGGTACTCGAATATTGCCATATCCTAAAAGTGGTACAATCAGTAAAAAAGTTGAAAAGCCCTGCTTTAGGATATATTGAATTATCTTGCTTCTTCAGGCTGTCATGGCTTTCAATTCTTGACGGTGATGCATTAGCATCAAATTTACCATAAAAGACTGCTGACTTGCATGAGGCTCCAGTTTTTAAGCAGACATGTCATAAATCCTTCTTCTCATGCTATAGTTTGGGATTCTGAATTAACAAGAGTTTTCTTTATATTTTATTTTTTTATTAGCTATAAAGAACTATTCTTTTGAGATTTTGAGATGGGAGCAGTTCATATGTGCTTCCGTAATGTGTAATGTTAGCTATGAGACCTTATAAGAAAAGGGAGAAAGAAAAATGTCTGCAATCAAGGTTTTTTACTTCGGTATGACTGAATTTTGAATTTTATGAATTGGTTGACATGAGATTCTAAAAAGCAGTTCAGATGGTGCATAAACAACCTTTTCTAGGAATTATTTCCTCAGTTGTAGGGACAGTGAGTGAAAGAATTGTGACATTCTAGAGGAGATGTGTGATTCTTACCTAAATGATTATTAAAAAATAATGGTTCCAATATAGACAAATAGTGGATAGATGGAAGATGGATTGTAAAATGGGCTGGCTTAGAGAAGATGGAATTTTTTTAAAACAAGTAAGAGATCAAAGGCCAACCCATATTAAGAGAGTTTATGGGGTTTTAGTGGAATTAGATTCAGAACTTGAACTAGTTAAAGATTGTATGATTAATGGGCACAGAATATTGGTGAAACGATTTCAATGGATACTTGGGAACTTATTTGGATAAGAAATGTTAAATTCACACAAGCGCAAAATTTAAGAGAGAATTTATATAAGATGTTTTATAGATGGCACCTTGACCCAAAGAAAATGTCCATTATGTACCCTAATCTACAGCCGAAATGCTGGAGATGTGGATATTTGGATGCTACCTATTACCATATTTGGTGGACGTGTAAGCATATAAAAGCTTTTTTGATTAAGATATGGTGGAATATTCAAAGAATTTTTAAAAGAAGGGTAAAATTTACTCCGCAATTATTTTTACTAGGTATTGTTATTGACTGTGATGCTAAGGAGGTTATATTGATGTTAAATTTGATTACAGCCGCTAGGTTGTTAATAGGACAATATTGGAAGAAGGTATCTTTGCCTACTTTACAAGAATGGTTTCATAAAGTTTCGTATTTGGCAGAAATGGCAAAGATTTCGGCTTTCTTAAAGGAGCAATCTCAAGAAAAATTTTTTGCGGTATGGGAAAAATGGATAAATTTTATACAACATAATTTGGATATGGAAAAAAATTATTTAGCCTTTTTATAATTTGTAATGATTGTTTTTTCTTTCTTTCTTTCTTCTTTTTCTTTTTTATATATATACATTTTTAATGTATTATTATTCATATATTTTTTTTTTATATATATATATGCTTTATTTTTCGTCTACTTTCTTCTTTCTTCTTTCTCTCTCTCTCTTCTCTTTTTATTTTTTATTTTTTTTCTTTTTTAGTATATCTTATTCATTTTAAAGTTTATGTTATGTATATTATTTCTATATATATTATTACTGTGATTTTTATTATTATTATTAATTATTTTATAAATTGCAAATGTTATTTTTAAAATATTTGTTAAATAATCCTATATTCAGTTCTGGGAAGTCGGGGGGGGGGGTGGGGTGGTTGGGGAGGGGGGGGTTGATTTTTATTTGTAAAACTTTTGAAAAATTTCAATAAAAAAAAAAAAAAAAAAAAAAATTACTACATGAGTTAAAAGGTAGCAATGGCTATTTAAAGCCAGACCTTTTGAATGCTGAATTTCTAAACGACTAAGCAGCCTTGGGCATTACTGCTTTATTTGCTGCATTGTGGGTAGAAGACTAGTTAAGGCCTGTTCCTGCCTTCTGGCCAGTAGATAAGGATGAGAATATTACAGCTTTGATCTGATTGTCACATGGATTCCTGAAAAAGTATGTTTTATTGAGACGTTTACCAGCTCACTTTTGCACTCAAGTCAGGGCAGTAGACAGTCCAGAAGAGGACATAGACTTGCTTCTACTTTCCATGTCAAAAGAAGAAAAAGAACTTGAGTTGAGGTTCTGGAACGGCTACAGCAGCATTAGTAGATTTACTCTCCTGCTCTGGTTTCCACAACACGTTTGAAACAGCACCTGAGAATAACTTTAGGATTTGCTAGTAACTTCAGTTTAAAGATTAGCAACTGTTTGTGAACAACATGTGAACTCTTCCATGGTCCCAAGTTCCAACTTCAATCCCAACTCTAAAATTCTGCAAACTCTTTAAAAGTTGCAAGCTTTCCAACGTTAACATTTATTGGGAATTAGATGTTCTGCTTGTGGAACTGTTGGACACTTTGCTGTCTCATGATGTCTGTTGAGTATTATGGGGCACATCATTTCAGAATAAGTTAATATGCCCTTTGTGGCCAAACTAACTCCATCATCTTCTTGTACTTACACAGTATTATTATATTTCTAGTGACTCTGGAGCAAAGAAGTTGCAGCTACAGAACTTGATGGCAGAGCCTCTTCTGTCCTGATCTGACATGGTATCCTTTGGTTTCAGGTCAAAGGTATCTCAGAAGGACAGTGAATTGTAGGACTGCAAATCACACTTTTTAAATATCAGAAGGTTTCTGGTCACACCTTCTTGGACTAACACAGCTTATTAAAAGATGCAAAC
Organism: Crotalus tigris; assembly: GCF_016545835.1. Classification (NCBI taxonomy): domain Eukaryota; kingdom Metazoa; phylum Chordata; class Lepidosauria; order Squamata; family Viperidae; genus Crotalus; species Crotalus tigris. The sequence continues at coordinate 376,975 of NW_024097499.1, read as the reverse complement.
TTTCATGAAAAAGTGTACGTCTTTTACCAAAAGGTGTGAGTTTGAAAAAAAAAATGGTCCTGTATTACTTCTGATTTTTGCCTAAAAGAGTTGTCCTACAATATTTTTCAATGTGCCAATTATATTGAAGACTCCAGAAAAAAACTAAGCTTTGAGGAAATGAAAATATAGCAAGATCCCTCATTTGGGGAAGACGGGGCTAATTCATCTTTAAATGCTACAATCTGAAATTTAGAGGTGTGAATGGGCTTTGTTGGAGAGAGGCTGCCCTTGTCACTGTTTTTGTTGAAGGAGAATGTCATTTCAGTCACTACACTACACTGACTGCTTTAGCAAAGGGACATATTGATGGCGGGGGGGGGGGAAGTGAAATGTGTATGCAGAACCACATGCTTTTTATAGAGGCATTTCAAGATTCCTTGTTTAGTTAAAATAGTGGGGTAGTGGAGCTGGAAGGGCTGCAATTCACAGTAGAGGCTGAGAGCTTCTGCCAGGTGAAACAGACATTAATGAATCATAACAACAGATTTAATATGAGTACAGATTTACAATTCCATAAACTGGCATTTTGCAATATCAGTGGAATTAATCAGTGGAAAAAGTTGCCTCCAGAAATTGTGACTATTTCCAACCCTGGAAATTTTAAGAAGAGATTGGACAAACATTTGTCTGAAATGGTACAGGGTTTCCTGCCTAAGCAGGGGGTTGGACTAGAAGACCTCCAAGGTCCCTTTCAACTCTGCTATTCTATTCTATTCTATTCTATTCTATTCTATTCTATTCTATTCTATTCTATTCTATTCTATTCTATTCTAGTAGTCTAGTCTAGTCTATTAATAATTTGGACCACTTCTCATTTACATGATTTAAATCCTGTGTTCTGACCTTGATGGAGCTCTACACATTTCCATCTGATCTCAGAACAACAGAAAGAGTCAATCTCTTTTCAACTCATTGGCATTTTGCTTTTTGCTGTTCTTTGAGGAAGAATATTGGGAAAAGTAAATGTGTTGTGACCCAAACCCCATTAAAAAGATGAAATCCTGCAGAGAAATTCAGTATTTATCTCTTATGATTTTCACGCATCCACACGTAGCTTCCAAAGTAGATTTGTATTTTTATATTAACTCATGTGTGTAACTTTGGTATTGTTTTTTTTTTTAAAAATTCACTTGTACAGGTAAAATACATAGTGTGTTCTTTTTGGCTGGCTTAACTGAAGTGCCAGACTTGCTTGCTTGATGTCTGCATGTAAACAGGAAGAAAAAAAATTAAAGATAAATCAGATTTGGATATAAAGGAAGTTTGAAAAATATAACAGCTGACAACTGAGAACACACATAGATGCTCCTTGTGAATACCATTTTTAGGGTTTTCCTCTTCATATGTCTTGTGTTCAATGACTGAAAAGTCTGGAAGACTTTTCAATAAAAATCTTTTTTCTTATAATTTTATCAGATGCTGGTAAAATCTGGCCATAATCTTATCATCTTCACTAACCACATCATCATCGGTGCCTGCCAATTTAAACCCCTCAATAGCTTTAGCTCTTTTATAAATACTTAATAAAAACAGTTCTAATGTCATGCATGACATTCTGGGCAACAGTAATTTCAAAATAAATCTGATGTAGCTAATAAGAAGGCCCCAGTCTTTTGTCAGAAGTACTTGGCAATACGTGGGAGGACATTCAAAGCACTGCTGTTCTGATCAGTAAATTAACCTTCTCCTTTTTCCAGGCTCACATGACTTCTTTGGAGGCTCTGTCATCTGTTTCCCTCTACATCTGCATGAGCATATTTAATTTTATTGGGGAAAAATACAAAATGAACTGGAATTTGTGTGTACACTTAAGAAATACCAGGGCTGACTACTGACATTATTGTGATGCTGTTCCTGTCCTACAAATCACATGGCCATCTCAATACACAAGCATTTTAATTTGTTGTAAATCAATTTGAATTAGTTTTATTTATTTAGGCTATTGGTTTCTGCTTTGCTCTGAAATCTTAAAAAAAAAGATGAAGGGGAAAATAAATTTTAAAAAATAAAACTCAAAGAGAGCACATTGGGTAAAATATACTGAAAGTAATGTTTAGCTTGTTACCTTTGCAAATATATCTTAAACCAAAAGATGTTATGGATTTCTGATATTTGTAGATTAGAAGACAGGGATGTCTACTGTATTGATAGCTATTGTACATTAATAAGGAATAAAGTATTAAGTAATAACATTGCGTTCATGCGTTTTCCTGTAGAATGGATAGCAAGAAAAATAATTCTCTATCCTGAAAAATGTATTAGCTTAATTTCAGTGAAGAACAGAACAGTATAAGTTTTTAAGTATATTTAAAGTATAATTTTTCATATGAGTAGCTTCAGTAGTATGTGATACTGCAATCTTATAACAAATCATGCAAACTGATTAGGATAGCAAGTCAGATTTCCTCAGGTTTATAGGACCAATCTTCAATTATTTCAGATGGTTAGGGCTAAGGGACTACAAAAATCGTAATCTAAAACTTGTTTCTGAACCACCCAGTGAGTTTTGAATTTTAATTAAATTCCCCTGGCCTACTGATTGTTGTCCTTTAGTTATGTGACTGAATTGTATACTTAAGAGGAACCTCCTATTAGTGATGGCCACCCTTTGGCACACACTGTGACAGAAATTTTAAAAAATGCCTAACTTGACTCTGCTAATATGTCACCCATCCCCTCCCCTCCACATTGGACAAGAAAAAGAAATCATAACAAAAAGTCACTTTGGATTGTGAGGTGGACAGTGTGTAAATTTAATAAATCATTAAGTTATAAATTGTAAATATTTTTCAATTTGTCTTTGTTAGAAAAAAAAATGTTGCTCCCAGTCGCATGAAGCCTGAAAACTTCAGAGAATGCTCTTGTGTGGCCTTGAAGCCTCAGAAAAGAGCGGGAAAACACGTCCCATTCTCACAGACTCCAGAGGCTGCCTTTGTGGTCTCTAAGCGTGTCAGTAAAATGACGTTGTGTCCTGGCTCCAACGGAGGGGACAAATATCATGCAATAGGCATGCAAGATTCAAGCAACTGCAGGCAAGGCTAGCAGAGGTGCTACAGATGAAGCAGCCCCTGGGGGAGGGTTTGACTGAGAATCTCCACAGACTTTTAGACGTTTGGGAAGATGTAGCAGTAGAGGAGCCAGAGAGAGGTGCAAGGAGAGTGCTGATGCTAGTGGTGTACACAGCTGGTTGATGCGTACCCAGCTCCTGCCAGGCTTACAGATTGCTATGTAGTGGGAGAGTCCTTGGCAGGAGCAGGAGGTGAGGAAGAGAAACCTGAACTATAGAGCATAGACGGGCAGGAGCAGGCAAAAACAGGAGCAGAGTCAGGGAAGGAGAAGGAAGATTATGCCTGTGCATCGCAGATTATTAGTGGCTGAAGAGGAGAAGTAAAGTGAGGCCAGACACTCCGTCATCCCAAAACACACAAAGCCTTGAAAGTGTTGAAGGAAAAGCCAAAGACTTGGTCAATAACATGCTGAGGTCAAGAAAGTAGCAGAAGTCAGGAGCAATGATGCCGGATGCTGGTTGCTTTCAGCAATGGAAAGCAGTCCCTGTATGGTTTAAATCCTCAGCCCCTGAATAAGCAAAGTTGAAGTTTTCCTTGCTCAGTGGTGACCAACAATGAGATGTCAGGCTTGCTTGAAGCATCAGTGGCTTGCCACCTACAAAGTGCTAACTCAGATGAGGCACAGGAATCCCAGATCCTGGCGGTCTTCTTTTCTCCTGGCCATATGTGCCAAAACAGTATCGGTGCTGGCCCAAGAAGGACCGGACAGATATCAGTGATGGCAAAGAAAGGGCTGCCATTGGTGAATCCGTGGACACAATACCTGATCTGCCCATGTCTTGGAGCTTGGCTCTGGGGCTGTGACAGAAACATTGAACATTATTAAATCAATCTCATTAAAGTTTGCTATAATTTAACTTGGAAGATATACAGTAGTAGTTGCGAATAATAAATAGTCCCAGTATGAGTTCAGTATTGGCATCTGGGAAAATGAAAAGGAAGGTTGCTGAGTTTGGAATGATGTTGTTTATGCAGCAACAAATGTATTCCTTGAGGGTAAATTTATACCTTGCATTTTTAGTGTGCACTTCCTAAAAATGTAAAGCCTTATGGCTGGCAGTGATATAATAAATCCCAATCAGCAGCTGTCAGTAACATTTATATTAATAAAAAATGATTAAAACATACAAAAAAAACCCCATCCTATTTTTTTTTAAAAAAACTAACATTAACACTTAAAGTACCACAAGAAAAAGCACTTGGCAAACCTTGCAGCCCAACGGGAGAAATGATTTTGGCTTCTGTTAACAAACATTGTCATGTCTTAGCAGCTGCCTTGGCTGGATTTGAACACTAACTAGACCAATGCTTGTGGGGCCACATTTGCCTGAAAATAACAGCAGCCCTTCTCAGCCTAGTCCCTGTAACATGCTTCAATATTTTTTTAATTATTCAGTCAGGATAGTTGGCATAAGAGAAGTTGCTGTTTCAACGTGTCTTGAGGACCAAAGATTAGGAAAACACTAAAGATCAGTAATGATTATGTCTTGCTTAGTAATTTAAAGAAAGATGAATGTCTTCATCAGATGTGACTCAATATGATCTACTAAATCTGCAAAACATAAGCAGCCACTAGACAGCAAGAAAGTGTTCTGGGTCTCTTCACTGTCTTGTGATGGTTGCTCAGATTTTTGTAGTCCAGGTTTAGTAGCTCCCACTTAGTCTGATCTTGCACTCTTTCAGCTCTCTGAAATTGGATGTTGTGCTTCTTTTGAGATAGCTCCTGATGTATACATTTTTCTGATCAGCTGTCACTGTTGGCAGAATTGGTATCATCACAGGGTTGGTTGGCCAGAATATCACTGCTGATCCTTAGGCTGACAAGGATTCCATGCTCCTGTTCTATTGTATCCTTTGCAGTGCAAATTATACTACATTGAGGCCAATGTAGAAGGCCTTCCAAAATTTTGGTTTTGTGATCTCAGAAACAAAGCAATGGTTTACAATAGGTTGGATCCAGAGTGGCATTTAGAGGAATTCTCATATTGAAAGAACAGGGTGGGAAATAGTCTTTAAGGTTCCTTATTCTCTTCCAGCACTCTTCATTCCTTTCTGGCTCTTCAACCTCTGATAAAGCTGCCATTGATGGCTGCAGGGCCACCTGGCATAAAGTTTGTTTGTTCAGCTATAAAAGTACTGTAGTCCTGGACTTACTACCATAATGGAGCCTTCCCAGCCTGGTTGTAAGTCATGATGTTCGTAAAGCAAGTCACCCACATGACAGACACAATTTTACGAGCTTTTTTGCAGCAGTTGTTAAATTGCTATGCCGTGTTTAAGTGAACCAATGGTTTGCTATGTGCTGGCCTTGGGTTTTTGGCAAAACCCTTGTGAAATGCAGTCATATGACTATGGGATGCTGCAACTGGTCATAAATTTGGCCTGGTTGCCAAGTGCTCAACATTGCAGATGGTCGCTAAGCAACCAGTTGTAAGTTGAGGACTACCCATATGTATTAAGCATTTAATAATGTCAGATAGCAAAATACCTTTCTCTGATGCTGGATTAGGATTATGACGTGTCTTCACAGACAAAGTTGCATTAGGAGGAATAATTTGAAGGAGATCAGGAATACTATATACATATACATATGATGCATTTATCCCATACGTATAATGTCTATAGAATCCGGTGGGAGATTGACCATCTCTTCGCTATTATTAAGAAATCAAGATTCTGTACAGTGCATCTGACATTCTTAAACTGTAATGCATTTTCAGAAAAATCAGACTGAATTTTAGGGCTTCTAATATTATAACAAAAGATATCCATGCAATTATGCCTGAGTCATATCTTTTGTAGTTGTCTACATACTGCAGTCTTGTACATCTTGCCTTCAGTTTGCCAAAATCTTGAAGAAATGACAGTTGATATATTAATAGAAAATAGTTGAATAACCCCGATTACATAATGGCTTTTAAAGTTTTAAAGGTTTCCCTATCCAATCATGGCAAACTGAAGGGGGTGGTGCTCATCTCCGATTCTCAGCCGAGGGAGCCAGCATTGTCTGAGACATGTTTCTGTCATATAGCCAGCATGAAAATTTGGAACGCAGCAACCTTCTCACCAGAGTGGTATCTATTTATCTACTTGCATTTGCATGCTTTTGAACTGCTAGGTTGGCAGGAGCTGGGATGGGTAAAGGGAGCTCACCCTATTGCATGGCACTCGGGTCTTGAATGACAGGATGACAGGATGTCAGCTTTCTAGATAATGGGTTAGTGTTCTAAAATTTAGATCACCATAGCCAAATAAACTGTACATGCTAGTACATGATAGAAAACAAGGTGATCATGGAGGGAAGTGTGTAATGGGCTGCCCCAGGGCTCTGTTCTGGGCCCAGTGCTTTCAACATCTTCATCAATGATTTGGATGAGGGGTTAGAAGGGGAACTCATCAAATTTGCAGATAACACTAAACTGGCAGGAATAGCCAACACTCCAGAAGACAGGCTTAAGATACAGAAGGACTTGAACATTGGGCACTATCTAACAAAATGAAATTCAGTGGTGAAAAAAGTAAGGTACTACATTTAGGCAAGAAAAACCAAATGTACAGGTATAGTATAGGTGGTATCTTGCTCAATAGTAGCAACTGTGAGAGGTATCTTGGAGTCCTAGTGGACAATCACTTAAATATGAGCCAGCAGTGTGCTGCAGCTGTTAAAAAAGCCAACACAGTGCTGGGCTGCATCAACAGAGGGATAGAATCAAGATCACTTGAAGTGTTAATGCCACTTTACAATGCTTTGGTAAGGCCACACTTGGAATACTGCATCCAGTTTTGGTCACCACGATGTAAAAAAGGTGTTGAGACTCTAGAAAGAGTACAGAAAAGGCCAACAAAGATGATTAGGGGACTGGAGGCTAAAACATATAAGGAACGGTTGATGGAAATGGGTATGCCTAGTCTAATGAAAAGAAGGACTAGGGGTGACATGATAGAAGTGTTCCAATATCTCAGGGGCTGCCACAAAGAAGAGGGAGTCAAGCTATTCTCCAAAGCACTTGAAGGCAGGACAAGAAACAACAGATGAAAACTAATCAAAGAGAGAAGCACCTTAGAACTAAGGAGAAATTTCCTGACAGTTAGAACAATTAATCAGTGGAACAACCTGCCTCCAGAAGCTGTGAATGCTCCAACACTGGAAGTTTTTAAGAAGAGATTGAATCAATGCCAATTTGTCTGAAATGATACTATCCTTTTGCTTCTGTAGTCTCCAGGCCAGGTTGTCTTTCTTATCGACTAAGTCTGGGGTGTTATGTTGCAGGTGCTTGTCCTGAAGTCCCAGAGCAGTTTAATTTTATCATTTTCTATGACTTTCTCTATTTTATGATCCCACCAGTTTTTGCTTACAGGCAAATGATATTTTTTGCAGATCTTCCAATGCACCATTGTTGCTACTTTGTCATGCCGCTGCTTGTAATCAGTTTGTGCAATCTTCTTGCAACAGCTTACCAAGTGGTCCACTGTTTCTTCAGCTTCTTTGCATAGGCGGCACTTACTGTCTGTTGCTGTCTTCTCAATTTTGACTTTGTATGCATTTGTCCTTAAGGCTTGGTCTTGTGCAGCCAGAATTAGTCCCTCGGTCTCTTTCTTCAATTTTCCTGCTCTTAGCCATTGCCAGGTTTTATTATTATCTGCTTTCCCAGCTATTTTTTTCATGTATTGGCCATGTAGTGCTTTGTCTTCCCATGCCTCTATTCTGTTCTTCATTTGGTCTTTCTTGTAGGCCAGTTTGGTCTCTCCAGTAGTTAGTAAGCCTTCCTGATATACTAATTTCAGTGCATCTTCATCATTGTTCTTCAGATATTCTTCCAAAGCCATTTTTTCTTCTTCAACCATCTGATGTACTTGTAGCATTCCACGCCCACCTATTTGCCTTGGTAGATAAAGTCTATCAATGTCACTGCGTGGATGAAGGGCATGATTCATTGTCATTATTTTTCTGGTCTGCCTATCCATTGCTTTTAGTTCTGCTTGAGTCCAGTCCACTATTCCAGCTGTGTACCTAATGACTGGGATTGCCCAGGTGTTGATTGCCTTTATGGTATTTCCTCCATTGAGTTTGGATTTTAAGATCTTCTTCACTCTCTTGATGTATTCACCTCTAATCTTTTTCTTGACTTCAGTGTGCTTGATGTTGTCAGCTTGAAGGATACCCAAGTATTTGTAGTACTCTTCCTCATCCAGACTCTTAATGTTATTTTCGTGGGGCATCTTGATTCCTTCAGTTTTCACTATTTTTCCTTGTTTGATAGTAAGTGTGGCACATTTGTCCAAGCCAAACTCCATTACAATATCTTGGCTATATATACGGACAGTGTTGAGCAGCGATTCTATTTCAGATGATGTTTTTCCATACAGCTTCAGATCATCCATATAAAGGAGGTGGGATAGTCTGGCAGATGTTTTTGATGTTTGATAGCCATGTCCTGAGTTATTCAGTATTGTTGACAGAGGAAACAGTGCAATAACAAATAGTAATGGTGATAATGAATCTCCTTGAAATATTCCTCTCTTGATATTAACCTCTCCCAGCCTCTCACCATTGATCTGCAACTGTGTCTTCCATTGTGCCATCGATCTTTGCACAAATTTTCTGATGTTTCTACTGACTCCTGTTATTTCTAGGCACTTTATTATCCAATCATGTGGCAGAGAGTCAAATGCCTTTTTGTAGTCAATCCATGCCACATTCAGGTTGGTCTTCCTTCTCTTGCAGTTTTCCAAGATCATTTTGTCTATTAGGAGTTGATCTTTTGTTCCTCTGCTATTGGGGCGGTTTCCTTTCTGCTCAGGTGGAAAGAGATTGTTTTCAACTAGATGCTGTTGTACTGCATCAGCTACCACACCAGTTAGTAATTTGAAAGTTGTTGGTAAGCAGGTAATTGGCCTGTAGTTACCTGGTGTTGCCCCTTTTGCTGGATTTTTCATTATTAGGTAGGTTTTCCCAGTTGTTAGCCACTTTTCAATTTCTCCTCCTTGTAGTATATTGTTGAACTGCTTGGCAATGAGTGGGTGTATAACAGTTAGATGTTTCAACCAAAACCCATGCAGTTCATCTTCACCTGGTGCTGACCAATTTTTGATTTTCTTTGCTCTTTTTTCTACCATTTTTGTTGTTATTACTAGTTCTTTCATTTCAACTTCTGTTTTATTTGCATCCACCTCTTTTAACCAAGCCGCATCCTTGTTGTATTTCTTTGGGTTATCCCATATCTGCTTCCAGAACTGCACTGTTTCTTCCTTGTCAGGTACTGACTGATTCCTTGCAGTTTCTCCATTGATGGATTGGTAGAAACGTTTCTGATTGGATTGAAATTGGAGGTTCTGCCTATAGTTTGCAATTCGAGCTTCATATCTACTGATTTTCCTGGCTATAGCTGTTATTTGTTGCTTTATTATTTCCAGTGCTTCCTTGATCTTCCTTGTTTCTAAGTGGTATTTCTTGATTAGGTATTCTTTGGTCTTCTTGTTCTTCAGCTTCTTTTCTTTCATCTGTTCTAGCTTGCTTGCATGTGATCTTAACTTGCTGATCTTATTTTCTAGTCTAACCTTCCATTTTTCTGGTGCACTGTTTGTTTGTTTTTCTTTTTGTTGATTTTGCATCCCAGGTATTCTGTTATAACTGCAGCTGTGCTGTACATTAGTTGGTTTGTTTCTTGCAGTGAATTGGTGCTTATACTTGATATTGCAGTATTTGCATCTTTTAATGCTTGTGCTAGCTGTTTCTTTGGAACAAGCTTCAATGCAGGTAGCCTTATTCTGTTGTTTTTGTGCTGTTCTAGATGCTCAGTTATTCTTTGTTTCAATTCTTTTATTTCTTTAGTTAGAGGGTTTTGTTCTTCCTGAGGAAGAGGTGCCTGGTTTCCAAATGAGAACAGTTGTATATCTCTGCTGGATTCCTTCACTGCCAACTCCCCCTGGTTTGCCTCTACATTCTGAATTACTTCTGGTAAGGCTTTGATTTCTTTGCCCTGGGTAAACCTTTGCAGTTCTTATTCTTATTATTATTATGGGTCATTGCATAGTCAGCCAGATGTTTAGACTGGATTTGGCATTTTGTCTACCTATAGAGTCCTTACCAAGGACCTGGGATAGGCAGATGTGGATGTTTGATGTTATTATAGATATCATCGCAGGATGGAAGAGGTTCCTAGTAAGGTCGCCTTTTGCAATTGACTAATGGTGAATTTGTCAATGCCAATGGTGTTCAAGTGGTGCTTCAGTTGTTTTGGGATTGCACCCAAGACGCCTATTATTATTGGTACTACCCTTGCTTGCTTTTGCCACAGTCTTTCTATTTCTATTTGTAGGTCTTTGAATTTTGTTATCTTCTCCAGTTCTTTCTTGTCTATTCTGCTGTCTCCAGGCACTGCCACATCCACTATCCACACTTTTTTGTCTTTCTTATCGACAATTGTTAAGTCCGGGGTGTTATGTTCCAGGTGCTTGTCTGTTTGAATTCTGAAGTCCCAGAGCAGTTTAATTTTATCATTTTCTATGACTTTCTCTATTTTATGATCCCACCAGTTCTTGCTTACAGGCAAATGATATTTCTTGCAGATCTTCCAATGCACCATTATTGTTACTTTGTCATGCTGCTGCTTGTAGTCAGTCTGTGCGATCTTCTTGCAGCAGCTTACCAGGTGATCCATTGTTTCTTCAGCGTCTGTGCATAGGCAGCACTTACTGTCTGTTGCTGTCTTCTCAATTTTGACTTTATATGCATTTGTCCTTAAGGCTTGGTCTTGTGCAGCCAGAATTAGTCCCTCGGTCTCTTTCTTCAATTTTCCTGCTCTTAGCCATTGCCAGGTCTTGTTATTATCTGCTTTCCCAGCTATATTATTATTATTATTATTATTATTATTATTATTATTATTATTATTATTATGGATCATCGCATAGTCAACCACATGTTCAGGCTGGATTTGGCATTTTGTTTACCTATCACCAAGGACCTGGGATAGGCAGATGTGGATGTTTGATGGTATTACAGATATCGTCACAGGATGAAAGCAGTTCCCAGTAAGGCCGCCTTTTGCAATTGACTAATGCCAAATTTGTCAATGCCAATGGTGTTCAAGTGGTGCTCCAATTGTTTTGGGATTGCACCCAAGGCGCCTATTACTATTGGTACTACCCTTGCTTGCTTTTGCCACAATCTTTCTATTTCTATTTGTAGGTCTTTGTATTTTTTTATCTTCTCCAGTTCTTTCTTGTCTATTCTGCTATTTCCAGGCACTGCCACATCCACTATCCAGACTTTATTATTATTATTACTATTATTATTATTATTATTATTATCATCATCATCATCATCATCATCATATGTTTACTTGTCTTTAATATTCTTGGAATTAGAAAGTTCACAATCCATGCATTTACAATTGATTGATTGATAGAATTAAAAGCCCCCCTTCCTTCCTGCTTCACAAGGGCAGAAGCCTAGTCTTCTGGATTTATAAAATGCTATGCTCACCAAGGATGGAACTAAATATATACTTTCTTGTCTACCGTGATGAACAATTAAAAATGAGTGCATGCCACTAAAATGGAACATTATTATATTACATAACTGTACTTGTCATCCGACAGATCAATAATGACAGTTCAGCTATGTATGATGAGTCGTAGGCTAAATCTTCAAAACCCAAGCAACAAATACTGACAGCATTGTATATATAAGTGTAGAAAGCAGCTATAAGAGGAAAGGGTTTGCCCCAACAATCAGTGAATTAGTAGCGCTTAATGGAATGTACCTCGCATAACAAAATACTGTGTGCTATGCTTTAAATAAATGAAAGAAATTTAAAAAAAAACCGACTCATTGTTACATGATCACCATTCATGATTGCACTAATGAAGAAAAATAATTCATCCTTATGGTTTCGTCAAAGGCTCAGAATAAGAAGAAAGCCATCTCTGGTAATCCTTTGCCAAAATCCTTAAGGAATTTCACTGGATTTATTTACTTCACATAATATATACAGGATCCCAAGGACAGACTTTATAAGTGTCGAAGAAGTTTGTTTGCAGAGCGCCTTGAGCTGAAATGTGAGACGATTTCTCCATGCTGAATTCCAAACTCTTTACTGCTGATCTATGCAGCTCAGTGGAGATATTAATGTCTTGGTTAATGAAGTTCTGTACATGGCATATTTTACCCAGTGAGCTGTCTTGAAATATCTCTGTGCTAAAAGAGTATGAAGCAATGCCACTGAACAAAGAAAAGCAAGAACCAACGTGGCTGTTGCTTTCTACTTCTAGAAACAGTGTGCCTTCTGTTGCCTGCGTGGGATGACTGGTATTGCTAAATCTGAGATGTACAAGCACAGAAAAGGAAGAATGGACAAATCCCAACAAATGGAAAGCCCTTTTAGCTAAGCAGCAACAATATTGATTTTCAACCTTTCTGCCTGTTTTTTTTTTTTTTAACCACAAGACATCCCAAGTTTACAAAATTAAAAGCCGAATCAGAATCTTCAGGTTAAATCAGAGTAACATAAGCATCAGAGAAAAGCCACAATATGGAATGAAAAATGTTATTATTGAAGCTTCACTTCCAGGAAGTGGGATATAGAAGCTTATGTAATCTGTCTGCAAGCAATTTGGAGGGGCGGCAGCATAAGTTGCTGTGAAGTTTGATGGGTGGCTGAGAAGGAGGGTCTTCTGATAGTCCCTCTCTAGCAGCACGCCTCTTAAGAATTCCTTCCTATTTGTTTCATTAACTGATATACTACTGCTTGCTTTATCAAAAACTTTTGACAAAGTGTGATTTGACAACTACAGGCCTTAATGAAAACGAGTTGATCAAGATACCTTTCCAACCATTAAAAATACAAAGCATCAATATAGGATCCCAACTGGAAGAAAGAGTGAGATGGGCAATCCTAGCTGATTCTTCAGCGTAGACTTCAGGAATGCCTCTCCTATAGCTCCAGAGCAGTCTTTCCTAAACTGGCACCTTCCATATGCTTTAGATGATAACTATGGGGCCAGTGGTGGGATTCAAATATGTGAACAACAGGTTCTCTGTGTGGATGCCGCTTCCAGAAGTCCATTCTGGGCCTGGGCAACAAAAAAAGTAGCTGCCGGTTCTGCTGAATTGGTGAGAACTGGCTGAATCCCACCACTGTATGGGGCTCATTGGCTATGACAACTATGATTAATTTCAATATCAGGTAATATATTTTCCAAAGAGTGCAATTCACTAATTATCGTCATCTAGAGTTTAAGTAATAAAATAACAAAAGGAAATGATTTCATCCTGATATATCCCAATTATGAGGTCAGACAGGGCCAGATCCCAAGGATTGAGAAATTGAAGCCTACTAACTGTAAAATCATAAGATGGCTTGTTTGACTTGGCTTAGTACATTGTATAGTACCAATCTTTACAGTTTATAAATAATGGCCTATATCTTCCAGATATATTAGATTATTATGCTTTAGGCAGTGAAATATGATATAATTTCAACATGTGGCTTAGGAAGATGTGGAAATCCAACTACTGTATAAAATTACTGTTGGAATCATATATCATACTAATCTATAGTATGGGTAATCAATTTACTTAACATGGAATACTACATGGTAAGCCTTAAACCAAGGGTTATAAACCACAAAAAGGTTTATACAATATACTAATCTAAAACCAAAGAAAACGTATTATGGTTTAAAGTAATGTGTGAAACAGATCAGTATGGGCATGAGCATCCATTGAAAAGCCAGTTTGGGCTAGGCTAAGGCACCAGGCTAGAAACCAGGTGATGTGAGTTCTAATCCCACTTTAGCTAAGTTACCTTGGGCCAATCATCCTCTCTCAACCGTACCTACTTCACAGATTGCTGTTGTGAAGAAAAGACGAAATACTAGATATGATCACAGCCTTGAGTTATTTATAAAAATAATAAAGGCAGGATATGTATAAATAAATAAACATAATTTGGTAATGCAGTAGTATTTTAAGCTATCCTTCCTTTCCTTTTTCTTCCTTTGCTTAGGAATGATCTTGCAAAAAGGCCCATCACAGCTTATAAAACTGCAGCTGATAAAAGTCTGGTATAATGTAGCAACAGCAGGATGATCTAACACCCTCCTCCCCCTCCCATCCCTAGAAACACAAATTCTGCACTTTTTCTATATTCCCATTAATCAGTGAGAAAAGGGGATTCTAGAACTAATTTTAAAAGAGCTCAAATAAAGCCTGAATAATTTGCATTTAGAGAGAGTGGTCCTTTTGGTTTAATTGGGTTTACTGAATCCATTTCAGATGTTGGCGATTGCTGCACGGATTGAACCTCTGCAGTCCTTTCCCCAAATGAAAGAGTAACCCTTGGAAACTAGTTGGCATGTAACACATTTCAATGCAGCATAATAGGGTAGTCGTGCAGGACTCTGAACTGAATGCGACACATTTCCTTAGTCATTTGTTTGTAGCTATAATGACCATCTTACCTTAGCTGGGATTTCAGGCGGATTCAACATTTGATACAACATGCATTAATAGGTTTCTTCTCCACCTTTAAGAAGTGGTCTGAATACGGCGCTTAAGAATATAGTTAACCTTTATATACTACAGCTAAATGAAATTGGAAAAAGAAATTCTTTTTCCTTCTTGCAGTATGTACGGAGATCTTGTTTAATTAGGACCTCTGACAGCAACTATCACAAAAGACTTGAAGGACAAACCAGCCAGGAGCTGTATTGTTCTTCAACAAAATAAGCACAGGAAATATTTGACACCCAATTCTCCTGCAATTCTGCAATGGCTGAATTCAATGCCACCTAGTAGTGACTAAACTATGTAATACTGGGTGCTTCCAAGAGGGCAACTCCTCATATTATCGTCGTGCAGCTATTCTTTCAGACTTTCTGGGGATTCTTTGACAAAGGTTAAGCTGGTGCCCTGTTCCCTCCATTTCCAGAAGGAAAGTGGAATCAGATCCTATTTAACTCTGGCATGAGTTTGGATACCCCTTCCCAACCTTTAGGGCAGTTTAAGAAAAGCAAAACAGGCTTGCTTTTCACATTACTTAGCTCAGGGCTCTTCAAACTTGGCCCTTTTATGACTTGTGGACTTAAACTCCCAGAATTCCTCAGCCAGGCATGCTAGCTGAGGAATTCTGGGAATTGAAGTCCACAAGTCATAAAAGGGCCAAGTTTGAAGACCTCTGACTTAGCTGCAGTGCTTTTTTTCTAAAAAAAAAAAAAAAAAAAGGTGCCGGAACTTACACACGTCATACAACCCACCTTGCCTACCCTACAAGGTTCCATCCCAAAAAGGTGCCGGAACTCCGTTCTGGGTGTTCTATGAGAAAAAAAGCCCTGTTTAGCTGTATGGCCTAAGTAATGTGAGCCTGAACCTTCTGTGTTTTCCTTCCAAATGGATTTCTTAGGGATAAGAAAAAAAGAAAAGAGAGGGAAGGTCTAGGAAAATATCAGAGGTTAGAAACTTATTATCCCACCTCTTTAAATTAATGTCTGAGGCAATATTCTTTAAACAGTTTTAATTGTATAGCGTTTCTAAAATGTGTTATTTTGATTTTATATTCTGTTGAAAACCTTTGAGAGACCTCATTAATTGGCAATGTAATAAATTAGATTTAACGAGAAAGGAAGGAAGACTATTTATTGATTATTGGCTATAGAGGCCAGTCAACTCCCAATGACTCTGAATGGCTTACATCACAAAAGTAGAGAGCAACTGAATGACAGGAAAAAGACAAGTATGTCTGGAACAGGCAATCCAACACGTCAAAAGAAAACTAATGTAGGCTTAACAATCATTCCTGGGACCAAAACCAGGTTTTCAAAGATTTGTAAAACAGCTGCAGGATAGAAATTGCATGGCTCTCTGGGGAATGATGTTCCACAAGGCAGGCACCATGACAGAGAAGATGTATTTCTTAGGTCCTGACAGATTATACTGTTTAACCGAAGGGAACTGCAGCACAAATGGTCTTTCATACCTAGGTCCTATGCCATGAAGGATTTATAGGTGACAATCAACACCTTGAATTGCATCTAGAACAGTGTTTCTCAACCTTGACAATTTTAAGGCATGTGGACTTCAACTCCCAGAATTCCACAGCCAGCAATGCTGGCTGTGGAATTCTGGGAGTTGAAGTCCACATGCCTTTAAATTGTCAAGGTTGAGAAACACTGATCTAGAAGCTTAAAAAGGAATAACACCACACAGTATGTCTATCACTGCTTGCTGTAGTTTCTGAGTGGTATCAAAGGCAGTCCCATGTAGAGTGCATTGCAGTAGTTCCTCCGTGAGATCCATTTGTGAGGTCACTAAGGCATGAATGACTGCCTGAAAGACCTCTCACTCTAGGAATAGGTGCAATTAGCACACCAGATGGACCTGAGCAAAGTGCTATCTGCTCACTAAAAATCTAGGCCCATTACTTTCTTTTCTTCTGTGAATACAGAACTGTATACAATCCCCTTCTACTCCATCCACCCTACAATTAAGAGGGATCAAAGGCCAGGATTTTTCAAGATCTTTGATTTATTTTATACATTGAAAGCTGTATACAATTCCACAATAACTTAATTGCCTTGAACTACAGATTGGGAACAACTGCCCCTCAGGACATCAAATGAGGTTCTCTCTTTCCCTCAAATGGACCCATATTTTGCCTTTTTCTCTTGTTTGACAAAGCGGGGTCTATTTTTCTACATGCAAAGGAGCAATGGTTCATTGTTTTCTCCAGCAAGATAATGGGAGTAGTACTAGATATGGGGCTTAATAAATGCCACACAAAACTGGAGTTGCATTTATATCCGCAAGTCACTTAAAAACCACCTTTCCAGGTATATAAATACTACACTTGACAAGTCAAAGATGAATTATTTTAATTTATTTCTGTCTGCTTCTCTTTTCCTACACAGGAATAGAATCTGTATATTATATTAAGGGATTCTGAAAACCTCAGATTTGAACAAATTATCCATCAATGAGGTTATCAGAAAGAATCCATCCAAATGTATAAAATATAGTGTTGCATTTACCACTCATTCAGAAAGGAAATCACACATGTAGTTATATTACAGAGACAGGGAACAGATTTTGCTCTTTTACTGATCAGTATTTCCCAGCTTATGCTCTCATGACAGCTACTGCAAGTAGTTGTTGGTACAAGTGAAAATCTGAAAAAAGAACCAGCTTTTGAGGGGGCCTTGGTGCTCTCTGAGCTTGGTTGTTTTCTTGCAGATGTTTCATTTCCCAAACTAGGTAACATCATCAGTGCTTGACTAGCACTGATGATGTTACTTAGTTTGGGTAATGAAATGTCTGCAAGGAAACAACCAAGTTCAGAGAGCACCAAGGACCCCCTCATTTCAACCCTCAGCTACAAATATTCTTCTTGATTGGAACTAGCTTGTGTTTGAAGTAGCAAAATCTCATTTTCAAATCTTGAGAAAGATTTTTGGTGTCGTTGCTCAGGATCATGCAAGGATTTATAAAGGAATGCCAACTCTTGGTGGGTTCCTTGTGCCATGGTGCCCATAAGAACTACACTACCAACTCCTGCTTATTTATTTGTTCTCAGATGTTTTAGATGACAATGTACTGGGTCTACATAGAAAAATATGTTGGGAAGGGCTATTGTAACTGTCAGAACCACGATAAAAGTGTTTTTATAAAAACACATCTCAAATTACAGGTTGTTCTTTTAGCTTTTAAAATGGAAACCTAGAATTGTGATGAATGTGCAGGTCCCTTTATTTTCTTATTTGCGTCATTCTTATTTCTATTGCTATTTTCTTTCCTCCCAGTAGTTTCATAGCAAAAAGGTAAAAAAAATATCTATGGATTTCTACTAGTAGTATTTTAGACATGTTATGTGACTGGTATAATATATGCTAAAGATTAAGGTGACCAATCGTCCTCCTTTAGGGAGGACAGTCCTCCTTTTATAAGTTCTGTCGTCCCTCAAAAAGTGTCCTCCTTTATGTCCTCCTTTTTGATATTTGAAGACTAATTTGCAGGGGTTTTTTTTGCCTCATAGAATGCTCAGAATGGCGTTCTGGCACCTTTTTTTGATGTTTTTTTTTTCAACTTTTGCATGAGCTGTGCTACTCCCACTATTGGCTTTGGAAAGCCAATAGGAATTGCTGCTGAGCACGCCAAAACACCCGGCTGGCAAACTTTGCACATGCAAGTTGTCTGTATTATTGTTGCAATGAATAAAATGTTTCTTTTATTTATGATATTTTTTCTTCAATTTATTTGTGTCCTCCTTTTCATTGTAAAAAAGTTGGTCACCTTACTAAAGATATATTTTCCAAGGAGCTTTTTGACACAACACACACAGAGAAAGAGAGAGGGAGAAAAAGATACACAGAGGGAGGGGGGGGAGAGAGAGAGAGAAAGAATTTTAATTATACTGTGAGCACGTGTAAATGATTTAAGTAGGTAACTTTGGCAAATAGATAACATTATACAGGTATAAGACTAAGAAATCAGTTAAGGTTGACTATGACCTTCCATTAAGTTTAGTGTTCATGCAAGAATATGTAATTTGATTATTTAACTTGTCACTTGTGTGATTTGTGAAAACACCCAGTATGTTTCTCAATTTTTACTTTATTTTTTAATTTTTTTACAACCTTTTATATACAAGTTTTCTCTTTCTTAGGCCTTTTTTTAAATTATAAAACTGTTATTATATGTCAAGTGTTATTAACTCCTGACAAGAGTGTTTATGTGAACAAGGAGTAGAGTGCTTATTATCAATCCTCTTATTATTATTCCCTTAAGATAGCATATTTGCTTCCTCATGTACACAACAATATCTGGAGACTTAATTGCCACTCAGGGATGCAAAAACATAACTGGAAGCATCTACATTATCAACAAGAAGCAACGGAAAATGCCATTGATATTTCTTTATCTACAGATTTTTGCACTAAGTGAGGGCAGGCATCATATGGAATATCTATGTTTTAACAAAGTCTCAATCCTGTAAATGCTAACAGAAATCCTCCTTTTAAATTCTGCTACTCAACCTGACAATGATAAAAGCTGATGTTTACACACTCTCTTTGGACTTAACACCCAAAGTTCAATATATCACTAAAGAATTCTAGATAGTAAGAGTACCCACATGGAAAAAAGTCTGGAGGAAAAGTTTTAATTCAAAATAGGGGTAAAGAACCTGGAATGAGTAGTAATATAAGACTTTGCAGGGGCAAAATAACCCCACTTTTCTAGCCGGCAGTGCTTTGTATAGGTGGTAAATACTGGATCTAAGTTTTAAACAAGAAAAATGGCTGGTATGAGAAATAGGCTGAGAGCCAACAGTTCTCAGGTCAGAATTAGTAGTTATGTAAACACTGGACAGTTGCTCAGCTTCAAAGCCACCAAGCACCATGCAGTGAACGAGTCCATTAATTCAGGGGGAGCATGGGAATAAAAAAAGGCAAAGAGGTGATGGCAGCATTGTGATAGAAGCCCCACCCCTTTTTTACAAGCATTCAGTGCAAATACAAAAAGGGCAGGTCTTCTATCACAATGCCACAAACGCCAACTTGTTTTCTTTTCTACACACCTCTTCAAACACTACCAGTGGGGGGGGGGACTGCAAAAAATGCCTGCAGGTTTGAATAATTTTGGATGTAAGAATCAGTTTACATAGGTCGTGGTCAATAAACTGTTGTTTTGTTTTTTTTTAAAGTTTTTATTTATAAAACAATTAAAACAAAGATGGACATAATGTAACATTCCAGTGTATATATTCCTTACAATTTGTTCCTCATCATACATACAATTCTTAATCTCTATATAAACATATTTTTCTATACAATACAGTCACTAATTTGTTTCTCTATATATAAAAACATACAGTTTTATATATCTCTATCTTAACACTAACTTAAAACCTGAACAGTTCTCCTTGATTCACATCAACAATAGAATTTGTCCCAGATTTCAAAGTAATCTGACTCTGTCTTGTCCTTCATTTCCATTGTGAGCACACGATAGGATTTTATATAAAATCTCTTTTTCTGTTGGAATTTCTTTATTCCTCCAGTTTTGTGCATACGCCAATCTAGCAGCTGTGAGAATATGTAGCATCAAGTAAAGTATCCCTTTGTCGTATTTCTGCGTAGTTATGCCTAGTAGGAAGAGTTCTGGTTTTAACACTACCTCTATCATTAGCATTTCTTCCAGCCATTTTTTAACCTTGTTCCAAAAGTCACGGGCTTTTGAGCATTCCCACCACATGTGGTAATATGTCCCTCTTGCCAATTTGCATTTCCAGCACGTGGAAGAAATATTTGGACCCATTTTAGCTAATCTTGTGGGTGGGAGATGCCATCTGTAGAACATTTTGTAGAGGTTTTCTTTGTAGGAGGTGGCCAAAGTAAGCTTCCTATTTCGTACCTATAGTTCTTGCCAGATATGCAGATCAAATTTGAGATCAAAATCCCTGCTCCTCGTTAACATGGTTTCTTTTACCTGTTCTTCATACATTGCCTGATCTAACAAATAATGATACAGTTTTTTAATCATTTTATCTTCAGTACCTAGTAATATTTTATCCAGCCCTATCGGTTCCATTTTTATGCCTAACTCTTTTTTATCTTTCCAATATCTCGCCTGTAGTTGAAGGTATGCCCACCATTCTAGTTCTATCCCTTTGTCTTGAAGAATTTTCCTGGGCTTCAATTCCCCTTTCTCATCTAGTACGTTTTTATATGTTATAATCTTCCCTAATTGGATAAACTTTGGATGTACATGCATTTCTAGCGATGAGATCCAGCCAGGGACTTGAGTATAGTTTGGTTGCCAGGTTTTAACCCATACATCAATTAAAGCTCGTCTGATATAATGCCTTCGAAAATATTTGTGTGTCTTATATTTCTGGTCCCATAGCATAGCATGCCATCCTATTTGTAAATCATGACCTTCCAGACATAATAATCTCCTGTCCTTCAAAAGTATCCAATCCCGCACCCATACTAGTACTATGGTCTGATAGTATTTTTCCAGGCCAAGTCCCTCCTTCGAATCCTGCAGTAATTTTAATTTAATCCTTGCTTTTTTTCCTTGCCAAATAAATTTGAGTATAGTTTTGTTAAAGTTTTGAAAAAATTTCTTATCCAATTTTATGGGTATACATTGGAACAAAAATAAAATTTCTGGTAGCACATTCATTTTGATTACAGCTATTCTGCCCATAAAGGAGTGCTGTAGGTTGGTCCAAGTATCTAAATCAGTTTTAATCTGTTCAATTAGTTTATCATAATTGTCTCTCTTGAGTGTAACGCATCTAGCAGTTAGTTGTATCCCTAAATATCTTATTTTATTCGTAATTTGAATACCTATTCTGTCAACCAATTCATTTTTCTGTATTTTAGTCATATTCTTGACGAGCATTTTAGTTTTTTCTTTATTTATCTTTAGACCTGCTATTTCCCCATATTTACTGAATACTTCCATCAATCTTGTCCCTGATTGTAATGGCTCTTCAATTATAAAAACTAAATCGTCTGCAAAAGCTTGCATTTTAAACATTTCTTTCTTGATCTCTAAACCTGTGATCTGTTCATCTTTCCAAATTACTCTGATTAATACCTCTAGGGATAGTATAAACAACAATGGCGATAACGGACAACCTTGCCTTGTACCTTTTTGAATTGAAAAGCTATCGGTCATTTCTCCATTAATTATTACTTTTGCTGCCTGATTAAAATAAACTGATTTAAACATATTTATAAAATTTTCCCCAAAACCCATATACAACAATTGATTGAGCATAAAATCCCATTTCACATTGTCAAATGCTTTTTGTGCATCGAGGAAAATTAAACCCATTTGCTTTTCATTGTGTACCCCATAATACTCCAATATATCCAAAACAATCCTGACATTGTTTCTTATGTACCTTTTAGATAAAAAGCCATTTTGATCAGAATGTATAAAATCTGCTAGGAATCTTTCAAGTCTTTGAGCCATTATGGCCATAAAAATCTTATAGTCCGAATTTAATAATGAAATGGGTCTATAGTTTTTAATTTGCGCCAGGTCTGCGTTTTCCTTAGGAATCAGAGTGAGAAGAGCTTCTTCCCATGAGGCTGGTATTTTAGCTTTTGTTAAGATCTCGTTAAATAGTTCCAACAGTATTGGGCTTAAAGATTCTTGTATGATTTTATACATTTCTGTAGGTAGACCATCTGGCCCAGGTGCTTTGTTATTTTTTTGGTCAATAAACTGTTTTGTTTGCTTCATTTTTATTGCCATTGGTTCTTATCTAGAATCTTACTACAGGTTGTAATAAGATATTACATAAGTCTACAATTGAGCCCAAAATTTGCTGAGAAAGACAATTGTTGAGTTGTGTCTCATTTTAACTACCATTTTTGCCACAGTTGTTGAGTAACTCACTGCGGTTGTTAAATGAGTCATACAGTTGTTAAAACAAATCTGGCTATTATCCCCATTGACTTTGCTTGTCAGAAGCCTGCTGGGAAAGTTACAAATGGTGATCACATGACCCTGGGACACTGCAACTGTCATAAATACATGCCAGTTGCCAAGTGCCTAAATTTTGATCACATGACTCTGGGGAAGCTGCAATAGTCCTAAATGTGAAAACTGGTCATAAGTCACTTTTTTCACTGCCATTGTAACTTGGAATGGCCACTAAACAAAAGATTTTAAGTCGAGGACTACCAAGATAGAAGTATGTCTCTGGTATTTCTTCTGAATCCTAACCAAGTGGTTTCAAGTCAGAGCCATCAACTGTTTCTATTATCTTTTTTTTTCTTTGCAGTCTCCCCAGAACGTCTAATCTCATGACTGTATAATCCCTCAACAGGCCAAAACCAAAATAAATGTTATACTAGAAACATTGCACAGAATTGTGGAAGGTTATATAAATCTCTAGCCAAGTTTTTAAACCATAATTAAACCTACAATCCCATTATACCCTAGCAATTGTTAACAATTTTTTTACATGTTGGCAGTCCAGTATCTTACTAAATAAGTAGTAATTAGCATCAAAGTCAAATCTTCTTTCAAACAAGCTCGACTCATGGAGACTGAATGGACACATTATTGTTTGGGTTTTTTGGCATCAATACAAAAACCTCCAGCTTTGGGCTACAAACATTTGAAGACCCAGTTAGGAGTGGTAACAAGAGTTTTATACCTGTTTACTTCAATCTAGCTTTTTTTTCAGGTTTTGGTAGCTTAACTATATGGAAATGGCTTTGCCATTGCCTTTTTGCAGGATATTTTTGGGATTGTTTAATTTAACCTACAGGCTTAGTTTTCCTTGGTGAATTCCTGATAAATAATGAAAAACAAATGTCGAATGAAAGAATGCTAGCATAATTATACAGCAGAATTGTTAATATAAAAACAAGTCAAGAGAAGCATATTATGTATTCATTCTTTCATCCATTCAGAATAATAGAACAGAATAACAGAGTTGGAAGGGACTTTGGAGGTCTTCTAGTCCAACCCCCTGCTCAGGCAGGAAACCCTATACCATTTCAGACAAACAGAGCATTCACAACTTCTAGAGGCAAGATGTTCCACTGATTAATTGTTCTAACTGTCAGGAAGTTTCTCCTTAGTTCTAGGTTGCTTCTCTCCTTGATTAGTTTCCATCCATTGCATTCCTTCCTATCCAGAGATTTTTTATATTCATCTTTTCTATAAGGATGAAACTTAATGGGCCCCAGATGGCAACTAATTCCAGAGGGATGAGGCTATTGCAGGAAACATCCTTAATCAAATATGAGACACTAGTCCCTGTCAATTACCTCACTATATAGTCAGGTACATACAGTACAGTTAAAAGGTGCCTTCAATTAACCATATAAGACTCAAAGGCTTTAACATTTAAAGGTTAAAAAAACAATCCCTTCTGGACTAATTACATTACTGTAAGATTTGCATTATATTTCTGAAATGGTTCAATCCTTCAATTTTATAGATTTGTAAAATTATTTTGTAGGGAATATAGATCTATTCAAGGGTTACTCCATGTCTGCGCTGTGAAGGGGTTTAGCCAAAATGCAAACCATTGATTTGATTTGTGTGGTCTGAGTACACATAGTTACCACTCCCATTTACATTGGTTGGTTTTATAGAAATAGAAGGCCAGTTTGGATATGCCTTTAATTTGATCCATTCAGTGTAATGGAATGTGTGGATGACCTTGGGGGATGAGGAAAAATGATGGGGACAATCAAGATGAGAGAGGGAGGAGACTGCAGTCACTTAAGTGACTTTAAGAGAAATAAATTTAGGAAGGACTCGCCCTAATTGATCTGCCAATTAAAAGTGGCGGGGAGGGAGGGAGTTTGTACCTTCAGATTTGCAAGATTCTGTTAATGTAAACTTAGAGGTAGATTTTGTTCATCTAGTCATGTCTCCAATCTGGTTTACCCAGGAGGATATTTTATTTTAAAAATATCTTCTTTTTAGAAATGACTTCTCTAAGTAAATTTGAATATGAGTCCTTCACAGTACAATTCTTTATATGCTTACTAAGAGAAAGCCATCCAAATGATTCTAATTAAGCCTTTTCCTAGGTAAACAGAATTTCAGTGACAATTTTCCCTTCCAACACTGAAACATTATCTCATGATCTAAATTCTAAATCTATTCATCTTAAATTAAGGGGGGGGGAAGAATTCTCCCAATGTATTTCTTTTTTTCTAAGTCAAAGAATTATGGAAAATGAAAGCCAGCCTATTTTTCTCCAAAAAAAACAAAACAAAAAACCAATGGTCACAGGCCTACTAGATTTCGAATATTCTCTTATCCAGATCTAATTATTATCCTATTTAATATTTTGCATTGTCTGCCTAAAATTCTAAAATAATTTGGTTATGAAGACTTCTTTTATGTATTATTCTACCTTCTAAACATGATTTTAATTTTTATTTTCCTATAGAGAATTTTAAAAAGGAAAAAGGTTACAAAGAAAAAAAGAAAAATGCATATTGTAATAGATATTGAAAACTGTTCAGTTATTATATCCTTGCCCAGTGATGGCGAACCTTTTAGAGACCGAGTGCCCAAACTGCAACCCAAAATCCACTTATGCATCCTCGGGTGCCGGGTGGGTGTGGCCCATTGGCTGGGTGTGGCCCATTGGCTGGGTGTGGCTGCGGTGGTAACAGCAGACTGGGTAGAACTAAAAGATTCAGTCAATCAATTCCAACTTTGCAAGATCTTTCTTTTCCGTGAGAAGTTGAAATAGACTGATTGATTGAACCTTATTTTTTTTTTGCACCCAGCGGCGGAGGCCTAAAGCGAAAAGGTTTTATAAAACCCAGCTGAAGGCCTAGGACTGGGGCGACGGTGCGCGTGCCCACAGAGAGTGCTCTGAGTGCTGCCTCTGGCACCCGTGCCATAGGTTCACCACCACTGTCCTTGCCTATCATGCATTACTCTGACTGTGATGGCAATATGTCACATTTTACTGGAAATGGTCTTTTATTTGAATGCCTATCAGAGTATAGTCATGTGCTTGAAGACATCCTATATTTGAAGGACTATCTGGACAAATGGGATTTTAGAATAAAGTATTATAAGGAAGGACATCTATTTTCCTGAAATTTCTAACAAACAATATAACATAGGCAACCAATTAACCAAGAGCCGAGGTGGCGCAGCAGTTAGAGTGCAGTACTGCAGGCCACTTTAGCTGACTGTGTTCAGCAGGTCAGCGGTTCAAATATCACCGGCTCAAGGTTGACTCAGCCTTCCATCCTTCCGAGGTAGGTAAAATGAGGACCCAGATTGTTGGGGGCAATGTAAAATATATATACATTGCTTACTGGTGTACACCGCTTGGAGAGTGCTTGCACTTAAAGCGGTATATAAGTCTCATAAATAAATAAATAAAATAAATAAGCACACAGGTTACCCTCTTACCCAACTTAGATGGGTATTTTATATTTGTTTTTTAACTGTGTTAATTATTGTTAAATGTTTATCTAGGTGCATCATTATAAATGAATATATACAAACACATCTAAGCAAGCCTAATCCCCATTCTTTTTTATTGATGCATTTCCTTTTCTTTGGCAATGTATAAGTTGTTGTAGAAGAAATCCTGTGTTAGTCTATGATGGCAAGACATCAGGAGTCTGGTAGCACTTTGGGGGATTATCAAACTGTATTAAAAGACACTGATAAGGCACTTGTAATCTGTCTCACATGTCCCCTGCATCTGTAATAACCAACCAAGCTGCAACTCACAAAAGCTTATGCCTTTTAATCAAATTAGACAACTCATGACCTATTGAGTCATTCTTTCGGAGATATTTCCTTACCAGATTCCTCAATGCCTTGAACAATGACAGAACTTCTAATGTACTGCCTTCCCTGGAAAAGTTGGGATATATTCAGAGATGCATCTGCTTTGAAAATAATCTGTGTTGAACTGTAGAGCACAAACACAGCATAGGAAATTATGGCATTTTGTATTACGTCATAAACTGTTTATGATAATTTTAGGTCATTTAGTGTTTGCCAATTTTCAATTCCACAAGAGTCATAGGTCTCGGATTTTGAACACATTCTGTAAGCTAGCTCATTTGAGGTACCTTGGTTCAAAAATTGTTCCCTGTGATGCACCTTTTTACCCAGTTAAATGTAATGGGAATGAGATTTCTAGTAGTATATGGATATTAGTTGAAAAGGGTGCTACCAGATGTCTTACTGAAGTCTTGCAATGCGCACATTTCCTTGTTTTCTTTTCAAATACCGGAAGTATATCTTTCAATTTATATAATATGTTGTAATATATCTTTCCCTTTGGATATATTTTTTTTTCTCCTCCTGTCATATTTTGGCACTTGAGGAAAATTTCGCTATTTATCACACAATCTTCCCTGAATCTACTTTAAGATGATTCTAACAGGTGTTTACTGACAGACTATATTCTTGCACGTCCATAATGCATTCACGAAATTGATACTGGGGCAGTCTTCAGGAGTCTGGTTGACCCTGTTTTCTTTTTTTAATTTTGCATATTATTCCAGGAAAGTACCTCAAATAATATATGGAAGCAGGTGACTTCCAGTTTCTACATAAATGATTCCACAATTTAATTATAATGAAAAGAACTTTAGAACCTGATTTCTGGAAGGGAAATAAGAGTGAAATCACAAAATGAACCAAATTTAGTTCAAAGCTAGCATGAAGAAGCAAGAGGCAAATTAATCCAAAAATAGATACTTCTTGCTTGAATTTGAGGATGTTTTTAGATTATTCCTGCTGGCAGAGAGAAATCAGGTTGGGCTGAAGCCATTAGTAGAATTTCAGTGTGCCAATTTCCAAAGCTGACCAGAATTCTTATTCATATAAAGCAATGGTGGCGAACCTATGGCACGGGTGCCAGAGCTGGCACTCAGAGCCCTCTCTGTGGGCACGCGCCTTCACCCCAGTCCTGGCCTTCAGGTGGGTTTTATAAAACCCTTTTGCTTTAGGCCGCCATCGCCGTCTGCAAAAAAAAAAAAAAAGGTTCAATCAATCAGTCAATTTCAACTTCTCAAGGGGAAAAAAAAGATCTTGCAAAGTTGGAATTGATTGATTGAACTTTTTAGTCCCACCCAGTCTGCCGTTACCACCGCAGCCACGCCCAGCCAATGGGTCATACCCAGCCAATGGGCCACACCCACCTGGCACCCGACGATGGATAAGTGGGTTTTGGGTTGCAGTTTGGGCACTTGGTGTCTTAAAAGGTTCGCCGTCACTGATATAAAGTTTCTATTACACAAATAATTAAAAGCAGATTTTTATTGTCCCTCTGGAAAAACGTATTTTTGAGTTAGAAATCTCTTTCTTACTGTCATTTGGATTATGAATCTAGTCAGTACAAAAA
Source organism: Crotalus tigris (assembly GCF_016545835.1). Classification (NCBI taxonomy): domain Eukaryota; kingdom Metazoa; phylum Chordata; class Lepidosauria; order Squamata; family Viperidae; genus Crotalus; species Crotalus tigris. Next base: position 348,990 of record NW_024097499.1, on the reverse strand, counting down.
CATGACAAGTGCCTGGTGTGCATATATATACATGTTGTTTTTATACATGTATGCCCTTCTAAACATGCATGCAAAATCGCTCCCTTTTTGTAGGCTTCCCAATTTCAGCAGGAAGCTGAATTAGAATTTAATTGTTAGTTGGAATACTTGGAAAGCATTTAGCAATATTTTACAGACAATAAAACACTTGACATTCCAAAGCACAGCTATTTGGGAGTTATAAGAACAAATGTTATGAAATATTCATGGAATGGATTGCCTAGATTAAAAAACAGTGCCAAATTAAGTTGATGAATTCACTCAACATTTGGTATCTGGGGAAAAAGGAAAAGGGTTGGGACCTAGACTGAACATTAAACCATCTCTGTGGTTCCCCCACCCCATATAGAAGAGTAAACTTCAGACCACATTCTAGATCAAGACAACACATTACTCAAAGAAGGAATGTTTAGGAATCAAATGATCCTAATTCACCTCAAACAAACCTCTCCTGGTTCTCTTTTGCAGATTCATTTCCCAGCTCAGATAAGGCATAGCTCCATCTGTTTTATTTTATAGAATTCTATTATCCATCTTTTTATAATTGTTATATATTATCCCCCAGCTAGAATTATTCTCCCAACATAAAGGTTCTTGAAATTTAGAGGGGAGAAGGAGCTAAAACACACACACACAAGCGTACACACAAATATATGTAAAAATTGTTTTTGATTCTAGTTTAAGAGGTCTTAGGTGAGGACACAAACTCACAACTTCAGTGTGCAACTCAGCCAAAGTAGCAAAAAGCTTGTTTAGCAATTACAGTTCTTAACCTGTGTTTAAAATTTATTTGGGATTAGATTAAAGAGTTTTATAACAACCATCAGTTGTGATGGTTTATGATTTATTTCCTGGAAGGAAGGAAAGGTAAGTGAATGTGTCCTTTTTTAAAAAAAGGTTTTCACTCTGTTCACTCACAAACGGGCCTAAAAGTGGCTATGTATGTATAATCCAATATGTCCCACAACCCAGTTAACAAGCACATGCGCACTGCCATTTTAACTATTTCTAATTCAGAGTTTTAGGACTATTACCTCAATAAAATAAACCATTATTCTGGGTTTTAAATGTTCCATAAACTTTGATTCCAAATTCCAGTTCCCATAAAGCAAAAACTGTAGTTGGTCCAGATTTTGATAATATGGTAACTTTAGCTTATCAAAATCTGAAGCAATGATAATTTATGATGAGATGGTAGTAAAATAACAGTATACATACTTTTTAATTGAGCTTTTTGGCTTAGCGTGTAATGAAAACACAGCGAGTGTGAATCTATTAGATCTAATTCCAACTCAGATTACAAACTCTGGAGAATTCAAGATATTATTATCTTCCTTTAAGGCTTGTAATTTAGGACTAACAGCTGCAGCAGTTAAAATACAACCAGCATCTCTAAAGTAACTGTTTCCGCTTTCATATTAAGAGTAATCTGGTGTTTTACCATGAGTTTAGCAATGATGTAAGATGTTATTTTGCAGATATATTATTTCATAAAGCTTTCTATACATCTTGGTAACAATGCTTATGATGATAAGCATCTTTTGTTCATGAAAACCTTTTCAGCTGTAACAATTTTGAACGGTTGGAAGACAATGATTCATCTGGTATGAGGAAATTGCTCAATAGTAACATGGAATGACAATAATAGCAACAACTCAATATTCAAATAAGGCGTGAATGCTTACAGGAGATCTATTAATATGATTTGGACTTACAAATCAATCATAGCACCACCAAAGAGCATAAAGGCAGAGCAATGATGAGTTTTTTGATGCCTTTAAGTCAGCCTTGATTCCTGGCAATTGCTTGGACAAGTCCCTGCAGTATTCTTATTAAGGTTTTTGGTTTGCTACTCCTTAAGGCTGAGAGAGAGGAACTGGCTCAGAGACACCCAACTGGCTTCAGGCCTAAAATGAGATTAGAACTCATCTCCTAAATTCTAATCTGATGTTTTAAACCAGGAGTCCCCAATCTGCAGTCTGTGGACCAATACTGGGCCGCGGCATGCCAGCAACCGGTCCGCACAAACAAGCAAAGCCCCATCTGTGAGATGCAGGCAGCACACAAAACCACGCCTCCTCCAGTCTGTAGAAAAACCTCTCTCCACAGAACTGGTCCCTGCTGCCCAAAAGATTGGGGACCTTTGTTTTAAACCATTACACTAAACTGGTTCTCAAAAGGATAGTACCAATTCCAAAATATGAGGATTTTTTAAAAATTACCTGTGAATTGAGGAAGGCCCTCCTATACTTTTTCATAATAAAATAATCAAATGAAACAAAGAACGGGAAGATATAATTGCTGAAAAACTTGGATGCCTTTGAAAAATAACCTAATTTGTTGCTTATGGTTTTGTTTGTAAGTCTATGGTTTTGTTTGTAAAATTAGTTTGTGTAGGAAATGGTGGTCCAAAATTGCATTATTAATAATTCAAATAGATCCTCAGCATACTAAATGGTTGGTACACTATGATAATGTAGTGTATACCTACACTAAGGCGCATGACAAGATGCTTCCAAGATGAACTAAAAATCTATTTTACAGGCTTGAGGAAGTAACTAATTGCGTAAGATTGGCATCAATTTATTAACACATGCTAAAGAAAATCAAATGCCCAAAAATTACATTTGCTTGCTTCCAATTTGCTACAACATATATCTCAATCTTCTTGCATCCATACAGATTATACACCAGATCAATAATCTATAGGGGTTGAATGAAAAGTAATGCCTTTGATGTTATACATTTGCAGCCGATGCACTAGAACCTTTGATGAGTCTTTTACATCTGTTCTTTTACTTCAGTTGGCAGGAAACTGCCGTGAGAAAACATTGTGTTGCTATTGTTTGTGATATGGAAGCTTGCAGTGAGTGCTTGCCAGTGTACCTTAAGCAACACACTGCAATTTAATTGATAACCAAAGCAGTTTCTCCAACTGAAATTCACCCATGAATGAATATTGTCTATGGGGATGAGTATAAAGACATGAATACTGTATTTTCCTGGGCCAAAAATATAAAGATGGTGAACCAGGAAGACCTGATTACATGATCAAGAATGAAGTAGATAATTTGTGAGAGGAGCCAATGAGTTTGACATGAAAAAGTTTGTTAAACTGATTAAGGAGAATTGGTGGCTCACTCAGAAGGAAAGTGTTATGAAGCTTGGCTTTTCACAGTAAGGTGTGGGTTATAGGAGGTTCTCAACTTAGGACATTATACAGCCTGCCTTTATGATCATTAAGTCATGATGGTTGCAAAGTAAGTCAACATGCAACCAACCCTGTTTTACAACTTTTGTCGCAGTCCTTAAGCAAACCCATTGTTTGTTGGGGCATTTTTGCTGAAAACTGGAAGTATATGCTGTTTTTTGCAAAAACCTTGTAAATTGCAGTCGTGTGACTACAAGCATAAATGAAGGCAGATTGGCAAATGTCCGAAATGTGGTCATATGACTGCACAGGGCGGTAACAGCCATTGGAACCAGATCATAAGTACTTTTTGGAGGTCTGTTGTAACTTTGGTTGCTAAGTGACTGTTCTTAAGTAAAGAACGACCTATAACATCTTTGATGTTGTTCAATCTTGGAAGGTTTTCGTAAGATATGTTCCTTGAATGCTGATAGAAGAAGTGAAACCTTCAACAGCTGAAATTTGTCAGCAATTATTATGTTATAAAGTTGAGGGATTTCTTTACTGCATTTTGACAGCCAACAAAACAGCCTTCAATATTCTTTTATTATAGCTTATATCAATAAAGTAGTGTTCTTATATTTCTTAAGATACAAGTAACAAAAACTTCATTTCAAGGACAGTCTTCTGGTTTCATTTATTACAATCTTCATATTTAAACAAATTATGGATATGGAGGCATTAATTTCCATTCAACCCACATATAAAACAATAGCAGTTTCTACCAGGTTTTAGGTAAAGATAGTTCTGAATTGTGTGACAAAGTAGGGGCATCTTTTGATTCAGTTATAGGTGGGGGCTACATTTCAGGATGGGTTTCCTATTTACTCCGATAATAGGGAGGTTTCTATAAAGGTACTACACTGCACTCACAGATTTCTGCTGAAAAATTACATAAAAAGACAATCTTAGAGCTTTTTTAAAAAAATACCCCAAGAGAAGAAAGATATAAATACAAACAAAATACTCAGTTTTTCCACCTTGTCAACCTAAAATTGTCAAATCCAGCCAACCCAAATCATCTTAGGGTTTTCCCTCTCTCCATAAACCTGTGGCTGTATAAGTGTGTGTGAACAGTGACTAGAAGCCGGTTTTAAAAAGGAAAGAATCATAAAAAGAAACTATTGATTAAAATGACCTGCCTGTACAATATCTGCGTATATGCAATTAATCTCTCTTCTGAATATACCAGTCACACATAATTATCCCACACATAATCACACAAATGTATAAGTACATCTTCCACTCCCTTCTATCAATCTATTAATATATAATACATCTCACATAGTTAAGCAAGAGTTTTTTCCAGCTTTTGATGATAGCAGTTGCAGAGCCAACCTTGAATCCCAAAATCTTACCATGTCTGGAGAGAGAAGCCAAATTAAACACTTGGTTAAACACTTAAAAGGGACACTGTTGGGAAATGCCACACTTTGAACTAGAGCAGAATATAGAATAACTTAAGAGTTGGAAGGGACCTTGTAGGACATCTAGTCCAACCCCCTGCTCAAGCAGGAGACCCTATACCAATTCTGACAAGTGGCTATCCAGTCTTGAAAGCCTCCAGTGATGAAGAAACTTCAACTTCTGAAGGCAAGCTGTTACATTGGTTGATTGTTCTCATTGTCAGAAAAGTTGTCCTTATTTCTAGGTTGATTCTCTCTTTGATCAGTTTCCATCCATTGTTCCTTGTCTGGCCTTCAGGTCCTTTGGAAAACAGATTGTCCCCCTCCTCTCTCTGACATCCCCTCAAATATTGGAACACTGCTATCATGTCACCCCTGGTCCTTCTCTTCATTAAATTAGCTCCAGGCTCCTAATCATCTTTGTTGCTCTTCTCTGCACTCTAGTTTTCTAGAGTCTCAACACCACTTTTATAGAGTGTGACCAAAACTGCATGCCATATTCTAAGTGTGGCCTTACTAAGGCTTTATAGAGTGGTATTAGTACCTCACATGATCTTGATTCAATTCCTCTGTTAATGCAATTTAGGATTACATTGGCTTTTTTGGCTGCTGCTGCACACTGCTAGCTCATATTTAGTTGATTGTCCACTAAGACTCCAAGATCCCTGTCACAGTTAGTGTGAGAAAGTCAGATATCCTGGATGAAGGCAATGGCCAATTATTTCTGTACTGTTTTCAAGGAAACTGCCTAGATAAGCCTATGAAGTCACCAGGAGTTGAATCCAACAGTTAGGAGACTGCCCCATTTGTATTTTTTTATGCAGGCTCTCCTCAGTTGCAAGCTGGGATGGATTTCCTCTGCTCTCAGCTAAGATGCAGCCCCTCTAGCTTACAATTACTCCCTTTACTTCCTTTCTTTCTGTATTTAAACTTTAAATGTGCAACTAGCAGATGAAACAACAACATTGTAAAGGCTTAAGTTGACAAAGCTGGAATGAAGAGCCTAAGATAAGATAGGATTTTTTCAAAACATAATGCAAGTGCCTTCCATGTCAAGAAAGAAGGAAATGCATTACCACACAAGAGCAGGAAAATGAGATTTAAACCCTGAAACTGTTATACTGTATATACTGAGCTGCATCTGACAGTAGCTGAATTGCCTTATTATTGGGACTTCTTGTTACTGCAATAAAAGCAATTAAGCCATTTGAGCCTTGTCCTTGATGTTCTTGCTGCTAGCTCAGGAAAAGCTCACTTTGTTGTAATAGAACTTAATTTCTGAGAATACATGCAAAATGTTATAGTTCTATTTGGAAGACTGATTGTTAATAGCCAGCAGTTGATATTTTCTCATAAGGAGTTAATATTGGCTGATATTAGCAGATTCCTTTGAGGATTAATCATCAGAACTATATAGAGATGATTCCTCTGCTAAGGGAATGTTTTAATGTGAAGATTTTTGTGAAATTAAAAAAATATATATAGGGAAAATGACAGAAAGAAACTGAATTCGTGTGAAAGCCATAATGTGGTTTTTGTGGTATAAGCTTAGCAAAATGTATGAACCCAGTTGGAAAAAGTGATCCCTGGCAGTTGGGTAATTAATCTCTACTTAAGCATCTCAACTAAAGAAAAATTTTCACTTTCCAGAGGCAGTCTGTTCCACTGTCAAACAGTGCTCAATATTAATATATTTTCCCTAATGCTTAGTTAAAATGTTGCTTCCTTTCCACTTTCATTTTGTTTTTTGTATAATGTACTGTTTTCCTAAGAAGCAACGGCAATATATATGAGTTTTGAAAAGAAATAGCCTTATTTATTACAAAGTTTACATTGCATTTAGTATAATACATCGTTTTCACTCTCCAACAGAGTCAGTCAGCTAGATTCTAAAACCCTTGATCAATTCTCATGAATACATATATGCTCAGGTTTTAAAGGGATAGGGTATTGTTTTTATATCTTTCCTTAAAAAAGTAAAATAGACATTAAAAGTATTTAGTAATTGGTATTCTACTCTGCATATTGAGCTTGATCTCTGTGGAACCAATCAAGACTGGTTTCTAATAATAGTTTCACCCTTTTTAGGCCTCTCATCCAGTTTTTGTTGCTTCTACAGATCTCACTTTTCTCAGGAATAAATTACAAATACTTTTGTTATATCAACAGAAGCACCATTCTGAATTAATACTTCATAAATTGAAGGAACGTTCTTAACAAAACACATCTGCTTTTTGAATCCAGGAATTGCCTCTGAAAATATGAATATAACTGAGTTTTTAATACATGAAAATACTTCAGAACAATTATCAAAGGATTATTTTTGTTTCACCTGATTTATCCTATACCTATATAAAGCATTTTATCTGTTTCTGTCTATGATTTTTTTTAACACTTCAAAACAGTTTTGAGCTATATACATTGCAATTGAGTTCTCTCTTTTCCTTTCCCTCTTTATATAAATATATATTAAAGTTAATGTTATTCCTTCAAAGCAGTAACATTTGCAGTATTATTAAAAAAAATCTTTTGACTGTTTTCAATAAGCTGCAGATCAGACAACACGTATCTTGCACTCAGTGGTTCTTTTCCCCATGACACAATGATCCCACTCACTCCTCTCTCAATTAATTCATTCACTTTTGTAAACAGGCATCATAAGCCCAGATACCTGGGTTCTGAATGCTGGCCATTTTTATAGTGTTTCTAGCTGTCCTACAGAATCCTAGGAAGCTGCTGCTTTCTGGTTCACATGTCTCTGATCTGATCTGACCTGATTGTATTTTCTTTTTCTCGAAGATCATAAAAACACTGTCACAATTGTGGTTCTTTTCTATTTCTGTCCATTGCTGTCCATTTTCCATTCTCCCCACCAGAGAGTTTACAGGGAGGTAAAAATCACAATGGCAGTAGAGATTATGCTCTTATTGCCTATTGCTATGGAGCCTCTCTAGGACACTGTCTTGATTTCCGAAGCAGTTAAGAACTAGTTAAGTCCTTAAACACAAGTCTGTATTATAGCTATTCAGTGGGGTGGGGAATTACTTTAACCTCAAAGAAACTGTGTCTATTTGAAGCAAAATCTAACTTCTGTGGGGATAGTGGATGCATCAATCAACCCTTTCTTCTTTTTTTTCTCCAACACATTAACCTCCCAATCAAGTGGGTCATGTGAAGAGGAACACTGTGACATTCTTAATTTATAGAGTTTCTCTAAACCAATTTTGTAAGGTATCCCAGGTTTAGGGGAAAAAAATGCCTGAATGTATTCTAACCTGTAATTAGAATCTCACTGATCTTAATCTAGTTTCTCTTACCAATTTGGGATGTAACATATTGAAACTCACCCATCCTACCTTCTGTTAACTAAAGATTTTACCAATCTTTATAATACATAATAAAACAGAACATAGAGACAATACCCTGGCTAGCTATAGTGACGACTCTAAACAAATTTAAACCTTCAAATATGACTCAGTAGTTTGGTCATAGATATTAGCAAGAATCAATAAATTTGGTCAACTGCACTGGGCAAAGTTCCACAATCATCAAATTTTACCAGGATTAATATTCAGCTTCTGCAATTGCAACTGAGAAGAACATTATGTGAAATCTGACATATATACTAGCTAGACATTTTCTAACTATAGTTACCAAAGGCTTGTTGTGATCATTTTCAAATTTGAATATATAAAAAGTTGACTACACAAACGTAATACTTTTTCCATCCATAGGCTGAGCTTGAACATTTTTGTCCATGTTTCCATCTTTGTGACACTTCTGTACATGTTACAAACTTCCAATAATCACTTATACATGAATGTTATTCGAGAACTATTTTTAAAGGACAAAGGATGATTTGATCTATCTGCTATTGCTATCAAAATGCCTAAGAGCGGCAGTTGTTTCAAATAACTTTTTTAGTTTTGAAACAGCCTTGCATCCATTCCAATTTTTTTGTTCCTTTCTTTCTTTAAATAAGAATTCTAAGGTTATTATGTGCTTTGCCAGGATTCCAATATATCCGCTTGCTGGGGGTGATGCGTTCCAGATTACTCTTATTCTCACTAGATCAATTTGCATCCCATTTTCCAGGTATTATTTCCCCCAAGTAGGTGAGTCTTTTTTATTCTGAATGTACATTCCTGCTTTTTAAATTTCAGACTGTCTGCTCAAGCCCTCTCTAGAGTTTGTTATAACATCTGAGCATATTCTTCTTTACTTTAGCTTCTACCAGAATATATTTATCCTCACAGCTGGAGCCTCATCATATATTGCACTTTTCTATAAAATACTTTTGGAGCAAATTTTAAAGCAAACCACATCACAAGAAAACAGTGTCCTACAAATATGTATTAAAGATCATGTCTTTGACCCACTTTAATATTCAGGAATCTATCCAAATCCTAAAATTGCATCCATAACTAAAGAAAATATTTTTGATGAATATTTCCATGAAAATATCTTGTGGGCAATGAGAAATGCTAATTTTCTGTATATTAAATTCATTTATTCCTAGACATAGCATGGCAGGGATTTTTTTAAACCTGTTATGACAAATGAATGTATTCTATTAGTCAATAGTTTTCCAAGTAACTATTTCCTTTCAACTTTGCTTAATCTGCACATTTAATAAACATTGCCTCTGTACCCACACCTGTTATTTATGAAAAGGACAGAATCTATTTGATTTGAGAACTTTTTGCAGGTTGATCCAAAACAACCTAAAACTAATTTTGTTTTGCCCACATTTTACCATGTTGTCAATTAAGATTAAATGGGAGACCTTGTTATAGGCCTTATAGAAGGCTCTGAATGCAGCAGACAGGATGGTATTGGAAATCAATAGGAGTTAGCAGTTCAGCAAGTTGTGGAAGCCCTTAGAATGGATTCATTTAGTGGGTCATCCAAATATCTGGAAAAGTGGATATTTCTACCTCAAAATGGGAGACTGGACTATTTGTATGGGAGCATGGGCACTAATTTATGCTGGTTGTACAAAAAGAAAGGGCAAATCTATTTGAAAGTGAATATATGTAACAGGATCAAAAAACAAATTGTGGACAACAAATTGCAAACATGTTGTAGAGTCTACAGGTTTACAATCAAGGTAATTTTACAGACTCCTGCCCTATAATTTGTTTTAACAGCTGTTATTATAAAGGCGATAACAGTGGCAAAGCTTTGCTTTGGATATTCAAATAACATCAGTAGAGTTTATTACCTGAGCTTGTACATCATATAAGACTTCTCTTACTTTACTCATCTATATACTAGGTAGTCGTATCTAGATTAGACAATTGCTATATTATCATATTAAGACATGTTCAAAAGCTGCAGCTGATCTAAAATGTGGCAGCAATATTAATGGGATTTGTTTGCTACTAATCTGGGCTGCGAAAATCTGGATGACAGTTAGATGGTAGCAAAGAAAGTAGCCATCCAGACTTTTGTAACCCAAATCGGGTAGCCCTAGTTTCATGGCTCATAAATAAATCAACTATCTTTGTGACCTACTGCTTTTAAATCCAATTTAATTCTCTTACTAACAGTATAATGGATTTCACTGGTAGAGCAATTATTTTTTTTTTCTTCTCTTCCCTGAAGACACACATATCGTTCAGGGGACTCTTGGGAGCTTATTTGGAGTGCATGTCGAGATTGCACAGGGAATGAGAGGAACTGTATTTCCAAGATTTGTGAACATAAGCCCACCATGTAACGTTGGATGGAATCTAATCTCATATTTAAACATCCAAATGAGGTATGATTAATTGAGCTTGCCCTAGCCAGCAGACCCTGTGAAAAATATGTTGGAGAATACCGTTCAAACATTTTTGCACTACGGGTAGTCCTCGATTTACAACAGTTGGTTTAGTGACCATTCGAAATTACAACAGCACTGAAAAAAGTGACTTACGACCTTTGCAGCATCCCCATGGTCATGCGATTTACATTTGGATGCTTGACAACTGGTTCATATTTATGATGGTTACAGTATCCTGAGGTCATTTGATCACTTTTTGTGACCTTCTGATAAGCAAAATCAATGGGAAAGCCAGGTTCACTTAACAAAAGTGTTACTAATTTAAACAACTGCAGTGATTCGCTTAACAAAATGTGGCAAGAAAAGCCATAAAATGGGGTAAAACTCAATAATTTCTCGCTTAGCAACATAATTTTTGGGCTCAATTGTGGTCCTTAGTTGAGGACTACCTGTGTTATATCACTTCTTCTTTGGATAGATCTGCCATTTGAAGCTTGGCAGAGCAGCAGAACTTTAGAGAAAGAATATTCTGTATAGTGGTTCCTAATATTATTTCCTACATGTAACTTAATGCTTACTATTTTTAAGCCACTCAGCAATATCTTTCCTGTTATCATGAGCATTTAATGATTTTTGTATGATTTTGTCAAAAGAATCTCCCTGAAATATTCTCAGTTGCTTTTGTTCCATTTTCTATTATATTCAGTGGTTTTTAATAGGTACAGGAAAAATGTCAATTTTTGCACCTAAACAAATCTTCCCATTTCAACATAGGCACAGAAGGGAGTAAAAATCTGAATCATGAAAATGCAAAAGGTGGCTGGTATTCCAAGTTAATTATTGCAGAACAATGTGATTGAGAATCATATCTGCCCAATCAAAATCAGCCAGACTATTCATAGCCATCTGGCAGCGATTTCTAAATTATCAGGTGAAAGGTTGGCAGAGTAATGTCCATACATCTACGGTAACTATCAAGGTCAAGCTGTTGGTTTAAAAAAACAAAACACTAGTGTATGTCAAAATGATCCTAAATATTGTCCTCCTGGGTAAGACCCAAAGTCTAATTTAGCATGCTGTTCCTAGCAGTTGTCATACAGATTTCTTAAGAGGTCAGAAAGCAGAGAAAATGGCAACCTGCTTTTATTGATATCATTTGGCATTCAAAAATATATTGCTCCTGAACATAGCCGCTCCACTCATGACCGATCTTCTATTAATTTGTACAATCCATTTTAATCTGCAGCCCTCCAAAATTGCTGGACATCAAGTCTCATCAAAGAGCCAGGCAATTCAATCTCTAGAAAGGCAGATTCCCTATCGCTGCTTCTATGTTTAATTAAAAAACAAAACAAAAACGATTTCTCTTCTTTTTCTGGAACATACTTTCTCCTCCATGTGGACAGCAACTTTGAACACCCCGGTGGGGGCGGCCACGTTTTATGGGAGGCGACTTGCCAAAGTTGCCCGCGGGAGAGCCGCGCGGGGCAACACCGTGACCGACTGCCTCGGTGAGGTCTAACAGGAGGCGGCTTCGGCTGCGGCGGCTGAACGGACGGCGTGCGACGCGCGCCGGGTGGGAGGCGAGCCAGGCCAGGCTCTGCGGGACCGTCTCAGCAGCCGAGCCGAGCTCTCCACCAGGCCAAAGAGGGCGCGTCGCAGGCGGCGCGACGGCCTGCTGTATGGAGGAGCAGGGGGAGGAGCAGGTGCCCCAGCCGACTGCGTGCGCCGTCCTTCTCCCAGGCGAGCTGGAGGGGCCGCCAGCACTACCGCCGAGATGCACAGCAGCAGCAGCAGCAAGAGCGGCACGCCGGCGTCGCCTTTCCCTCACCATTTGCCAGCCCGCGATCGTGTCTGCGCATGACCCCTCCCTGCCGCCCGCTCCCTAGCAGGGGAGAAGGTTAGGCGGAGAGAGGATTTCCTCCGTCTTCCACATTGGCGGCTGCTCCGAAGCGACGCAGTGCAGAGGTGTGGGCAGGTTGCTCCGGCCTGAGCCGCCGCCGCTGCGCTTCCTCGGCCGCCTGTGCGCGGGAGCTCCTGCCCGCCTGCCCGGACGCGCGGCGGCCTCCCCCGCAGCCTCGCCGTCGTGTTCCCGCGTCCGGGGGTCCCCGCTCCCCGCTTCCTCCGTCCCACTCCCGGCCATGACCGCGGCGGCGGCACTGGCGGCCGGGTTGCTGGTCGCGTCTCCGCCGCCGCGCCGCCTCTTCCCCAAGTGCTGCTGCCCCCGGCGGCTGCCGCCGGGCTCCAAGAAAGTAGCTTGATGAGTGTCCAAAGTAGCAGTGGAAGTTTGGAGGGGCCGCCATCTTGGTCCCGGCTCTCCACGTCCCCAACGAGCCTGCAGGGCTGCTCCGCGGCGGCGGCGGCGGCAGCGGCAGCGGCAGCAGCGGCCGTGGCGGCCTCAGCGGCGGCCTCCCTGCTCCATAACAACACGCAGCTCAAGGAAGGTAAATAGGCGAGGGAGCGAGAAGCGCTCAGGCTCTGCTTCCGCGGCAGGGAAGGGGAGGTGAGGAGGAGGAAGATGACTGGCTGGCTGGCTGATGTGGGGAATGGGCCCTTAGGGAGGGAGGGGCACGGCAGTGTCAATAGCATCAGCAGCCTTGGCCGCCGCCTGAGGCCAGTCCCTGGCTTGCGGGGCCGAGTGCGCGATGAGGGCAGCGAGAAGAGGCGAGAAATGTCTTCCTTCTGCATCCGAGGGTGGAAGGTCTAGACTCTGCCCCCCTCCCCGAGGCAGGGACCTCAGGAAAACTCCGGCCCTAATGTAGCCATTTATTTCAACCCACCCATCCCCACCACCACTCGGGGTCGACTTAATTCCTCCCACCCTCTCACTTTTCAGTGGTTGTTAGGAGAGGGCAGATTTTAATGCCGCCACAGTTCCTTGGCAAATCCCCGGCGTAAGGGTCTTAAATTGATAACCTTCCTCTTTGTTTTTAAACTGATCCCTTTCCATTTTTTTTTAACAAAAGGGAAATATTTTGCAAATTTCCCTTTTTCCCCTGGTAGTTGATTATTTCTTGTTACAAAAAAAAAAAAAATGCGGCTCTCCCCCCCCCTCCCCTGATGTTGATAATGGTGATGAACGTGGCTGTTGCTTAAATGAAAAAGAGTCGAATCGTTCTGGCATCATGGAGGTGCAGGATGGTGGAAAAGAGACAAAGATCGACGCACTTATTGATACAGAGAAGACACTTTCTTCAGCCGTAGGTTTCGCCAGAAGTGAGGGAGATGTGTTAAAAACCAGGGCAGAATAACTGCAACTTTCCCCCTTTTCTCCATTGCATCTTATACGATTTTTCCCCCCTTTCTTCCCTCCCTCTTTTCCTTCCCCCACCCTCTCCTAGCAGAACGACAGTGAGAGAGCAGTGTGTTGTGGGTGTTTGCAGGGAATATCTGTATGAAGGTTATGTGCAAACAAGTCTTTTTTATTGTTTGTCCATTCCCCCCCTTCTTTCTTGCATTAAACTGTGTTGCCACAAGATGTAGCAATTATACTGCTTTATGAAATGATTAATTTGACTTAAAATGTTGGTGAGCAGGGGATATAAAGGAACTTTGATTCAACAACATATGGTATACTGGAAGAATGAATACTGCATATTCATGATTTTTGGATTTTGATAGCTCTCTGACCACAGTGCTTACTCCAGTGAATTCAGTGCCTTTTGCCTTTTGTTAGTGTTGTATATGCGTGTTTCTAAAAAAGCAGTTCCTGAGAAGTATATAAACTTTAATTATGAGAAACATTACATTGTTTTTGAGAAACTAGATGTTTCCAGTTGAAAATACATTTACATGATAAAATTGTTAGTATTTGTCAGTAGGATCTTAAAAGATCTAATATGAAAATTTTATTAAAATCCTGGCCATACATGGTGGAAGTATCTACCTTGTTTCCCCCATTCAGACTTGTATGAATTATGTCATTTTTGCACACGTTCCTAGATAGGAAGCTGAAAATGCTAAGCCCTGTTTGAAATGAAGGTAATATAGAAAATACCTGAAATTGTTTGGTTTATATTATGTATTAATACACTGAATGATATGACATTTGGTTCTTTCTGGTTTCTTTGGGGAAATTAAACTTTGAAAAGCTAAAGTTGTATACATCAGTTTGAACCAGGTTTATTAAGTTGCTAATGCACAGTTGGCTAACTGGTTAACGCCATTAATATGTACAGTAATCTTTAATATTGGGTCAGTCCTTATTTTTAGATCAAATAAAATAAACCTGTCTAACTACTTGTTTACTTTGTTTGAAATATATAAATAGACTACCCATTTTCTGGCTGCATTTCCTATTTGCAGTACTTGCTGTACCTAATGTTTATCTACTGTGCTGAGATGTTGGTTTTCTCATTTAACTTAATTCAACTTGCAAGGCCATCATGTATAGTAATTGCTTCAGTAACTCTTTCAGAAGACAATTTACTGGCATTAAAGTTTATCTCTGGCATTGGGAGCTAGAAATATTACTTAAGCGATACAAAGATAATTTCCATGTCACATGAGAACTTTAATCCACCCTCATCTGACCTTTAGTACTTGTTATAAACCTATGAGTTCCCCTTGCACCTTTGATTTAAATAATAAACCTTATGGAAAAAAGTGACACTAGAGCTGGGTGAACAATCAACAGAACTAAGGGCCATATATGGCTCTCAGATTAATTTAATGAAGGCCTTGTCCTAGAAGAAGAAATAAAAAAAAATATTTACTGGGGGTCAATGCCCAATTTACAGTAAAACTCACTAACATAAAACAGGCTACATGGATAGCTGTAAGTGTACTGTAATTTGTTCGCCTAAATTCAAAACTTCTATAAAATTCAAAAGTTCTCTATAACCAGTCATTCCATATTGTGGCAATAAAACTTGCAGATTGGTGGGGTGGGGGGGTACAGAAAAAATCAGAATAAAATATTAAAAAGAAACAATTGGACATCAGAAACAGAAAAGAGGTTTAGAAATAGATAACTCCAACTTTTGTCTTAGGCCCTGCCCACTCCTTGCTTAGGCCTCACTGTTGACATGCTGTCCTCAATAGATCACTTCCAGAGGAAGTGCCCATTGAACAAAAAGAATTGCCTGTGTCACTTTTAAAATGGGCAACATATTTTTAAACTGTAATTCTTTCTAGTCGCTCTCTGATCACAGGCAATAAGCCTCTAAATTCTCTGTATTCACTTTTCAAGCATTTGAAGTAATGCAGTTAAAACAAATATATACAGGTCGTCCTCAACTTACAACCATTCATTTAGTGACCATTTGAAATTACAACAGCACTGAACAAAATGACTTATGACCATTTTTCACACTTACAACCATTGCATGGTCATGTGATCAAAATTCAGATACTTGGCAACTGGCTGATATTTATGAGGGTTGCAGTATCTGGAGTCATGTGGTCACCTTTTGCAACATTCTGACAAGCAAAGTCAGTGGGGAAGCCAGATTCACGTAATAACCTTTTACTAATTTAACTGCAGTGATTCACTTAACAACTGTGGCAAGAAAGGTCACAAAATGGGGCAAAACTCACGACTACCTTTCTCAGCAATAGAAATTTTGATTGTGGCCATAATTCAAGGACTATATGCAACAAAAATGAACATCTATGTCTCTGTCTGTCTGTCTGTCTATCTATCTATCTATCTATCTATCTAAATCATAGCTTTCATTTAAAGATTTTTAAAAATCATTAAATATTTGTAATTTTTGGAGCCACATGAGGTGGCTAGATGGGAAGATGCAACTCCCTAAAAAGATCATTGGGATGCAAAATATGTTTGTCTTAAATATAAAATGTTTCACAAACTGCAGAAGTAAAGATTTAGAGTATTGTAAAATATCAGACTTTAAGAAAGAGGTAGTATTTCAAAAAGTGAGATTATTGTTGAAAAAAATCAAACATACAATTTTATGAAGGCAGTACATTTTTTATTAGGGCCTGCAACTCAACCTGTTGGCATGTCACAGGATGCCTTCCAGTGATATGTTTTTTAATCCTGGTATTTTTTATCTGATTTTTGAGGGAAGGTTTCTTGTGGGTGGTATTTAGAGATATAGTGGGAAATGCGTTGTAAATTGCTTCTGTCCTCACCTTTAAAGCACGTCAAAATGATGCATTTTGGTATGATTTAGATATGTTTTGTGGAGGCAAGTTAGTGGAAGATATATGAGTGGTTTGCCTTTCAGAGACCTTTATTTCCATACCAATTTCTTGATTTGTGAAGAAAATGAAATCATCCTACCCAAAATGGGCCACTTTCTCACTGAGGGGGAGAGGGATTCTGAGGAGCCATCCCTTATTAGATACTAACCCCATGCATGATTACTCAAAAGTTAGTGCCACTGTTTTTAAGGGAGTGTGGTTTCTATTAAGGCTACGTAGTATGCATGGCCAACAGTAAGTCGTAGTTAGAATTACTGTATCTTATATTACAAAATTATATAATGCATCAGTTTAAATTGTCTTCATGGCTCACCTAGTCCAGGGCAGAAATTGGTTGAACCATCTCTTATTGGTTCATCCATCCACTTTTTGAAAGTCTTCTGCAAGGACAAATTATTTCCTATGGGCATTTGTATGGAAGTGGACAAATAGCAAAATATGACAATTCAACATCAGGATATAAGCACATGGTGCTTATATGATGACATCCCCACGTGTATGTCATTTTGACATAATTGCTGTGTATATAGATGTTGCTGTTCATTGTTTTAGGAAGAGTGTGCCAGTGTTTATCATCTCTTACCACTATAAAATTTCTCTTAAAGCCTGTTAGTAAGGGACAGTATTTCTTTTATCATGTATCTGTATTTATTTAAGATTAGACAACTGTATTGTTTTTATTGTTGTGAATCTTCTGATTAGTGATATCCATTGTACCATGAGGAGGTTTGCAATTAATGTTGGTGAAAATGGTTTGCACTTTTATTTGATATTTTATGTTATGGATTGTAATTTTTAAAATTTATTTATTAAAATTTATATAACCCCGCTCTTATGCAGCATAATCTTGAGCAATTTACAGACAACAATAAAACATAGAACCAGCCTAAAACTCCTAATGCCCTCAAACAACACAATCTTCATATCTATAAATTATTTTTCTGGGCTCCGGCTATATAGTACCCTAGTATTTATAAGAAAAAAACAGACCTTCAGGGTTTATTAGAAGGCCCAGATCTCAAGGGAAATGGTGTTCCAAAAGGCAGAGAACATTACCAAGCAGGCATGTTGTCCAGGTCTTGCTAGATGGCAACATTTATTATTATTTATTAAAATTACATACTGCCCATTTCACTGTCAAGTGACTCTGAATACCTTACTTACAATGTTATAAAGGAACAATATAAGGGAAAGGATCAGGAGTGAGGCCATACTATCTTATCTGATAGAATGGCAGGTAACCTCAGGGAGAGGTGGTCCCACAAATAACCTGGCCCTGTGCCATTCACGGTTTAAAAGTGAAAATTAGTACCATGAATTGCACCCAGAAAAAAAACTGAAAACCAGTGCACTTGCGCAGCAGCAGTATAACATGGGCAAACTTAGGGCACCCAAAGCTGTACACACTGCTTTATACTGGACCAATTGTTCTTTCTGCATGGTTTTCAAGGACATCCCCCTGAAGAGTACTCATTTCTATAACTGATAAAATTCAAAATTATTGTGATACTTTATAGAAATAAGCTGAAAGTAATATAATGAAATTAAAAAGAGACACATGCATAATTCTTCACTTAAAAAACAAACAGATATGTAAGTACAAAAGAGGAAGTAACCTGTGAAAGAGAATATGAAACTATTGGAATAATAGTTGATTGCAAAGTAAATATAAGCCAGCAGTGTGAGGTGACTGCAAAAAAGATCAAAACAATTTTACTTTGCATCAAAAAAGAACTTCCAAATTATAAGAAGTAATTGTTCCTCTATATTGTATTGCAGTTAGATTTGCATGTTACATATTAAATCAATTCTGTTTTGGGCATCATATTTTAAGGACTCAGGCTGGAATAGATGCAGAGAAGGGCAGCAAGGATAATTACAAGGCTAAATGATAAGTCTTATGAAGAGAGATTGAAGCTGAGCATGTTTAAATTTGAGAAAGAATGACTGAACAGAATGTGATAGCATTCCTGTTACAATATATAAAAGAAAGTCAAGACTGGATTTCTCTTGCCCCAGAATGCAGAATATGAAACAATTGATTTAAGTTACAAGAAGGCAAATAATTTCTTAACAGGAAGAGCAGTTCAGTAGTGGAACCAGTTATCCAGAGAGATGGTAGATGCACCTTCATTAAATGCATTCAGGTGGACACCAGACAGCATCTGTCTGGGATGCTTTATTTGAGTTCCAGCATTGAGCAGGACGTAGGATTAGATGACGTAGTGGTCTGTCTCAACATTTGCAATTTTATTTCAAAATGTTAGTATTTTCAGGATATTTTTATAAAATGAGAATTGAAACTAAATTATAATCGGGATTAAGAACTAGTGTCTGTTTTTAAATGTCTGCAAATAAAATGCTGGAATTGCATAAGATTAGTTGTGATGCTAAGAGGGATGCTATTAACAAAGTGATTACAGACAGTCCTTGACTTACGACCTCAATTGAGCCCAACATTTTTGTTGCTAAGTGAGACATTTGTTCAGTGAATTTTACTCCATTTTATGACCTTTCATCACTGCAATTGAATCACTGCAATTGTTAAGCTAGTGACATAGTTGTTAATCACTGCAATTGAATCAACAATTGAATCACTGCAATTGTTAAGCTAGTGACATAGTTGTTAAGTGAATCTTGCTTCCCCATTGACTTTGCTTTTCAGAAGTTCGCAAAAGTTGATCACATGACATTGCAACTGGCATAAATACATGCCAGTTGCCGAGGGTCTGAGTTCTGATCATGTGACCATGGGGATGCTGCAATGGTCATAAGTTTGAAAAATGGTAATAAGTCACTTTTTTCAGTGCTGTTGTAACTTCAAATGGTCACTAAATGAACTGTTGTAAGTCGAGGACTGCTTGTATTTCTGTATGGATATTTATTGTCTTTGATCTGCCAAGCACAAGTTGCTGAGATAGGTGAGAGATTAAAACATGCCCCCTCTTCAATCATTGCCATTTTGGGATGATGATAATAGTAAAAAATTGTACAATTAGATACTGCCTAGCAAGGAGAATCAATTTCATTATTAAGTTGATTCTCATTGCTAAGCAATATCTAATTGTAAAAACTTTTTAAAAATATTGTTCAGCAGCGTCTGATAATGAATATTTCTTTAAATAAAAGAGTAAACTTAGAAATTTACAAAACAAAATTTCAGAAAGAATGAAATTTAAATATGTGAAGGAACTTTCACTGTTTCAAAATTAATAAATTTGTAATTAATGAAAAAGTTTCCTGAGTTTGGGCATCTTTGAGTGGATAAAATTGCTGTACTAAACCTATGTGAATCAGTTTCATGACTTACACATATATTAACACATCAGATTTTTGTGAAAATAATTTATATGACTAATTCATAATGTGACTTATTTTTTACTTAGTAGGTTGTTGAAACACCCAGTCATTGGGTAGCTCACTAGGTAGATCTAAAATGCAACCATATTAATGCTTTGGGAAAATACAAAATATGTGTTTTTCCTATTGTGACTGTGACATATTAAGCAAAAAGCCAAGTTAATAATTATGCACTATCATCTATCATTGTGTCCACCACACTATCTTAAGTTTACTTTGATGAGAATCTGAAAACAAGGTTATTAATGTTAATAAATTTTGTTGTTGACAACTATTCATAGTAGGTTAAAAGCTGGAGTTTTTGACTTTTGATTTCTCAAAGCTACTTCTTGCCCTGTATTTCCAGTCTGGTTTGGAGGCTAGAAGCTGGCCATATATTGTAGTACTAGAACCACAGATTGTGTTCACAGATACAAGGCAAAATGGTATAACTATAGGGTCCTTTTGAATGACTAGGATGTGGTATCTGAATTGTATCCTGTAACCAAAGGTCACACAATAAGCTATGCTATGTTTTAGTTAGCCTTAACATGGCATATGAACCTCAACTACAGGTTAGATTGTGATTAACATACTCTTTCTTAACCATAGAGCATAACCTTATTGTATGTTGTTTATTCTGGTGTGTCATCTAAATCTAGTAATAGTAATTTGTGGTTAAGCAATCACTAATCCACTGGGAAATCCACATAGATTGCATGAGTATCTGAAGTCTTTGCTGCTCCCACTTTATTTTCATTCCCTATGGACATGCAAGGGTTTTGTTTTACAAACAAAGGGGTTGGAGGGAAGAACAAATCTTTCCTTATCCAAATTGTCCTGGAGGTGGCTTCAGCCAACCAAGCCATCACAGGCTACATTAGTTGATTTTTGAAAAGAAAGATATTTGCAAAAAAAGAGTGCAGGCAAATAACAGTTTTTTGTATTTTGGATTACTGATCAGAAAGGAGTGGGAGATTAGTGAAATGTGGTAAGCTGTGGTTTGTTTTGGGATCTGGTATATATTTATTGGGTGAAAGGTTTAACAATTGTTATTGTTAAGCTATAACTGTGACATTGAAAAATGTATAACATTAAAATGCAGCAGAATTTTTTTTAAGAATCTTTTTATCTTGAATTTAAACTTTGACATTTTTGTGTTGTGATTACTAGATACATTTCTTTATTAAACTTTATATTGCAGTAGTCACCTCACATTTCATGTATGGCGTCACAGGAATTCCTTTAATTTGTTATCAGGAATTGGCAAAATCTATTTAAGCAAGATGTTGGTTGAATCACATGGTGCACTACACTGAAATATAGCTTGGTTAGTTTTGGCTTAGAGTCTTGGTTAACCCAACCATTTTGATTTATAAATAATATTTAATGGTTTAGTATGTTGTGTGATCTCAGTCCACTGTTATTTAGCTTGAAAACCCAAGTTATACAGCATGTGAATCTACTTGCATGATCACTTTTATGGAAAAATCTTGCTATATCTTGGGCATATGGTTTTCTCTTAAAAATATTAAAAACTATCTCAATTCTATAAACTGTTCTTCAGGTTGTATTTTTGTAAACAAGCACTTATCTGTTCAGATTGCCTGTCAAATAAAGATTATAGAATATAGCAGGATAACTACGGTAGTGTCTTCGCTTATACTTAAATCTAAATCAAATTCACTGATGTGATGCTGCATAATTTGAATTTTGAACAAATATAATGACATTGGAACTCAGAATGGGCTCACAAAACAATTTTGGCTAATTGTTGTATACAGAGTTTGAATCTACAGAATAGCATATTTTAATATTTTTTTTCTTAATGAAAAACGAGAGCATAGTCATTTACATTTAAAATACATCCGGTGTATTTCTTTTCAAAGAAATATGCACTTTATTTTACTCAATGTACTTTCCATTGCTACAATTCTTACACTTGATAGATCCAGATTTTAGTACTATGATAGCCTCCCCAGACAAGGGACTTGGCAATAATTCATAGACCTCCCGATTTAACTTGCCTGAACTAGGCTCTTGGATTGGGACTCATTTGAAGACTTTCAGACATAGCTTGGTTGGATAATTAGCTTTGTCGCAAACAAGCATAAAACCAAACTAAACAATTGATTGCCTATTTCCTGTATGAATAAGTGCCTTATGCTTCTGTATTCATATACAGAAGGTCAAACTAGTTTTTTTCTTCCCATTCTTATTACAACTTAATGGACTTTTGTTATGCACCTGAAGCTCATGAAACTGAGCAGCTGGAGGTAGAATGATGCCAGCCTTGATCTGAGGACCACTGGCTCCCTGCTTTTCTCTCCCAACATTGGTAGGCATGAACAAACCATAGGTTGTTTAAATTCTTGATTATTGCCCTCTTAAACTTGGTTCCAAGTGAAGAAGATTTGCTAGATTGGTTGATGATCTTTGCTTAGCTAAAAGAACACAGTTGGAACTATTATATTTTTAGTTTCAATGGTTGCCATGCATGGAGAGAAAATATGCAGATCTTTTCATTCTTCATGGATATAATATAATGTGCTGGACTTTTTTGGTCCTGGGAGAATTAAGTACCCCAAAATGCTGTAGAATTAGTTCATAAGGATAATAGTCATTAATATTAAACATTAAGTGGGATTCATTACAAATTTTACTTACAAGAAACCATTTTTAATGAGTTTAGAAAAAAAAACAAGAATTTAGCACAAATAAATTACAGCCTATATTACCTTCTGTATTATATTATCTCTCTCCCCCTCCACCTCTTGGATCACTGCAGACTACCAATGGTCCTTAATTGCAAATTGAAATTATTAATATAATTAGGCCATGTTCTCCAGCACTGGAGATGGATAATCCACGCAGTGGGTTGAGACTGTATTCCTGGCCAATCAGATCAGTCAGCCAAAGTTGCCACGCCCCGTCTTGGACCATGATCCTTTAGTCTTGACTGATCTAGCCATGCAGAGACATCTACAACTTTTGGCTCCTGGGCAGGTATAGTTCCTTTCCATTAGGGGGGATTTTTTCTAGTAGCTGAAATTGCTTAGTTTAAAAGTTAATTAGAGATAATTTAATTCAATTTAATTGACCACTCAAAAAATTTCCTTGCTAAATTGTAAAACTCAGGAAGTCAGATTCCTACAGGGGAAACCACCCCCACTTAAAAAGGGGAAATCCCTAACTCCCCTCCCTAACCAACCCCAGCCACCTTCCAGCAGCCGGCAGCCGCCTTAAACAAACGGGGAGGCTCGGGCAACCCCTCGCGTTTAAAACAAACAAACAAAAAAAAAAAGACAGAAAGGCAAGCAGTTAGTGAGGGAAGCGTAGGACAAAGGGGACGCATGCTGGGAGGGAGATTGATTAAGGGAAACAGCTGGCGTGCGAAGGAGCAGTCTTTTCACTCCAGGCTGCTCAGGATTTTTTAAACGAGGCGCCATTGTCTGCACAGCTGGAAGCACGCGCAGCTCTTTGTTACAACCGCACGTGGCATAGGCAGCCTTGTTAACACATGCGCAGTAGTTTCCTGGCAGCGGCGGCCATATTTTTTGTCCAAACAGGGGAGTTAAAGTTCCTTAAGAAAGCTAGGTTCAGCCGCTGGAGTGAATTAATAGGCAAGCAGTACTGGGGTACTAAAGCATCTATTATTCATTCAGAGACATTCAAATCAGACACATAGCTACTGGTTCCAGGACTTGGTGTCTTCTACCTAAAGTAAATAAGAACCTTTCATAACTAACTGTGTTTAGTTGCCTTTGGCTCCTTCCAGACTTCGGGTCCCCCATTAGTGGCCCGTACGCCTCTGGATTTAGTGGTGGGTTCCAGGCATCCCCAGTCGCGTGCCTGTCCTTACCCACCATAGTCAAGCCGGGTTCCAGGCATTCCCATTAGCGTGCCTGTTCTTATCCGTGCACAGTGACTAACTCTGACAATTTGGCAGAGTCTGCTCCTGAGTTCCAGACGCCCCCAGTAGTGCGCCTGTCCTTACTCAAAGTTGGAGCTCTCCTACTACCTGGGTCCCCCCTATCGCGGCCCAGCGTTAGTGGAGAATGGAGGAAGCAATCATTCCCTCCACTGGAGCCCCGCCTTCATCCTCTGGAGCACCTGCTTCAGAGGATTCGGAATCCTCTGCAGCCCCTAGAAAGGCTGCAAGGAAGTCATCAAAGAAGGCTGACAAACAGGCAATCAGAAGACACCAAGCCCTAGAAAAAGAGTTCGACAGAGCCCAGAAAAGGGCCAGAATTGAAAATAGGCAGAATGGGGGAATAGGTCCTGATCTACCGCTGGGTCTCCCTTCATCCCCACGGGCCATTTGGTCATTAGGGAGCTCATCACAGTCCCAAACAGAGGGTGGGATAGGCGAATTCTCATCGCTCTCCCGATCCCCCTCCCCACGGAGGTTACAGGAAACCCCGAGGACCATGCTAACCACAGCACCTGCAGGGTCGCAGGCAATGGTCACTCCTCCTGCATTGACGGGGGATCTGCTAGCTACCCTAATAGCACAGGCAGTGGACCGTGCATTTGAGGCCAGGGCTCAAACTTCAAAAGCCAAGTCTCTAGGACTTAGAACGAGGCATCGGGAGGAAACGGAGGACCATCAGGACCTCTCCTCCGTCTCAGACTCGTCGGTCTCGGAGGAAGCTTACCTGGACCAGCCAGGTACGTCACAAGGGATTCAAATGTCTGAGGAGGAGGAGGACACCTCACCTCAAGGGCCGTCCTTCAGCGGCCTGTTTAACCCTTCTCTTTTTGTTACTATTCTGCGCAAGGCTGAGGCCACAGCCCATCTGGGGCATGGGACACCAGCGGAGCCTGTCACAGTTGACACGGAGGCTGAGCCGACGTTCGCCGAAAAGGTAACCACTCAACACCGCATACCATGCCCGACCATGTTCCTAAACACAATAAGGAAACAGTGGGCAGCGCCAACCTCCCTACCGCTTCCTAGCAATGCGGAGAGGAAGCTATTTAACGTAGCAAGGGAGCTAGAGGGAACATTGGAGGTGCCGGTGGTGGACGAACCCATAGGTCCCCTGATATCGGACACGGCCATATCAGGAGATTTTGCTGAGGCTCTTAAAGCCGAGGACCGAAAGAGTGAGTCCAACTACAGGAGAACGCACCAGGCAATAGCTTGGGCTACCAGGGCGTCTACCTCCGCGTCCTTTTTCACCAGAGCCACACTTTGTTGGCTCCGTGAGCTACAGGGCCGGGTTCCCATGGAAGATATACGCACTCATCAGGAACTCAGCAAAATGGTAGCGGCCACGGAATATGCGTCGGACGCAACACTTTTAGCGACCAAGTTTTCAGCCAAGGCAATGGCGGCAAACAACACGAGCAGGCGCATCCTCTGGCTAAAGAACTGGCAGGCGGATACCAAATCCAAGTGGAAATTGGCTTCGGCTCCGTACCAAGGGGCAAAGCTGTTTGGTGAGGCACTAACGCCATACCTGACAGAGAACAAGGACAAGCGCAAGGTCCTTAAACACATGCTTAAAAGGCAGGACAAGAGACCCGGCTCCTGGGGAAGGAAACAATCCTTTCGTACGGAAGCCAGGGTCAACTACTTTCAAAATTCCCAACCCTTCCAAGCTAGACAGGATAGGGAAAGACAGGGGGACAGACAGAACACAAGACATAGGCAAACACAGGGAAGACGGCCCTTTCGGGGGAACAACCGCCCCTTCCGCCGTACCAGATGACTCCCGCCCAGACCTTCCCATAGGGGGCAGACTAGCAGGGTTTGCTCCCCAGTGGGAAGAGACCACCACGGACGTATGGGTCAGGAACACCATACGTCATGGTCTATCTCTAGAATTTCTCTCAAAGCCCCCGAACCGCTTCCGCCCGTGCCCCTGTCCCACAAACCCAACAAAGAGAAGGCTCATGAACGAGGCCGTTCAGCACCTTCTAAACATACGGGCCGTAGAGCCGGTGCCTATGAACCAGAGAGACCAGGGGTTTTATTCTATCCTCTTCGTGGTCCCAAAACCCTCGGGGGGTTGGAGAGCCGTTTTGGATTTGAAAAGGCTAAATTTCTACATAAAATACCGCAAATTCAAAATGCAGACACTACGCTCCATCCTTGGAAGCGTAAGGAAAGGGGATTTTCTGGCATCGATCAACCTCACGGAGGCATACTTGCACATCCCTATCTCTCTGGCTCACCGCCGCTTTCTACGGTTTGCCTACAGGGGGCACCATTTTCAATACAGGGCACTTCCATTCGGCCTGTCATCAGCGCCCAGAGTGTTCACCAAGATTCTGGCGGTTCTGGCAGCACAACTAAGAAACGTACCAGTCAGAGTCCAGTGCTACCTGGACGATATTCTAATCCAGTCATCGTCCGCCCAGCAGTCTCGGGCGGACCTAAAGTTAGTGATAAAAATGCTGCAGGACCACGGCTTCTCGGTGAACTTTCCAAAGAGCCATCTAACCCCAACTACGAGAATACTCCACCTGGGAGCGGTCATAGACACAAAGGAATGCAAGGTGTACCTATCACAGGAACGCCTCAGCAGCATAAAGAAAGCCGTAAAACAGGTAAGCCGCGGTCAGTCAGTGACGCTGGTCTGCCTTTCCCAGCTGCTAGGGAAGATGATATCGACCATAGCAATAGTTCCTTGGGCAAGGCTGCACTCAAGAGAACTGCAATGGTTCATGCTCCCGTTTCAGAGACAACAAATCAGTGCATCCCGGAAGAGGGTAGGCATACCTCTGAGAGTACGACACTCCCTCAGGTGGTGGCTATCTCCAGCTCTCCTCAGGGGGTCCCCCTTCAGGGAACCAGACAGAGTAGTAGTCACAACAGATGCGAGCTTATTCGGCTGGGGAGGCCACTTGGGGACCAAGTGGACACAGGGCCGCTGGTCAGCGGTGGATCTCCGACACAACATAAACTGGCTCGAGCTGCGGGCTATTCACCTAGCGTTAAGGCATTTTCACAGCAGCATAAAAGGCAGGCACGTACTGGTCCTGACGGACAACGTGACAGCCAAGGCCCACATAAACCGTCAGGGGGGCACACACTCTCGCTCGCTCTCGGCCGAGGCCCTCCTACTGGGGGCCTGGGCGGAACAAAATCTGGCCTCCATAAAGGCCGACCACATATCGGGGGAGGCAAACATCCAAGCAGATCTGTTGAGCAGATCAACAATAGATCACTCGGAGTGGCAACTACACCCGAGGATCTTCAGGGAGGTCTGTCACCGCTTCGGGCTTCCCCAGGTGGACCTTTTTGCCTCTCCTTCCAATGCCCACCTAACTCGCTTCTTCTCCCGATTCCCATCCAAGGGAGCAGAGCAGACGGACGCGTTACGGAGCCCATGGCCAAGGGGGCTCCTGTACGCGTTTCCACCCTTACCTCTCCTTCCGGCGGTAGTACGCAAGATTCTGCGGGAAAGGGCCGAGGTAATCCTTGTGGCCCCTTATTGGCCAAGGAGACCTTGGTTCGCAGACTTGAGGAGTCTCTCCCGCACGAATCCATGGCGGATTCCTCCGGAGAGGATCTCCCTCAAGCAGGGGGAGATCTCCCACCCAGAGCCACAATGGCTACAACTAGCCGTCTGGCTCTTGAACGGTCAATTTTAGCCAAGGGGGCTTGCTCACAGGGTGTAATTAGGGTCATACAGGCATCAAGGCGCCCCTCCACGAACCGTATCTACGAGGCCACGTGGAGAAGCTTCCAATCATGGTGCTCTAAACAGGAATTGTTACTCGAAGGGATCACAATTCCCAAGATCCTAGAATTTTTACTAGATGGCCTAGAGAGGGACCTCTCGCCAAACACACTGCGCAGGCAAATCGCCGCCCTCTCAACTATACTTTCTGCCAGCCCCGGTGAATCCTTGGGCAAGCATCCCTTAATACGATCCTTCCTCAAGGGGGCTGCAAACATCAGACCGCCAACCGTGCACAGGTATCCATCGTGGGAACTACCACGAGTACTACAAGCTCTTACCAGAGCGCCCTTCGAACCACTCAAAACATGTGACATTCGCTATCTGACCCATAAGGTAGCATTCTTGGTAGCCATCACGTCAGCTCGGCGGATATCCGAGTTAGCTTCTCTCTCAATGAGGAAGGACCTGTGCCATTTTCACAGGGACAAGGTAGTCCTAAGAATAGACCCTTCATTCATTCCAAAGGTCAACTCCCTTTTTCACAGATCACAGGAAATAGTCCTACCAGACTTCTGTCCAAACCCAGCTCATCCCCTGGAACAACAATGGCACACCTTGGACGTACGCAGGGCACTAAGACATTACATTTCACGCACAGCGGAATTCCGACGCTCGGAAGCGCTTTTCATATCCTTCCACCCTGCTACTAGGGGCCGGAAGGTCTCGTCCTCTACCATCGGTAGGTGGATTAGGGCATGCATCACGGGGGCATACCAGGCGGAGTCCTTGCAAGTCCCCAAGCATATCACAGCCCATTCCACAAGGAGTGCTGCCACCTCAGCAGCATGGGCCATGCAGGCTTCTATTGAAGAGGTATGCAGGGCAGCCACTTGGGCCTCGCCCTCTCCATTCATTCGTCATTACAAAATTGACAGGTACTCCTCTGCAGAGGCCTCCTTCGGTAGGAGGGTTCTCCAGCAGGTGCTAGACCAAAGTTGCACACGGGACCAGTCTATTCCCCAACCCAAGGGACAATAGGCTTTGGTATGTCCCACTGCGTGGATTATCCATCTCCAGTGCTGGAGAAGGGGCGTTGACTTACCTGAACGCCTTTTCTCAGCACGGAGATGGATAATCCACACCCACCCTTATAGACTAGAATAATAGGGTATATTTAGTGGAGCCAAAACGTCTTACTGTCAGTCAATGGCTGCGCTCGAGTCAAGACTAAAGGATCATGGTCCAAGACGGGGCGTGGCAACTTTGGCTGACTGATCTGATTGGCCAGGAATACAGTCTCAACCCACTGCGTGGATTATCCATCTCCGTGCTGAGAAAAGGCGTTCAGGTAAGTCAACGCCCCTTTTCTGATATTCTTAACGTTATGCCTTATAAAATATAGTCATTTTTCAAATTAATATATTTATAAGGATATTTTCCTATGACATTTTTTTTTAATTTTACCCAATAATTAGCAGTTCTTCATTCTTGAACCTCTTGATGACTTAGCTATGTTTATATGTGTGCAGAAATTTAATTTTATTCATTGGGGACTGTTTAGAAATAAATATGTATAAATCTACTGTTAGATTTCAGATTGATGATTTTTCTTAATATTTTTGCATAACTCTTCATATTATTGTAAGATATTAAAATCTCTTAATATCTCTATGCAACATTTATTTATGGTCCAAAACCAGATACAATAAAAGACCAGTATGGAACAAAATAACTATAAAAGGAAATTTTAAAATTGCAAGAAAATCCTAAAGCAATTTCCAGTTAACAATTAATAGCATGAATGAAGAACCAGATGGTTTCTAACATCTATAGCTGTTGCTAAAAATTTGGCAACCTTCTTAGAAGAAAGATAACAGCCTCCTGGTCACAATGGCAACTAGAAATGTTGATTGATTGATTGATTGCCATTTGGGTGTACCATGGACCTTTTAATAGCATTTGTGAGACAGGCTCTACCTCTGAATCTGAACAGAAACAAGTTGGCTTTTAATTGGGATGTTTATATGTCTGCCCACAGTTGCGCCAATTAGGGCCAAGTAAATAATTTCCTGTGTGGACACATAAGATGTTACAGAAACATCTTAGAGCACGGGTGTCAAACTCCCCATGTCACATGACGTGTCACGATGTGCATTGCCGGCAATGGGATGGGCGCGGTTTCGGTATGATGAAACCGGCCCGCCGACCAGCAGTTTGACACCCCTGATCTAGAGATAAACCATGGAAGAGGAGCTATTGTGCTTTAAAAGGGATGGGAGCCTTTGGCTCTGTCATTTTGGATGTCTGTTTCATGTGAAATGAATATTTTTAAGCTGCCGTAAGTTTTGCAGTACAATTGATACTTGAACCGCATAACCAAAAATCTTAGATTATTGGTACAAACCAATATTTATATCTTGATTGTAGAAACTAATGGATTGTAAATATCTACATTTAAATCAGTATTTTTCCTTTATGTTTGTAATTGTCCTATTTGAATTAATCCATGTTTGCAGTATATCAGATTTTATTACTTTCAGTATATCTAATCTATTGAATTTTGTTATATTTGAAATGCTATAATGGTTCCATTTTCCAGCATATTCTTATTAGTCAATGAGTTAAACCTTACTAATCTTTGTTAAACTTTTTAATCCATTATTTGCTTGCATCACAAATCCAGAATCTATAAGTTCCTGCTTGTTGAGCATCCCTACAAAAGAAGAACCAGTCTTTATTTGTTCCAGGATTGATACACTGGTTCTACTTATAATCCATTGTACTGATAATGATTATAATAATCTCCAAATTCATAATTTAAAGGTGTTTATCTTCTTTCCCTCTTTCTCAGTGTTCAGTTTTAACAATGGAAAGGCCATTGCTGCTTGCTGCTGCTGCTGCTTGTAATAGACATATTTATCCTTCATGACAGATATAAACTTGTGGCTATGTTTCTGTTAGATTGTAACTTTCAGCATGATTTGGGGATAACAGGAGCTGTGATCCAAAACTTTTATAGGGTCCCAGATACTGATATAGAATAGTAGAGAACTCATAGACCAAAAAGAAAAAGCATGTCAGATTTATAGGGAGCAATTGAGGACAAGTAGTTAGAATGGTTAGGAAAAATTCTCATCTGAAATATTTAATCTTGATTCATATAATACTGTAAGCCAAACAACTATATTTTGATTTAACATGTAATAACCTCAATAATAACTGTATAATTGTGGATTATACAGTAAATCAGGATTAAATATCTAATGACTTAATATTTAGGCCTGTGATTTCTATATATTTGATAATGATCATGTTTTCTATTTTAACATATGTACACATTTTTAAGAAAATGGAAAGTGGTGCATTATGCAATATGGCTAATAGTGTTATCAGATTAAAACAAATGATGACATGACCAACTACTGTTCTGTCCTGGAGCAAGACACTAATGTGAAAAGTATTGAATTGGAATTAATCCTTATATCTGACTTTATGGAGTTTAGTCTTAAATTCTGAGTAATGACCCAACATAAAGTTACTATCCTCCTCTAAAGTTGCAGTTACACTGCTGATCCTGTTACGTCTGTTTGTCACCCTGTGGCTCTAATCAAAGAAAGATTATATTCTAAGATAGACATTTCACTCATCTAATGCAATTGTGCTATAGTCTAAAAAAGTATGCCATAATAAGAGTTTTATTACAATTAACTTTTCAGTTAGTGGCACGGTTTGTATTACCGTTTCTTGAATTGTTTAATAGACCTAGTTCTGACTACTGAATATTTGGTGTATCCTGAAAGAGCAAAAAGATATGAATGTCATAAAAGAGCATTGTGATGTCAGCACATTAAACTCTTATTACCCAATGCAAATTTCAGTGAAGGGAATTTATCTTTGTGATAGTTGGCTACAGGTGTGCTATTTTAGTACACAATGTAAACTTTATGGTGGTTTGCATGATTTTCAGAACAATAGAACAATATGCATGGTGAATGCCATCAGATGCTGAGGTTAGTGTATAGCATTTTTGAAGTTTTTTATGTTGCTTACTTAAATTCTTAAAGTCAGCATTTTATTGTGTGCCCCTAGATCATCTGAAATTATATTTAACAATCTGATGGCTTTAAGTACTGCTGTACTATAGAATATGTTTACAGAATCAGTAAAAATATAGGCTTGTCTTGAGGAACTTATAATTTAAAATTCAACATTGGAAAGCAACAGGAAGAAGACCATGGGAATCAGTGTAGTAGGATAAAGCTGTACATCAGAATTGTGTACATGCAGAATGTTTAAATTGAATTCTGCCTGTAGGAATAGAAATGTTTCAATATCAGATAGTTTCTGCAGGATGCTTCCCTAGAATGCTGCTTTCTTCTTTTTTTAGGTTAAGATTAGGCTTTTGCAATCCATATTTAAAATGGCTATATGGAGGGTCATTTGGAAACGTGAGAAGCTGTAGCTAGTGCTAATCTTAATATTTCAGCAAATCATGATTGAGTGAAAACCAAAAGCTAAGGAAGTGTCCACTAGGACACTTTAGAGCACCATTTCGTGGATCAAAGTTGGGTCTCAGCTGAATCATATTAAGGTGCCAGAATTTGCTTTTTCTTGATGGCTCGCATAAACTTTATAGTGGTGTTTTGGAGATTTGACATCTTAGTGCCCTTTTTTATTATAAACATGTTAGCAACTTTGCTTCTTGATAAGCAGTTGAAACATTAAAAAAGAATACCTTAGTGTAATTTTCACCGTTTTTTTTTTTGTTTAATTAAATTTTGGAAGTGGATGATGAAATCACTAGAACAAGAAGAAAATTGCAGTTGGGCATCCAAAATATATGTATCGCATATTATTTATCTTCTACTTGATTTTGTTTCCTTTCATTTGAATCCTGCTAGGAATAGTAATTGGTTTCATCTTTGTATAAAATATTGTATAATATGTATTTGTTTGTTGCCTTTATCATTTTTACAGATAACTCTCTTGCTTTGTACCCTGGTACCTTAAACACTAGACCAAACTGGCTCTCCAAATAATAACCGAAATAATAACATTCCAACAAAAAAAACCCCAGCAAAAATGCCCCAGCCTCTAAGGCAGGGGTAGGGAACCTTGGCTCTTTTATGACTTGTGGACTTCAATACCCAGAATTCCTGAACCAGCCATGCTGACTCAGGAATTCTGGGAGTTGAAGTCCACAAGTCATAAAAGAGTCAAGGCTTCCTACCCCTGCTCTAAGGAAACTAACTGATGAGTCTTTTGTATGAGTTATTGCCATGGACTGTTTTGCCTAACAAGAACATAAAAGTAATTTTCTTAATTGTTAAATATGTTTCCAATTTTAGTTTAAAGCTATCTTTCCTTTAAGAAAATATTGGGAAACTGAGGGTAGTAATAAGGTTTTGAAGGAATCAAAGTATCTACTTTGAGGTGAACAAAATAATTCACTATATAGCAGTTATGTTAACTTGGAATTAATTATCATGCATTGACCAGTACTTAAATATAATTGGCTCTTAAAATTGTTTTTACATTTAATAGGTTTTGATCTCTAAATCTATATTTTACAAATTTGCCCAACAGCTGAAATGGATGATTTTCTTAGGGAATTCCAATACTTGGAATAAGTACATTTTTCATTGGGTGAAAGGACCTTTTCAGTGAGTATGCCCAGTCATACATATCTTACGTTCATGAATGCAATTCAGAAATCGTTTTTGTCTTCATCAGTATGAAATATTTGACTTATTTTATGCAAATTATACAGAAAAGGTAAAACTTGTTCAACGCCAAGAAGTAAAAACTGAAGAATTTTTTCTACTGATCATTTTGGCTTATTAAATAGTAATCATGTTTAAAATGCGAAGAAATTGGCAGTAAAAGTTTATTGTAACTTTCAGATTGAAAGATTGTCAAGGACGCACAAACAAATGGAATGACAGAATTCTTCGCCAAAATCATGGTCGGCTCTCAACACTAGGAATTCTAATTGAGAGAAAGGCATTTACATTAAGAGGCAATAGATCTGTATTTGAACAGGTCTTTTATTTGAGGTGTGATTACCATATCAAAACTTAATGTCATGCCATACTTGTGTTTGGTAGTCTTTGGTTATAAAATAGTCAAAGCAAGATAATTGCTTATCAGTATAGAATTTAAACATATATACAGGTAGTCCTCAACGTACAACCTCAATGGAGCCCAGAATTTCTGTTGCTAAGTGAGAGTTAAGTGAATTTTGCCCCAATTTACGACCTTCCCACATTTGTTAAGTGAAACACTGCAGTTGTTAAGTTAGTAACACAGTTGTTACGTGAATCTGGCTATCCCATTAACTTCGCTTGTTAGAAGGTTGTCAGAAGGTTGCAAAAGGTGATCACACGACCCTGAGACTCTGCAACTGCCACAAGAAGCCAATACTAGATTGCAGCTCTTTGTCTGACACACAGTCAAGAAAAGTTATAATACAATTAGCAGTTATCTTTGAGATATGTAACATTCCTAACCATTGCTACCCTGTGTTACAATTATTTCCTTTGGAAATATGTATTTCAAAGATCAAAGAACATAAATATTAATCGGCGGCTTCTCCTATGAGACACAGTATGTGAAATATATTGCTCCAGCTCCATGTTTTCAAAAGCTGGGAAGTAATGAGTGTTTTTGCAGATTGTGGTAAACTTGCTGTAGTCAAGCTTTTTATTGGCTTGCCCAGAATTCCAGATAAAAATTTTACAACTTGGAGAAACAATAGTGATTTGGTTTCACCATGTTATCTGTGTAGCTCTAAGAAGACAGCAAATCCAAACTAGTTATTTTCTTTGTCACAGCCCTCTTGTTATGGTTATAGACAACAGCATATTCACATGCAAATGTTTGCTTGGAAAAATTACCTGTCCCAGTAGAGATGTCTGTGGGTGAAAGGTACTTATCATAGAATGGATAAGTGGAAGAAACAGTATTTCATTGCCGTCTGGAATTGTTGTCCAGCCAGTGTAAACAATCTTTGGCATTCTAAAGTAATTGAAATTACTCCATAACTAATTAGGATACCTTTCCATTATAGAATAAATTTGGGAGTTAAGTAAAGAGAACCTAGAGTCTGAACAGAATAAAATTTTAACTCTGAATGCTTCTTATATATGAGAGAATGTGTTCTATTTTGGGGACAATTGGTCTTATGGTCTTATTTGATCTGAATGGCATGCAATTACATTGCTATCAAAATATTTACAACCTTTTTTTTTGTTTTAGAAACGAGATCATAAAACAAAGGCCAAGATTTTGAGGAATCAATTTTTGTTTGATTTTTAGGAAGAACATTATAGTTAATGTTCTATTGAAGTAAGTAAACTTGGTAGATGATTCTCTGATTTAGATAATATTTATTAAAGTTAAATTACAGTATGCAGTATACTGTGATGAATATTTTGAAGCTTGCTTTGACCTGGATCTTTGAAAAACATTTTTGAGATTTGGCTAGATGAACAATAGTAACAATACATAGGAATTACTATATCTATGCAGTACTAAAACTATCAGGTCCATAATCTTAAACCGGGAGAAGCGGTGCATCATAGGCCAAAACTTTCTCAACAAAGGTACCTCAAATAGGCTGACGTATAGAACATCGGGATTCATTCTTCCTGAGGGAATGAAATGTGGGAAAGTTGTGGCTTCAGTGCTCTTAGGCTGCTGCAATAACATGAACATTTTAAATTTTCTGTGATGTTTCCCAGCCACTCAAAAATTTTCTTTTTTCCTCCCGTGCCCAACAGTAGTTGCTTACCTGTCTTCTGGGAAGGGAAGGAGGAAGAGGGAGGGAGGGAATATCGTGCACCTTCCTATCCCACACTACCCCCCTGTCCCCTCCTTGATCTGTGTGATACCTCTTGAACACACACATGGACCTTTCCTGACCTGCATTACCCCTGTGTATTCTCCCTGACCTGCATGGCATCTTCAGTGCACCCCTGCATACCCTTTCTGATCTGTATGTCATCTCTCACACACCCTTGACCTGTGCTGCCTGCCCCCCTGTGTGCCCTCCCTGATGCAAGCTGCTCTCCCGTGTGCCATCCTTGGCTCTTACAAAACCTCTTACACACTCTTGGGTACCCCTAGGCAACCTTCCTGACATGTGCGGCCCATCTGTGCACCCCCCCAACTTTCTACAAAGAAATTCAATGGGGAAGTTGGAAGTTACTCCTGCTACTTTTTTGCCTGTCTTTGGTCATTTAGGTAAGGAAATATCTCTGAAATGATGATTCAGTGGGGCATGGGTTGTCTAGTATATTTTAATGTAAATTTTATATTACTGGTCATGCAGTATTGAGAAGAATATTGAATTAGCATTACACATAAATATAAATAAAATAAAAACATTAAAAAGCAGACATAACAATAGTAATAATTAGTTCTATTGCATCATGCACAAATTTCAGATAGATGTCAAGGTGAATGAAATTATTTTGGCATAGGTTTAGATTGTAGAAGAGTCAGTGTATACTTTATTTTTAAAGCGATGGTATTCCAGATCTATATAGGGAAAGGTTTTTTTCTGGTATCCTGACCTCAAGCTGTTTAGGACTTTTTATAACTATTTTGGTTTCTAAGGTTTGTACCAGTTTCTTCAGTGGCAGTGAACTAAAATCCTGTCCAGGAAAATTATTTATTTAGCCATTTTTCCCTTTAATTATCAGCTGATTCCCTTTGATTTCCTTCACAGCTGTTCATGAATATTAATAATCCCATAACAAAATAACATATAGTAATTTTTACAAAGTGAGAAAACACTGTTTAAGAAAAAACAGCAATATGAAGGAAAATTTACATAAGAGAACTTCTGGACCTTCATCTAAATCAAGGTAATTCTTACTGTAAGCTAATTGAACAAAGACCAGTTTTCAATAAGGGATATATATTTGTGGTTTTCAGAAAGAGAAGCATCCTATGCTCTGCATGGAATCCTAGTTGGATATCAGTAAACTGTTTAGTCCGTGCCCTGGTACTGATTTAGACTTCAAAGGCTCCCTGTCTCCCTTTAGGAGAGCTTAGTTTTAAAGCTGTACATCAGAGATAAACTTTTTGAATGGGATACCTGTAGAGATGCTGATACAATTTCAAAATTTTTGTCTTGATACCTTTATAAGAAAAACAGAAGCCTCTCCTAGTGTTGTTGGGTCACCATCTCCAGCATTTCTTTGAAGAAGGATTTTTCTTTACTTTCAGACCATCTGCCACCACACACTTTGAAGGGAGATTTTGTAAACATTTCATTGGAACTGCCTCTGCCTGATGGGGTCAGCCCTGTGGAGGACATCATTCTACTGCCCTATCTATGATGAAAAGGGAAATATCAATGATAAACAAACAAGGGCTCAATGTTAGATGACTATCTCTTACAAATGCTACTCCAGCTGTTAGGAGTCAAATTGTAACCTTTGCCATGCTTTCTTTTAGACATAGAAAGAAATTGAAAAGCTCGCATTGTTACTATTTATTCTATCTTAATTTTCTTATATGCTTTTTTCTTGGTTTCCTCCTTATCTCTTATTACTACTAATTTCTTCACAAATATGGTTTTATCATGATTAGGTTAGGTTACTATAACTCAGATTGTGTAAGGGTTTTCTTAAAAGCTTATCTAGGAGCTTTTCTTGGTTTAGAATATGAGGTAAGCTGTTAACTGTGTCCAGGAACATGACTATACATGTCCTCATAAAAGACTGATATTGGTTACTGTTTGTGATTTGCTCAGGTTCCAAATAACAAGAAAGACATGCAGAGTTATTTCTAAACAGTTTCCAAATTAAAGCAACTACATCATCATTAAAGATACACTCTGAGACTTCTATAGAAGAGCTACCTTAACTCTCTTTGTCCCAACCAAACTATCTAAACTTCGCTCTCTCTTGGTCCTCTGGAATACAGTCAATCCTTCCTGGGAATCCAGAGTACATTCCACCACAGTTCTTATTTTACTTTATTTTTTTTTATTTTTGCTTGTCTTAAGAGAAAGATGGGATATAAACAATAAATCCATTTCTACTCAAAGTCATAAAAACAATAGAAAGGCTGTTAAAACATGGTATTTATACATAAAATTAGGAAAAACGGTTATATGAAAACTACATAACATTTTAAATATGTATTCTGTTTGGAGGAAGGGCAAATATAAATTAGCTTCTACCAGTATAAAGCTAGCAACTCAGAATTTAAAATGTCTGCACTGATTCTTTATAATATTTAATCCTTCCTTACCTTGGAATATCCGGTTGCGCACAGGGGAACTCACTTTTAAATACTGTTTGGTATTTGAAATGAAGCACTATACTTTGTTTCAGGAAAGAATACAATATACTCTTTGGTATTCCAAGAATGGAATTACATTTCTTTTTTTGTAAGTTAATGCAGCAGTAATTATTTACAGTCTGTACAATAATTGTTTCACTTCTTTCATGCCTGACATAACCAGCTGTGAAGAAGAGTGCAAGGAACCAAATCTTAAAGGTCATTGATTGAACCTAGGTCAATGTTTAGCTTTGAGAAACATGGAAGATATCCTTTTCCTTAGTGAAAACATTAGTAGCTTTCTTTTCTTCACTTCCAACAGCTGTAGTCTTAGGACATAATCATCTCATCTGTATCTTGAGATGGAGCACCTTAGGGCTTATTTAGCTGTTCTTATGAAAAAAGTATTTTTCTGAATAATGAACATTGGAATATTTCATATTGCAAATTATATGAAAGCAGAAACCATGGATTTATGCTCAAGCTGTTCTGGGACAAAATTATACAACTGCACAAACATATGATTCGGTCTCTATGGCTAGGAAACATTCCAAGATAATACAGTAAGCTTTCAAATTCTGTTTCTGTCTGCATTATCTGGTTATGAATCAGATTTCAGAAAATTTTAATATGTATATATCAATAACATGCATTTAGAAAATATTACAATGAAAATAGGTTGAAGTCTGGACATACTTAATTCAATATAATTCTTGTTTTAAATCAGCTAGTTGCAAAGAAGCTTGCTAAGATTTTCTGAGTTCTTAGAATGTAAGAACAGAAATTGTCAACAACTTTGAAAAAGTTGCAGTGATAATCTTTGGTGAACGAGAACACAATTTTTCCAGACCAATTACTACCAAGAAGACCCTGCCAATTATTTGTATAGTTAAAATAAAAATCACTGTGACCTTTAAATCTTGTTCTCTACCTGAACTAATTAAATGCTTACCATACTTGAAAATTGTGTATGAAAGCTGGCAAAGGCTTTAAGCATTTTATCCATGTTGTGAAAATATACATATCCTATTGTTTTCTTTGTATCAACTTGTATTTTTGTATCCATTTTATATATTTGATATGGTCAAATGACTTAATAAAAAATTTAAAAATTTAGAAAATATAGTGACATTAGAATTTGATAAACTTTAGCTCAGAATTGGAATAAACCAATGAATTATTTATTAAACTTATTCATTAAATTTGTATGCTGTCCAGCAACTCTTAGGCCCCAAGTAAAATTGAATAAATAGAACGAAGCTTTATATTATTAAATATGTAATTTGCATAAAAATAAATAGGTTTATGTGTATACATTATCATTGAGAATGTTAGAAATCTTCATATCTCTTCATTTTTGTGGAGAAAACTTCTGTGGAATTTCTCCTGTAAACAATGATAATTACAATAAATCTGCATGCTGATAAACTTATCTGAAGATCACACTATTTAAGAGACAGGACCTGGTGGGCATCTTCTCTGTTAGATTTGAAGCAATGTGCAGAAACCTCCAGAGGAACAGACCTGCAAGTAGCCAGGTTCATGTCATGTAGGTCTTTCAGACTAATAACCAGAATCTTGAACTCTACCCAGAAATATGCTGTGAGCTCACACTGTAATAGTGTTATATGGACAAACTTCAAAGCCTCCAAGATTGTGCAAGACCACATTCTGCGCTAGTTGAAGCTTCTGAGTATTCTTCAAGGGCAACTCCCAGTGTTAAATACCAGGTCATCAAAGAGGTATCAAAGAGATCTAGAAGGGCAAGGCTGGATGCATCATATCTGCCTACAGGTCATCCATAAACATAACCAGTGTTGGCATTATAACCCTGTCTGAATCTTGTTTGGAAAAGATCAAGATCTGCTTCCTCCAGACCCTGGAAGCTATGCACTACAGGTAGTCCTCGACATAACAATGTATTTAGTGACTATTTGAAGTTACAACGACACTGAAAAAGTGACTTACAATCATTTTTCACATGACCATTGCAGCATCCCCATGGTCACATGATCAAAATTCAGATGCTTGGTAACTGACTCAAATTTATGAGGGTTGCAGAGTCAGTCATATTATCATGTTATCATGTTGCGACCTTCTTATAAAGTCGATGGGGAAGCCAGATTCATTTAACAATTAAGTTAGTGTTACTAACTTAACTTCTGCAATGATTCACTTAACAATCGTGGCAAGAAAAGTCGTAAAATGGGGCAAAATTCACTTAACAAATATTTCACTTAGCAACAGAAATTTTGGACTCAATTGTTGTCACTTATGTTCAGGTATGACAAATTCTTTAGGGGAAATGGTTCCAATCGCAGAAAAGAAGAATAATTTTTCTTTTTGTTACAAATGAGATTCTGTTCTACCTCTCAAGTTTTCAGCTCCTGGTTCATTGGAATTCACACCCACTCTTCCATCACTGCCAGTTCCCCACGGTGTACTCCATTTTGTCCTGGCCTCATCTCGCACCTGCACCTTCTTCTCTTACTCTCCCACACAAAAACAATCTCCTTTTTACATAACCCCATATTCAAGTTTTGAAGCTGTTCTCCAGCATAGGAGATGGAGAATCCACAAATGGGTTTGCTTTGTCTTCCTGCCCATTAGACTGTCAGTCAAACTTGCCACGCCTGTCCTGGACCAGGAGACACCCAGTCTTGACTTAGTCAGCCCAGACGGACATGACAAGCTTGGCTCCCAACTTAGCTGCAGGTTGTATAAAGACTACTCCATTTGTGGATTCTCCCTTGATCTCCACAGTCATCTCAGCAGCGCTGGGATCAGCGCTGCTTCAGCTTGACTGCTGGAGGCGAGGGCTTCTTCCCAGACCTCGGTAAGAGCGGAGACTTCCATTCTTCTACCCCCTCACACCGTTGCAACGCTGGGATCAGCGCTACAGCCGGGAACCCCCTCCCCAATGTCATCGCAGAGGCGTCAGTGGCGCAATGGGCCACCCAGTCAGGCCCAGAGGCCACTTGCACCCCCACAGCTGCCAGGCTCAGGATAGCTGAGCTTCCAGGAGCTCTTTCCACTGAACACCTTCAGGCCCTAACCTCACTGGCATTCGACCAGGCCTTTGCCGCCAGGTCTTATCATATGTCTAGACCCGAGTTGGTTGCATCCATGCCCCCATCATATCTTTTCCAGTCGGGAGCACCCGAGTACCATGGTTCTCCCTCACCACCCCGATCCTCTCATAGTAGGGCCTCATCTCCTGCAGAACACGACCAACCTGACATTCCATGGTCGAAGGAGGAAGACCCCACCCCCCACCATTTGGGGGTCTCTTTAACCCGGCCCTCTTCTTACCACTGCTTTGCAAGGCTAGCATTACCGCTAACATAGGTCCTGATTGGATTCCTCAGCCAGGTCCATCAACCAGTCCAGATCCAAATCCGGTGTTTTCTGAGCCTGTTGTGACTCAACACCATGTCCCCTGTCCCCTTCTATTCTTGAACGCTCTTTGGAAGCAATGGGCTTCACCTGGCACCTTATCTTCCCTGGGAGGAATGGACAGGAGACTGTTCAGCGCAGCACCAGACTTGGCTGACGCTCTTGAGGTGCCAATGGTGGATGAACCCTTGACCCCTCTCTTGTCTTCATCTACGGTGCTGGGGGATATGGCCGAGGCGTTGAAGGCTGAGGACAAGAGATGGGAATTGACCTTCCGCAGGACTCACCAGGCGGCAGCATGGGCGGTAAGAGCGGTCACTTGCGCATCTTTCTTTGCCAGGACCTCTCTCCTCTGGCTCCGTTAACTCCAAGCCAGCATCCCTCAGGAGAAGGTACGCACGCACCAAGAACTGAGCAAATTGGTTGCAGCATCAGAATATGCCTCTAATGCATCACTGATGCAGCCAGATTTTCTTCCAGGACCATGGACTCCAATGTCACAGCACGACGACTACTGTGGCTCAAGCATTGGCAGGCTGACGCCAAATCCAAGTGGTGTTTGGCTACAGTCCCTTATCAGGGTGGTCAGCTGTTTGGAGAGGCCCTAGCACCTTATTTGACTGAGAATAAGGATAAGCGGAAAGTGATGACCCACCTCAGCAGGTGGGCTGACAGGCGTTCTAATCCATACTCCCGCAGGCTGTCCTTTCGATCAGGACAGGTTCGGATTCCACACAGCCCCCCTGCTTCTTCACGGCCAGGCAGCAGTATGAGGCAAGCAGCCCTTTTGGGGGGGGGGTCACCCTTTTAGAAGGTCCAAGTGACTTTTGGAAAGCGCCTCCCATAGGTGGCAAACTAACACTTTTTGCCCACCAATGGGAAGTCACCACCATAGATTCCTGGGTCCTCCAAACCATCCGATGCGGTCCCTAGAATTTGTGTCCCACCCACCGGGGCACTTCATTTCTTGTCCGCAATCAAAGAACCCAATCAAAAAGGGCCTCATGCAAGAGGCCATTCGACATCTCTTGGAGATAAGAGCCATAGAACCGGTGCCGACTGGTCAACGGGAGGGGATTCTATTCCATTCTCTTTGTTGGTTTCCAAGACCTCGGGAGGATGGAGGGCGATTCTCGACCTCAAAGGTCTGAACTCACATATTGCATACAGGAAATTCAAGATGCAAACGCTCCAGTCCATCTTGTGCAGTGTAGACCTCATGGAAGCGTATCTCCACATCCCCATCCTCCCCGACCACCGGCGGTTTCTCAGGTTCTGTTATATGGGCCATCATTTCCAGTACAAAGGCCTGCCGTTCGGCCTTTTGTCAGCTCCAAGGGTGTTTACCAAAATCCTGGCAGTGCTTGCCGCACACTTGAGACTGGCACCGGTACGCATTCAATGCTATCTGGATGACATTCTCATCCAGTCGCCCTCCCTTTCGGCCACCCAGTTGGATCTGGCATTATCAAGACCACGGGTTCTCGGTGAATTTTCAAAAGAGCCAGACGGTTCCCTCGACCCGCCTCGTCCACCTAGGAGCGGTCATAGACACAGACCAATGCAAGGTCTACCTGTCTCAGGAACGTCAGGACAGCATCCGAGCCCTGGTCCGCAAGGTCCGCAGAGAGCGCGTGGTGGCACTGGCAATGCTTTCCCAGTTACTGGGAAAGATGATATCCTGCATCGCTATTGTGCCTTGGGCCAGACTGCACTCCAGGAACTCCAATGGTTCTTGCTCCCATTTCAAAGGTTAGGCACCAGCTCG
This sequence comes from Crotalus tigris, assembly GCF_016545835.1. Lineage (NCBI taxonomy): Eukaryota > Metazoa > Chordata > Lepidosauria > Squamata > Viperidae > Crotalus > Crotalus tigris. The sequence goes on along the minus strand of NW_024097499.1, from coordinate 305,981 downwards.
TCCAACCAAAGGCTAAGGGTTTCTGCCCAGACCCTAAATTCCCTTCGATGGTGGTCCTCCTCAGCAGTAGCCAGAGGGTCATCCTTCAAAGAACCCATTCGGCTCACCCTTACAACAGACACCAGTCTGTTTGGCTGGGGAGCACACCTTCAGTCGCAGTTGGCTCAGGGCCAGTGGTCCCAGTTAGACCTGAGGCACAACATCAATTGGTTGGAGCTCAGAGCCATACACCTGGCTCTCCGCCACTTATGCAAAAGGGTTGCGAGGCAACACATGCTAGTCCTCACAGACAACATGGCAAAGGCCCACATGAACCGGCAAGGAGGTACCTGGTCCAGGTCCCTCATGGCCGAGGCCCAGTTGTTGGGCTCCTAGGCAGAGACCAACCTTTCTTCCGTCAGAGCCGAACACATCTCAGGGAACGCAAATCGATAGGTGGGCTTTTTAAGCAGGGCGATGTGGATCATTCTGAATGGCGCCTGCACCCAGACCTCTTCGCAGAGATATCGGAGAGGTTTGACCGACCGGTTCTAGACTTGTTCGCTTCTCCAGCAAACTCCCAACTCCCGAGATTCTTCTCCCAGTTCCCATCTCCGGGGGCGGAGAGAGCGGATGCTCTCCGGAGCCCATGGGGCCATGGGGCCTACTTTACACATTTCCTCCTCTCCTTCTGATCCCGGCAGCTACCCGCAAGATACTGCAAGAGCGGGCGAAGGTGATATTCGTGGCCCCACACTGGCCGCAGAGGCCGTGGTTTGCTGACCTCGTGAATCTCTCCAGTTCTCCGCCATGGAGGATTCCCTCAAGTCGCATCAAACTCAGCCAGGGAGTTCTGCAACATCCAGAACCCCAGTGGCTTCAGTTAACCGCCTGGCACGTGAACGCTGGATCCTGTCTCGGGAATCCTATTCACCAGGCATCATTTCCATGATTCAGGCCTCCTGCCGGCTGGCGACGAATCGCATCTATGATTCCACATGGAAGAATTTCTTCCATTGGTGCGAAAGACACCACCTGGCTATCTCGGATTTGACTATTCCAAGTATCTTGGACTATTTACTGGAGGGCCTCGATAGGGGCTTGGCACCTAATACCATACATAGACAGGTGGAGGCTCTATCCACTCTACTTACCTGTGACAACTCGGCACTGTTGGCTCAACATCCGTTGATACGCTCCTTTATTAAGGGCTCTACCAACACCAAGCCCCCCATGGTTCATAGGTATCCCTCTTGGGAGTTGCCGTGGGTTCTACAGGCCCTCACCAAGCCACCCTTTGAGCCTATCAGAACCTGTGCCCTGCGGTTCTTGTTCCTCACGGTCACCTTCCTAGTAACGGTCATATCAGCCAGGCGGATTTCTGAGCTGGCAGCGCTTTCTTTTAGGGATGACCTATGCATTTTTCATCGGGACTGGGTGGTCCTTCGTTTGGACCCTACCTTTAGGGTCTGCAATATAATAATTTAAGTCTGATTATGTGTTTTTCAAGTGAGTATTCTGGATTGTTCTATCCACCTGTTGGGGATTTTCTTTTTTGGCTATCTATAGTATTCTCAAGAGTCTTCTCCAGCACCAGCATTTAAAAGTATCAATATTCTTTCTATCCTGCTACTTCAGGGTCCACCCTTCTCATTAGGTGGCCCAAGTACTTGAGGTTCAACTTTAGGATCTGGCCTTCTAAAGAGCAGTCAGGGTTGATCTCCTCTAGGACTGACCGGTTTGATCGCCTTGCAGTCCAGGCAATAGAAGAATGGGACGACAGAGAATGAGGTGGCTGGATGGAGTCACTGAAACAGTAGACGTGAGCTTAAATGGACTCCAGAAGATGGTAGAGGACAGGAAGACCTGGAGGAACATTGTCCATGGGATCGCGATTGGTCGAACACGACTTTGCAACTAACAACAACTTCAGAGTCCATCTTTCGCTTTCATAGAATGTCATAGGGAAAAACATTCCCTGCATGATTGTGATCTTTGTAGGCATGGTATCTGAATATATTTTTCAAGGCCTATTTTGCTACTCTTCCAAGTGCTAGTTTGTGGCATGTTTCTTGACTGCTGATTCCTTCATTGTTGATAGCTTATTGTAAAAGGCAGAAACTACTCCTTCACTTTTGTTCATAGAATAGAAATAGGAATAGAATAGAATAGAATAGAATCTGGAAGGGACCTTGGAGGTCTTCCAGTCCAGCCCCCCGTTCAAGCAGGAGAACCTATACCATCTCAGACAGGTGACTGTCTAGCCTCTTAAAACCCTCCAGTGATGGAGTGCCCACAATTTCTGAAGGCATGCTATTCCACTGGTTAATTGCCTCACTGTTAGGAAGTTTATCCTTAATTTCCAGGTTGCTTCTCTCCTTGATCAGTTTCCAACCATTGTTTCTTGTCTTGCCTTCTGGTGCTTTGGAGACCCCCTCTTCTTTGTGGCAGCTCCTCAAATACTGGAATACTGCTATCATGTCATCCCTATTTCTTCTTTTCTTTAGACTAGCCAAAGCCAAGTCCTGCAGCCGTTTTTCATATGTTTTAGTCTTCAGCCCTTTGATCATCTTAGTTGCTCTTCTCTGAACTTTTTCCAAGATCTCAACATCTTTTTTGTAGTGACCAAAATTGGTTGCAGTATTCCAGGTGTGGTCTCACTAGGGTTTTATAAAACGGTACTAATACTTTGCATGATCTTGATTCTATGCCTTTGTTTATACAACCCAGGATTGTATTATCTTTTTGGGCTGTTGTTGCACACACATTGCTGGCTCATAGTGAAGAACTAGAACTAGAACTACAAAGTCCTTCTTACAGTTACTGTTTTTGAGCCAGGTCTCACTTAATCTGTACTTATATTTTTGATTTTTCCTGCCTAAATGTAAAACTTTGCTTTTCTCCACATTAAATCTCATTTTGTTCAGGAGGATTAATCCAAGAAAGAGTGTAATACTCATTGCTACAGTTTGTGCAGTAATGGTACAGTAAAACTATTAATGTTGCAAATCCTGACAGGAAAAACACTGCGTTGTGTATATTTAGTGGTTTATTGTCAAGATTGAAACAACATCCACTTGTTATAGTTAGTACATAGTAGCTGTAATAGTTTTAGTTTCAGAAGGAGAGAAATCACTTGGGAAGGGAAAGATTTCTCCAATCTTACAGATATAGCACCTCCCTCAGGCTTGGCCTCTCCCTGAACTATGTAAGCAGCTGGGTATTGTTTAAGAACTAACATTTCCCTTTGTAACCTGAATTTGTTATTTTTTTCCTTCTCCCTCATTTCTTTTCTTTTTTATGTCATGTTTCTTAAAATAATATCCCTGTTGGTAGGAATTAGTTTTTTTCATTGATTTTTATATAAGCTTCTCTGAGAGCAGTTCTGCCTGAAGAGCAGGATAAAAATGCTATAAATAAGCTATAAATAAGCGACAATTTATTCTTTAAGGTCCTGTGGATATAAAGCATAATGATAAAATATCTTGTCACCTTTTGATTTGGATATAGCTGATCTGGCAGATAGTTCCGATGGATCGTTACACTACTCCATAGGTTTCTGAGACCATTTATCCACAAGGATGAGAGATTGTTGATGATATACTGTAGATAAGCAGTAACTACTATAGTGTTCTTTTGTAATTGCACACAAAAGCGCCACAGAACAAACGTTTGCTAAATTAAGAATTATTGAATTGAAGTTAAAATAATAAGTTTGTCCATGGAAAATATGTTTATTTGTGTACAGAACAAACACGCTGTGAAGCCAGGCATTCCAACTGGTTCACAGTCCAGGAAACTAAAAGCCAAGGCATTTGGTGGTTCCAGATTTCAGCTGAGTCAAAATCCTGAAGGGTCTTAACAGGGCAATTAGCACAAGATTGATACACATCACTCCTTTCTCCTTGCTGTGTTTATGTGGCTTTTGTACCTTTCCCACGATCTTTGCTTAGCTTCCATGCTTGAATTCCAGTACAGCATAATTGATTGTCCCACCTGTTCCTCGCCACAGCCTTGACAATATCTTCCTTCTCCTGAGCCACCATTGCAGTGCTTGAATTCAAGCATAGTATACCTAACCCACAACCTTCTGAGTGCTTTCTTTTCCTTTCTATCTGTTCAGGTATGGGTTGTCGTTACTACTATTACTTTTTTTTCATTCTCTCCTTTGTGTATTCTTGGTTCAAGCCTGGATAAAACACGCACATTTTAGGCCACATACAAACCAAACACATTGCCTGGATTTGAGCATGGACTATTCCATTTGTTGGATGATGTGTACACAAAATATTTGTACAGTCTAATAAAATAATATTGGAGTTGCTACATTAGCATCTTGTGAAAATGGATATAATTCTAAACTATACTTATTCAGATTGCTAGGCGTTTATTCTATTCTATTCTATGAACAAAAGTGAAGGAGTAGGGGCGTTGTCTTACCTGAACGCCTTTTCTCAGCACGGAGATGGAGAATCCACCAATGGGTTGCTCTGTCTTCCTGCCCATTAGATCAAGTCAGTCAAACTTGCCACACCCGTCCTGGACTAGGACACACCCAGTCTTGACAAGGGCGAAAGCCACTGACTATTGTCTGGCGTGTAGGCTCCCAGACCCTAACACTGGACCTGACGGACCTAAAAGGGGCGGGAGTGGATTCTCCATCTCCGTGCTGAGAAAAGGTGTTCAGGTAAGACAACGCCCCTTCTCCAGCACAGGAGATGGAGAATCCACCAATGGGACATACCAAAGCCTCACTGTCCATGTGGGAGGGAAGCAATCAGGTCCGGTTTCGCGTCCCTAGATACCACCTGCTGGAGGACCCTCCGACCAAAGGAGACGTCAGCAGAGGCAAACCTGTCCAGTTTGTAATGCTTCACGAAAGGTGAAAGCGAAGACCATGTAGCCGCTCTACAGACGTCCTCGATGGACGCCTGAGTGGCCCATGCCACAGAGATAGCCGTGCTGCGCGTTGAGTGTGTCGTGACACGACCTGGAAGCGGTAGGGAATGCGACTGGTACGCCCCCGCAATGCAAGCCCTGATCCATCGGCCCATCGTAGAGGCAGACACTTTCCTTCCCAGAGAGGAATGGTGAAAGGAAACAAAGAGGGCTTCAGACTTGCGGGAGGCCGCTGTCTGCTTGATATAGCAGCAAAGGGCCCTGCAGATGTCCAGAGAATGCCATTGCCGTTCCAGGTGATGAGACAGATTAGGGCAGAAATCCGGAAGTACGATTTCCTGAGCCCTATGAAACAAAGAGTTGACCTTGGGAATGAAAGTAGGGTCCAAGTGAAGGACCATCCGGTCCTGGTGAAAAATGCATAGGTCATCCCTGATGGAAAGTGCCGCCAACTCAGAAATCTGCCTGGCAGATGTAATTGCCACCAGGAAGGAGACCTTGAGGGACAGGGATCATATGTCATAGGTTCCGAAAGGCTCAAAGGGCGACCTGGTGAGGGTCTGTAGGACCTACGGCAACTCCAAGAGGGATACCTATGGACCACGGGGCTTGGTGTTAGTGGCGCCCTTGATAAAGGAGTGTATCAAAGGATAATGACCTAACGGCACTGAGTTGTCACAGGTAAGTATGGTGGAGAGAGCTGCCACCTCTCTGCGTATGGTATTAGACACCAAGCCCCTGTCAAGACCCCTCAGCAAATAGTTCAAGATCCTTGGAACAGTCAAATCCGAGATAGTCAAATGGTGTCTTTCGCACCAAAGACAGAAATTCTTCCATGTGGAATTGTAGATACAGTTTGTCGCAGGCCTCTGGGAGACCTGAATCATAGAGATGAAGCCAGGTGAACAGGATTCCTCAGTCAGGATCCGGCACTCAAGTGCCAGGCGGTCAACTGAAGCCACTGGGGGTCTGGATGATGCAGGACCCCCTGGCTGAGAGAAATACGGCCTGGAGGAATCCTCCACGGAGGAGACCTGGAGAGGTTCACGAGGTCGGCAAACCACGGCCTCTATGGCCAACACGGAGCACGAGGAGCATCTCTGCCCTCCCCTGTAGGAGCTTGCGGATGACTGCCGGAATCAGAGGAAGAGGAGGAAACGCGTAAAGCAGACCTTCCGGCCATGGACCTCGAAGAGCGTCCGCTCTCTCCGCCCATGGGGATGGGAATCGGGAGAAGAACTTTGGGAGTTCGGAGTACGCCGGAGAGGCGAACAGGTCTATGACCGGTAGGCCAAATCTGTCGGATATCTCCCTGAAGATGTCCAGGTGCAGGTGACATTCTGAGTGGTCCACCGTTGACCTGCTCAAGGTCTGCCTGTCGGTTCGCCTCCCCCGAGATGTGGCCGGCCCTGATGGATGCGAGGTTGGTCTCTGCTCAAGAGTCCAACAGCTAGGCCTCAGCCATGAGGATCCGTAGAAGATGCCCTGCTGTAAGAGGATCGGGATGGTGAGAGAGGCCCTTGGTACTCAGGAGCTTCCGCCTGGAGAGGGTAGGGTGGAGGAAAGGGTGCCACTGACTCGGCCCTGGGCATGTGGTAGGACCTGGCTGCAAGAGCCCGGTCTGTCGCCTGTGAAATCAAGGCTTGAATATCAGATGGAAAGGTTTCAGCTCAGCTACCCTGAGTCTGGCAGCTGTTGAAGTGAAAGTGGCCTGTGGGCCGGAATGTGAGATCCACGGACCCACTGTTGGTTGGTGAATGATGGGACCTTGTTCCCCCCAGGAGAAGGGGGTTTGGAAATCCCCACCAGTGCCCAGACCCCTTGGGCAGAGGTCGAAGGCCCCAGCGGGAGATCAAAGAATGAGGCCCTTGTCTGTTCCGCCTCCGCCTGGGCCTACCTCTGCACTTTGGAAAATTCCTTCTCCAAAGCCTGGTGTCTTCTGCTGGCCTGCTTCTCTGCCAATTTCGAAGGCTTCTTTCCAGAAATGGTCTTAGCCTTGGCCTTAATCCTGCCTGCCGCCTCCTGGTTGGAGGATCTGTGCCTTTTTCGGCTAGTGGATAGAGGGGTGGTCTCCTTAGGTTGGAGAGCCGTGGATTTCTCCATCCTGATGTGAGTTATCTCAGGTAGTGCTGAGAGGGAACTCTGGCAGCGGATAAATTGGCGGATTGGACTAATGCAGTCGGAGCAAGGGAATACTAGGGTTCGTCCTACTCCTCTGGCCACCTGACTAGTAATTGACCCAGGGGGTCCAGTTGTGTCTACGGCTGTGGCAAAATCTAGTGAGTGATGACAGTCAGCCTGCTCGTAGAGGGCGCCATGTGACAAGGCCAGCGAGTTGATGAGTGTCAGCAAGTTTGCGCGGTGGGTGGATCTGTGGGGGTGGCAAGAGCAATCGCTTAATGACCGCAATCCGATGTATAGCCTGCTAAATTGTGTCCAGGAGGGAAGCACCAGATTGAGGCCTGTAATTGGGCCGAAGGAACTGTGCAGCCTTTAGAGCACGCAGAGGCTGATTGGGGAGACTGAGCTAAGGGCTATAGGGGCCTATAAAGGCCTCCTTTTTAGTGATGCACCAGCCAACCAAAATGGCAGCCGCGGCCTTTTGCAACTTCCCTGAGATGGACTTGTGGGAGGGAGCAAGGCCGTGAGGGATTCTAGTGTGTACCTCCTCATTGATGGTAATGAAGCAAGCGATAAGGGAGGAACCCCCTCCCCCCCTGGCCTTTCCTCAGTTTATGATGGCGGCAGCCACATGGCCCTCAAAATGATGGCCGCGACAATGGAGACTGTTTCTGGCCAGAAGAACTGCGTGCCATGAAGGAGAGGCTATTCCACGGCCTACCGCCCAATAACGACAGCAGGCTGAGCAACAGCGATCCGGGCCATGCACCCTTGAGGGCGAGCCAATTCAGCGGGCGGATCTTCACGTGGCTGTCAAAATGGCGACTGCGACTGTCCGAGCGTTCAGGAAGGCCCCTGCGAGGCCTGAGATCAAAGGGAAGAATCCCCTGCCCTTTTGAGAAATGGGTAAGAGGAGGAGGGGGATGGCAGCTACAGCGCTGATCCCAGCACTGCCAGTATGAAGGGAAGGAGAACGGAAGCCTCCGTTCTGCCTTAATTGTCCAACCAAATAAGAGGAATGGGTAAGAGGAGGAGGGGGTGGCAGCTACAGCGCTGATCCCAGCGCTGTCTGTGTGAGGGCAGGGAGAATGGAAGCCTCTGTTCTGCCTTAAAGGTAAAATGGGAAATTCAAGTCTCCGACAGCCCAGCCTAGGTAGTGCTGATCCCAGCACTACTTAGGAGGCTGTAGAAGGAATGGAGAATTCACCAGTAAAAGTCTGATTTATCTGCCACGTCTGTCTGGGCTGAAGATCAAGTCAAGACTGGGTGTGTCCTAGTCCAGGACAGGTGTGGCAAGTTCGACTGACTTGATCTAATGGGCAGGAAGACAGAGCAAACCCATTGGTGGATTGGTGGATTCTCCATCTCCTGTGCTGGAGAACAGCATTAGGAGTTTAACATATATATATCAAGCTTCATGCATATACTGATTTTTATATAGATACGATATACAGATATACAGTATATTGGTGCTTTCGATTCTGTTTTTGACTTCTAGTGACTGCCTGGATTAGTCCCTAAAGTTTTCTTGGCAAGGTTTTTCAGAAATGGTTTGTCATTGTCTCCTTCCTAGGATTGAGAGAATGTGCATGGGCCAAGGTCAGCTAGCTGACTGGTTCTAGGTGGGACTAGAACTCAACGATCTCACAGTTTCTAGCCTGATGCCTTAATCACTATATCAAAGTGGCTTTATTTTGTAATGCAACTTACTTTCTGCAATTTTATTACAGCAAGTGAATATTTAGCGGGAACTCATTAAAAATATTTAAGTACTATAATCTGATACCTCATTGTGTTTCATGTTGACTCTGATTTGATAAGAAATATTTCATATTTATGTTTAGTAGTATTATTTCTTGAAAGAAACCATACTGTTTTAAAAATACGGAAAGACAGAATAACTTCTGTACTTGGAATGCTGAAATGTGGGTGAAAATCAACCAATGAGAGCAGAACCATTAAAAGTAGGATTCTGGAATATGTAGGAGGCATTCTGCTCAATATTACTTCTTTTTCACATTCAAAGGTTAGAGGGCTTCAGGAGAAGAAATGATACATTTGAAGTTTCATGAAGATACATAAAAATAAAGCAGTATTGGTTCATTTATTAGAGCCTTGCATTTCCGTGATTATGGGCCTCTGAAGTGAGAAGAAGTCATGATTGGAAGAAAATTGACTTGAGGGAAGATACTTTCCATTTGAGCCAGAGCATTCAAGAATTATTTCTTGTAAGCCTGTAAAAACGATATAGAATGCAGTGCTGTCTTTCAGATAGATCTTGGTAACATTTAAACATTATTTAAATAACATTTACATATGTTTAATCACTGGTGGCACAGTGGTTAAAGTGCAGTAGTTCAGGCAAACTCTGCCCACAGCCTGGAGTTCAATTGTGATGGGGGCTCAAGGTTGACTTAGCCTCCATCCTTCCAAGGTTGGTAAAATGAGGACCCAGATTGTTGGGGGCAGTATACAAATAATGCTTAACATTGTAAACCGCCCAGAGAGTGCTATAAAGCTCTATGGGGTGGTATATAAGTGTAAATGCTATTGCTATTGCTAAATAAAGCTAATGTAATATAATTGTGGAGTCCTCAATGCTCTCTGAATGTGGTTGTTTTCTTGTAGATGTTTCATTACTACCAGTGACTTCAGTGCTAGAAGAGGGTGGGGATTGCTCTCATCTTATATACTAGTGACTTGCACTTTCAGCATTGGTGCGAATGGTTTCAGTGGCTGTTGTTTACTGTTAGCCTGCTTGTCTAAGTTGGTAGTTCCTTGATGGGGGTATTATTTAGTTCTTGACTGTTGGTCTAGTGTTACTTTTATTGTTAATCTCTGCTCATCTGAGTGTTGTTTGCTGGTGAAGAGATGTTTAGGTCTTTTTGTTTCCTTTTTAGCTTTTTGATTGCCTCTTTTGAATTATACATAGATTTATTTATCTCTGCATGCCTGTTGATGACTGATTCGTCTGAATGCCAGGCTTCTAGAAATTTTCTAGTGGTTTTGGACTGGACTTGGTCTCGGGTGCTCATGCCAAATAGCAGTCAGAAGACATGGCAAAAATTCCTTAATTTCACAGCACATGGACAGACCAAACCATAATTTCAACCAAGAAACCATGAGCACCCAAGATAATACACAGCAGCTGAGAAAACTAGTTATCATCCACATAGCCAGGAGACAAGTCTCTTCACCTATTGGGGGCCTTAGACATGAACCCAAAGCCAGGTCTTCAAGACCTTATGAAAGTACAGGACAATTGGGACCAATGTAATCTCCAGATGGAGAATGTTCCAAATTGTGGGCACCATGCCAGAAAAGTCTTCTGTGCCTTGCCAATTTGCATTCCTTAGCTGACAGAACTCAGGGCATGCCCAGCCTGCCAGACTGGATGTTGGTCTATGGTTGGTGAGACTTAGGTTTACATCTCTTAGAAATCATAATACTGGAAAAGGTGGAAGTAAAGAGAAGGATGACTACCAGCAAGGTGGATGGGCTTGTTTACTATGACATTGAGTGTCCTATTAGAAAATCTGAAGGGCCAGACTGTGGACAAAGGGCTCTCTATGTGTGATTACTAAGAGTTAACACCAGTCTGATGGCACCAGTCAGCCATGGAAGCACATTAGGTATGAGAGATGGTGGGAAGCAGGGATGAGAGAACAAGTTCAGTAGCAGTTTAAAGAGGCAGCATAATTGAGAGGTGGGCTGTGAGGAGGAAACATTTCAACAAGACTTTAATTCACTTGCCATAGGATAGCCTGGGGAAGATTTTAATATTATTTTCCTCCTTAAATAGCATTAAATATGCATTTCTGAAATCCAGTGATCCTTGTTTCTTGAATGTACTGGGTATATGCAGCTTGCAAAAATTGAGTTTCAGGGACACTTATTTTTAACCCAACCTTATTCAGAATTGTAGAGAAAAAAATAGAAAAGGAGTTCTATGTACATTGCCTTAAGCTCATGGGAGAAAATTAAGATATAATTCTAGCATACATAAAAACAAATAAGTATATTTGTTCAAATAACTATTTGCTACAGGGCTACCGGTATATATAGTATATATACTCTCTGTGTGTGTGTTTGTGTGTGTATGTATGTGTGTGTGTGTGTGTGAGAGAGAGAGAGACAGACAGACAGACAGACTTTGGCATAGGTACAGGTGAGATGGAAAAAGTTTTGTCTGTTTTAATCTTGGCTTTGTGTGTATAAATTCAAAAAAAATGAAGACATGCACTTTTTTTGAATCAAGGTGTTATGGTGTGAAAATTTAGTACAAACAACATTGTGTGTTCCAGTGCTGATCTGTGGTCTTAAGACAATAATTAGATGTTGAAATGTTTGAAACAGTTTTCTGTAAAACAAATATTCATTACCCTGGATATTAAATAACATTTCAACAATTGAAAAAAAAAAAGAATAATAAACTTTAGAAACTTGAAAGTGCCTAGTGAAAATACTAGTAATACTAATATAACTAATGTAAACTTGTTGGTATTTTAAATGATTGTAAATTCTCCTAAATGCGTCAGATGCAGTGATACTTTTATAATGGAACACTGATAGATATATATGCTCTTTCCTAAAACTGAAATGGATGGCTTTATTATATTTTTAAGAGATTAAAATTAAGATATATGAAAGCATGTAGCTTAAAGAGGGTATACATTTGTCAATAAAGGTTAAGCTTTCATTAAAACTTGAGAATGGCTAGTTGTGGATCTTGTTTCTATTCCTTTGAAAATATATTAAACTGCTGTATTGAGGTATATAGATTTAATTTGGAAGCACGGGAGATATAAGACATTGCATTATTTAAATTTAGCTAATGTTTAATTGTTTCTCATGTTTTTGTTTCTCATTTTTCTGTTTGTTCACATTAAAAATTACATTTGGAATTTAGAGATGCGTTCCATGATTTTTGGGAGGGTCATTAATTTGTGGGGTCTCAAATTGTAAACTTGTGCACAGTGCATAGTGGATCACTAGTGAATCACAATGAAAAAGCTATTTTTAAGCTAAGCAGCCTGTAATTTCCTGGATTCCTTTTTAAAATTTGTCATACTAATCACTTTCTAGTTCTCAAAAACATATTTTGAACAAATTATTAGATCAGCAATTTTGTATTTGAATGCTTTTAGAACTATGAATAGATTCCATCTGGACCCAGTTTGTTTTCAATTTGTCAGTAAATTTGAGACTTTATAAGCATTATTTACCTTGGAGTTCTTTGATGAAAAAAACAATTATTTGTGTGATTAAAGATCTCTACTACATCTTCTACAAAGAAGGCAAATGCAGATAATGTGCTTAACTTTTCTACAGTCTTGCTGTTTTTGATTCAACTTCCTACTTCTTGCTATTGATATATTTGAAGATTTATAAATTACTGAATTTCATATTATTATGAATTTCATACGCATTTTCTTCTTTACCTTTTGTATCCTTTTTTTGTTTTCTGAAACTTTGTGTTCTGCATTTAACACAGATGCATTTTTACTGGAAAAAGATATTTCTGGAGGAGAACTACATAATGCAAAATTTCATTTAAATTTGGGGGGAAATAGTAGAATTGTTCATGGTTACATAAAATAATTTGCAGTTGTATAACAAATTAAACATGTTTTATAGGTGCAATGGATGAGCTTCACAGCCTGGATCCAAGAAGGCAAGAACTGTTAGAGGCTAGATTTACTGGAGTTGTGAGTGGCAGTACTGGAAGTACGGGAAGCTGTAGCGTTGGAGCAAAGGTAAAAAGGAATGTAGACTATTTTATTCAGAGGGTTAATATTTTTTTACAATTAATATGGATTACGCACAGTTCTGCTTGTAATTGCAACTAACCCTGAGCCATGGTGACGCAGCGGTCAGGATGCATATTGCAAGCTAATTCTGCCACAGCCAGGAGTTTGATCCTGACTGGGCTCAAGATTGACTCAGCCTTCCATCCTTCCAAGGTTGGTAAAATGGGGACCCAGATTGTTGTGGGCAATATGCTGACTCTGTAAATCACTTAGAGAATCTGTAAAGCACCATGAAGCAGTATATAAGACTAAGTGCTATTGCTATTGCTATTATCAAGTCTTATCATATAGGTAGATTTAGGAACACTTTTGCTGTGTATCACTCAAAACGATACAATGAGCAACAACCCCTCACTTTCATGGAGAAAGTTAAGATTGTGACCTTTGTATTTCTTCTAATTTTTCAGCAGCTTTTAATCCTATCAACCATGGCATCCTGGATCAGCTGCATAATGTTGATACAGGAAGCACATTCAGACATACACTTCCTCTACAGGAGCAAGTGTGTTATCCGGTGATCTTCATTTGTTTCTGTAGGATAGTAGTAAAGTGACCATTTGAGCATCATAACAGGATACTGCACAAATATGTAAGAGTGCGGTTTTCTATCCAGACATTATTGCGTGTGTGTCCTCATTTTTGCACCTTTTTGTCATGTTGTGGACTCCACTGCTGCCCAAACCATGGGTTATTAAGGAGAGGGCATTCTCTTTCCTGTTGCCCAACTTATTGGATAAAATTCCAGTGAGATTAAGCTTGCTTTTATTGTGGAGTATTTTCACAAGAAACTAAAGATGTTTTTATTTACCTAGCCCTTAAATTATTGTATTCATTGCCACAATTGCTTATTTTTAATTGTTGGTTTTAAACTGTTAGTTTTTTATTGTTAGTAATCAATATTTTACTATACCTATTATCATTACTGTACACAATTTTCCTTCTTTAATGAAAAATAGTGTAAAATATAAATGTAACTAAATTTGTCATATAGAATCTTATTTCTTACATTTCTCCTCTGTAAACAGTTGCAATTGTGACTGCTTGTTTCACAACTGGTCACGTGCGATGACCAGAGTGTGTGTGTATAATCATTCATTTTTCAAACCATGAAATCTATTAGTAATGCATTATTTGACGTATAATTAGCAATTTCACACATTTGATGCTTTTATTTCTTTTATTTATTCTCTAGGCCTCAACTAATAATGAGAGTTCTAACCACAGTTTTGGCAGCTTGGGATCTCTAAGTGATAAAGAATCTGAGGTATGAAGTAGTTAAAAATATTTAAGTGAGCATTTCTAATCTGTCATTTATACTACTGGGTTCAGTAAAAGATAGACACATTTAGGAGGGTTTCCTGTCTAATTATAATTAGAATATTTGCATTAAAGATATGGAGAAAATTGGTGCACATCCTGTCAGAATTGATGCACTTAGAGGAAGATTATTTCAAAATGATGTATTGCTTCATTGTGAATTAACTGATTATTTTTTAAGCAAATGAAATTTTGGGATAAAATTATGAGCCATTCAAATTTTCTTAACAGTTAATGTAGAAAAGAATATACACACACATCAGGTGGGAGAGAATAAGGTGAATAAGCCATATATCTTAAGCTTGTTTTAACCTATTAGATGAATAAAAGAATATGTTGCTTACAAGATTACTGATTTATTCAGGGTACTGTTATGGATAAAATCCAGTCTGATCAAATACGTAAAAATTTTATTATTAGATTCGAGATAATTGATAACATTTTTATCCTTAAGAATTGTAAATAAGAGAAGTTGTGTCTTTTTGTATTTCTGCATTTCTGTTATTTTGATGGTTTGACACTTTTTTCAATCTATTAATGACAGGGAACTTTATTTTCACATTTCTAAAAAGGAAAATAAGATACTATTACTGAAAATGCTCTAATTAAGCAGTTTGTTTAATAAATGGTTCCAACTTATTTAAGTATTGACCATGTATGTTAGGGTTATATGTTAAAATCAGGCTGTTGTCACTGGTAGACTTTCTTCCTGTTTCTCTACTCCAGATTATTATTATTATTATTAATAATAATAATAATAATAATAATAATATGGAAAGGATCTTGGAGGTCATCTAATCCAACACCATTTCAGACAAATGGTTGTCCCGTCTCTTCTTAAAAACTTCCAGTGTTGGAGCATTCACAGTTTCTGGAGGTAGGTTGTTCCACTGATCAATTGTTCTAACTGTCAGGAAATTTCTCCTTAGTTTTAAGTTGCTTCTCTCTTTGTTCAGTTTCCATCAGTTGCTTCTTGTCCTGCCTTCAGGTGCTTTGGAGAATAGCTTGACTCCCTCTTCTTTGTGGCAGCCCCTGAGATATTGGAACACTGCTATCATGTCACCTCTGTTCTAAAAGATTCCCAAATCCTGAAGGAATAGATGTTGATGTTGTTTGTGAGGTTGTAGGAAAAAGAGCCAACCGCCCTCTATCCTCTATCCCTGTTCAGCTGATAGAAAATGTTCTGTGACTTGAAACATTGAGATTCAAAACCACAGCAGTAATTTGAAAATGGCAAGAACATGAATTTCCAATGACTTATGATTATGTTCAAACTGTCTGAAAATTAAATGCAAATAATGACTGCATTTGAAGAATGAAACCAGTTCTATTTGGCTTGGGAGGCTTTGCTTTTTTTTTTTTTTTTTTAAAGAACTCCTATGTTCCAGTCAGCATTTGGGGATTTTTTAAAGATTATTTTTATCCTGCCTGACAGATCTGTCCCAACTTGGGGGTTTAGGAAAGAAAGACCCTCGACTCTATTTGTAGCAAAATGTATACTTTTACTAAAGCCAAGTTGTTACAGTGTATGTAAAGCCAGATCTGAGGATTCCCATGTAAAGCTGATAGTTTTCCGCTTCTCCCAGCCACTTATCCCTCGGTCATTGTGCTAATATCCAGTGAAGTTTGAACTGATTGATTTGGATAGCATTTTAAAAGTTTGGCGCCTCTTTGGTTTGTATTCCGATCACATTCCGTTCCCATCCGTGTGTCCTTGGATTGTTCAACTGATGTCTTTGGTTGGCACTTCTGGTTCCTATCATTCCCCTTCCCTACATCCTCCCTCTCCCCTCCCATACTTTATGGCAGGCTGCCATTAAAGCGAAGCGGTGTGATAGCAGATCTGAAACTGCCTTTAATACTTTTCTAAGTAATTTAAAGAGGCAAAAGTACCTAATATTTCTTTTCCTCCTATTTTCACCCTGTGAGATGAGTTGGGCTGAGAGTGGGTGAACAAAAGTCACCTGACAAGCTTTCATGCCTAAGGTGGGACAGGTAGTTCTGCCATGAATAATTGTTGACCTCTGAAGTGTGAAGACAATTTCTTCCCACACACACTTGTTCAAGGTAGGAGTTGAGCCCAGGTCAGGCATACCAGACCAGGAAAACTCTACCAGAAGACTAGAACTACTGTTACTGTGATTGGCTGTAATCATGTAATGTAATAATGGAAGTCTGATTATGGTATACATACCACCTTTCTTATACTCCAGTGAATTAGGGAGATGTCTGCCTGAGTTGCTTCTGAATGTTGTTTCTTTACTCTGGGCTTAAAAAATATTTTGGTCATTTTGCCTCAGTAATTGCTCTTGTTTAGTTCTGTCAAGATCATTTTACTTAATTCTCTACAATTGTCTACAAGCAGGGGAGTGCTGTGTTGCCTTGTTGGTCTTAATTCTGTGGAATTCTTGCTTTATTTTTCTGTCTTGCTGTTGTTATCCACTATATTGAATAAAACAGGCAGCCATACAAACCTTTTAAATAAATAAAATCTGACACATCTTCACATTCCACCTCCAATTGTGCCCTCTCCTTGACTGCTGATCTGGGTGATTCTGTGATGAATTATGAATTTAGTGACCGGTGGGATGGGAACCTGCCACTTGGCTCTGTTAAGCAGTGAAAGTTAAGGAAATGATTGGATTTGGGACATGAGTAATGACTCCTTAAGGAAGGAATATTATAGCCTTGAAAGATGTGGAGGTGCACTCTTCAGGAAGAGAACATCTAAAGATCTGACTGGTCAGGGCAGTATATGCAATGCTTTGAATCCCTTTTTAGGGAAGATTTTTGCAAAAGGTATTTGGAATGTAGATACATGAGTGCTGGATGAGAAAGGTTACCCTGATCTGTTGCATTCAGATATCAGACCTGAATAAGGGGTGGAAGGTACCTTGCTCCCTTTTGTTGATGCTCTATGTCAAGACCTAAATAAAGGGAGTACAGCTATTTTGGTATTAGATTTCTCATTGGCATTCAGTACCATCAATCATAATATTCTTGTGGATCAGCTGCAAGGGCTGAGATTGGCATAATTTTATAGTGATTACACTCTTACCTGAGTGGACAGTTCAGACAGTGTTAATGATGGGTGAATGAACAAGACCTTGGCTGTTCCTATAAGAGCTGCTATAGAATGTTTTTTAAAAGCTATGTTGAAATGCTGAGATAGGTCATCCATCAGTTTAGGGGATAGGTCATCTATCAGTTTAGGGTGAATTATTATTAGTCTGCTGATGATACCCTGTATTATATCTCTAATTTAGGCCAAGCAGGAGATACAGTAGCTCTCTTGATTTATTATCTAGAAACTGTAAAATATGAAACTGTAACTAACTCCCAGAAAGTTGAAGTTGCTGTTCATCTAGGAAGTTTGCTTGTATCCCATAGTCTGGCTTTAAAGGAGTTGTATCTTATTTCTCAAAGGGACAGGTGCATAACTTGGGGGTTCTCATGGATTCATGGCTCCTGTTGGAGCACCAGGTAGAAGCCATGGCTATGGAACACTCTGCTTATTTCCAGCTGGCCTGCCTATTATGTCC
The DNA here is from genome assembly GCF_016545835.1 of Crotalus tigris. NCBI lineage: Eukaryota > Metazoa > Chordata > Lepidosauria > Squamata > Viperidae > Crotalus > Crotalus tigris. The sequence continues at coordinate 288,313 of NW_024097499.1, read as the reverse complement.
ATTTTTAGAGCTGGGGACAGTGATTCATGCCTTCATTACCTTGTAGTTTGATATGTGTGGTGCAGTTGACTTAAGGGTGTCCTTGAAGACTATCCAGAAACTTTAGTTGGTACAAAATGCAGCAGTCTGTATGCTGGTAAGCAAGAGTCACTAATGCAGTTGATACATGTTGTACATGTTGTAAATGGTGTGTTGTACATAGTATGTTTAGGTGTGTGTTATGTATGTGTTTCACTTTGAGAGCGGGCAACTAAATTTCATTTTTGATGTGTGCCATTGTTCCCACAGTAAAAAAATGACAATAAAGGTTATCTTATCTTACCTTACCTTATCTTATCTTATCTTATCTGATCTGATCTTATCCCCATATTCTGGTGCTGCATTCTTTGTATGTTTCCACTTTTTCTTTCCTTGGTCAAAATTAATGTATAATTTCATTAACAAATGGAAAGGACTTTAAATGAACTCTGTGGAAAGGCACTTAATGTTTTTTTTTGTTTGTTTGTTTATAACAGAGTAGATGTATTTGTTTAGATACCAATATTTAAGGATATTTTTGGTATTTCTATACAAGCATTTTATTTTTTTGTTTAAATTATCTCAGATAAATTCTGAGTGCTAATACAATGACATCATATTGGTAATTATGTAATTACTCACAGATGGTAAATAGGTAATTACACAGTTTTCTCTTACAAAAGTAATATGTGAGTTACAGAAGTAAATTACACATTTTTCCTTCTTTTTGGTACAGATATACAATATGTAGATTAATTGCTAACTCTTCTTATTTGTTGGAAAAACATTTTTTAATTTTTTTGCCAGACTCCTGAGAAAAAACAATTGGAGTCTTCTAGGGGTAGAAAAAGGAAAGCAGAAAACCAGAGTGAAAGTAGTCAAGGTAAGATATATTACTATGGAATCATTTTGATAATATGAATGAAAGTTGTCAGATGATTAAAATGCCATATTCAGTAAAGGTTCAGCTTTTTGAAATATTAGACATTGTTGTGAGTCTCTTTCTGTTTCATGGTTCCTTTAATTATTATCCATATTTCATAGTTGGATTGCCAAAATTAAAAAAAACGAAAACCCCAGTAATTAATATTATAACAGAACTGATACCTATCAATTGTTATTAAGTTATTAATCCTAACAGTATTTTGAAAAGATAGTTGTTTGAATAGCTCTTTATTTTTATGATTGCCAGGTAAATATTTAACATTATGCTCATATTTTTCCTTCAAATGTTTTAAATATTTTGTGAGACAAAATAAAATGTTAATTTAAGAAAAAAACTTATCATGATGGCATTAAGTAAAGATTGTTCTTATGCAATAGACTTTCAGGCCTTTTAAGTGAACTCCTTTGGAAGTATCAGAAGAAAATATTTTCAAATTCAGAATTTTGATTAGACATTTTTAATTTTATAATTGGTAAATAATATTTTAAAATTACAATGCTTTAGTCTTTAAGAGCCATAACAATAAATAACTAATCCATTTTTTCCATGCTGCCAGTTTCCTCTGCTTTGCTCCCTAAATTTATTCTGCTAAATATATTTCGAATCATAGAAAAATCATAGAATCAGTTTGAAAAGATATGAATAAAAGTTAAATATAATTATTTTAACAAGAACATATAAAAACAGTAAGCTACACTATTTCAAAATTCATGCTATTATAAATCTGTTAGTCATGGATTGTAGTTTTGTTTTCTGCAGCAAACTAATTGGTGCTATTTTACAAACTTTAGCCAACCTTTATTATATGTAAGTCAATTGTAAGAATAAATCTGGGAAAACTAGATTTTTTCTCATACTTCCCTTTCTCAAGTAGATATATTTAGGCAAATTTTATTTAAATATTTGCCAGATTAAAAAGAATATGCTGTAAGGAAACTTTTTAGGAAATATAAACTACACTATTTATGTTTTTTAACTATTTTTTCTTAATCTTGATTTTATTTCAGGGAAAAACATTGGGGGACGTGGGCACAAAATTAGTGACTATTTTGAGGTAAGTTCAATTTTAATATAAATTATTTTGATAGATCTTTTATTTTGATTCTGATAAAAAGTATCCGTACATTAAAATGTACTTCATTTGATAGGAAATTGCCTGATATCTATTTTTAAAAAGTAGTTTTTAAATGGAGCTTATAATATAGTTTTCATAGCATACATAAATATTCATGTACAGTAAGTGTCTAGAATACAAAATTATATTTATTATTTTAAGTATTACCAATCCAAACCATTGCCTGCTGGCTTCAAAACTATTGCCTACTGGCTCTAAATTCTTTTATTACTAACATATATTGTGCCATATCAGAGAATAGTAAGCACAGTAGGCAATCCTCAACTTAACAATCACAATTGAGCCCAACGTTTCCATTGCTAGGCAATAACACTTGTTTTGCCCCACTTTACTACTTTTCTTGCCACAGTTGTTAAGTGAATCACTACAGTGGTTAAGCTGGTACTATAGTTGTTAAGTGAATCTGGCTTGCCCATCAACTTTGCCTGTCAGAATGTCGCAAAAGGTGATCCTATGACCCTGGGACACTGCAACCATCATAAATACCTATCAATTGCTCAGCGCCTCAATTTGATCATGTGACCATGATATTGATACAAGACCTTTTCTTTGCTCCCTAAATTGATTCTGCTAAATATAGTGCTCCAACTGTTGTAAATGTGAAAAATGGTCATAAGTCACTTTTAATACCATTGTAATTTTGAACAGTTACTGAACGAATGGTTGTGATTTGAGAACTACCTGCACTCTTTACCATAGTTTCTTGGTTTAAAAAAGTTACTAAATCTTGTCATATCGAAAAGAAGGAATAGAGCTTAGTTTGTCTTCTCTGTTGTGGCTATATACCAAAGCTTATTCCCCCACTCATTTAAGCTCATTTAAGGGTCAAAGTTGAGGCTTTTAGTTATTGATTATCACCCTTCTTGCTGCTACCAACACATTAAATCACCAAATCGCTAGATTTTTAAAAATTATTTCTAATATTCCCAGCCAAATGTCTGATTCCTGAGTACATTTTATTTTTATTTATTATATAAGAAAATTCATATGGCCACCCAACTTCCTCTCGATGACTTTTGGGCAGCATATACAAGGATAAAATCCCCATGCAGAAACAATACGAAAAGCAATAACTCTCCCTCTGGCAACAAAAACCAAATGAGCAACTTGATGGACTCCACATCATTCTGGCCCATTGGCAGAGCCACATCTTCAAGGCATTGTGAAAGAGTGTCAGAGTGGGGGGCCAATCCTATCTTTGCAGGGAAGATGTTCCACAGGGAGGGAGCCATATGGACTTACACGCTTGATATGTATTTAAACTTAAACCCATATTCATTTTCAGTGTGTTTTCCTCAGAGAAAAATAAACCTAATCTGTTTAATGTATCCATTTATTCATTTTGAAATGAATAAATAGAATGATGATTATAGCCTGGATAGCCTGGCTCTTTGTAATTCCTCTCTGAACATGGAGAGGTATTGAGATCACCCCTCCGCCCAGGTGTATGTTTGCTTCTCAGGAAGAGACCATGAGATGACGGTATCCAGTGGCTTTAGAGTTCTAGGGGACAAGAGAAAGTCATCTTTTAGCTCAACCACAGTCAGTGCCTTCAAAAAGACACTGCATTTGCATATTTTCTTTTCTAATCACTTTTGGAAATTGCTTCTTAACCATTTTTCAGCTGTTGAGCACCTTAGAGTCAATAGGTTTTATAGCACTGGGTGAGTTTCCTTTGATGTTAGTGAAAGAAATTTTAAATACAAGTTCAAGGGCTTTCTTTTGGACTTTTAACATTTTTTTGGAATAAATAGCAAAATGACGATTAGAATTTTTCTTTTGGAAAGTTCCAAACAAGCTAAGAGTCTAGATTGATTTGGAATTCATTATGGAATTAATCATTAGAAACTTACCATGGAAAAATGCTCTTTTTTTAAAAAAATGATAGGTTGAGATCTTGAAGGAAGTCTCTAAAGGGGCTAAACGGATTACTGTTAAAAGAGAAGAACACTAGAAGGAACTAAAGATTTCTGTTAAAGGAGAAGAACAATTAAAGGATATTTTTGAACAATGGACTCAGAAATTAATCTTAAGGGTATCTGCCTTTATAGACAGATTGTGTTTAAAAGATATTTTGGAAGGAGAACAACTTTTATCAGGAGAGTGAAACTGATAAAGTAAATTTTAAAATGATTGGTTACAGGAACATTAGGAAAAAAGATGCTACACTGGATATACAAATAAATCTAGCTAAAAAGGATATTCAAATAACAAGCCAAAAGAATGACCTGAATAACTTTTCTATATTTAATTTACAAAAAGAAACTTACTAAAACTTTGAAGTATCTTGTGAGAAGGGAAAAAGAAAAAAATGAAATCAAGTTCTAGTATATTTGAAGAGATTAAACATCAAGGTTATTCAAAGTAAAAAGAAGGAATATAAAGTTGGTTTAGCTGATTAAGATTATAATAGATAATGTTTTTATCTCTGGGTAACCTTTAATGGACTTTTTATGATCAGGACTGAACAAGGAGGCTTGTTTTTAGATAAGAGTTGGAATGTGGGAAGAAAAGATCATTTGTTGTATTTTAAGAGAAGGTGATAAATTATTAAAATTGTTTAGACTTGTGATAAAGAGTTAATTCATTTATATTCTATTTTTCTTTTTTCTGTACTTAACATTTTTCTTTCTTAGTTTTGTATCTTTTTAACTCTAAATAAAATTACTGTAAAAACAAATTTGTATTAAGATCTTTGATAATTATTAAAAAGAGCCAAGAGATAATTGAAATAAGCAACAATTTATGTTCAATTCCTCAACGTTACCCAAATGTCTTACTAAGGATGCCAAAAGTTCCCTACCAAATTAAATATTATAGGAGAGAATAGAAATCTTGAAGAGTTCCCCACTGCATCTTAATTACAAGGGAAATGATCCTATTGCAATTAGCAGAGCAGAAAGACTAGAATAAAGCTCTCATATTTGTTTAAGCCACTCTTTGGGTTCTTCCTTCAGTAGTATCAAGTATCTCCTACAAACCTAGTGGCACAATTACATCTCTCAACTGGCCATACTGTAACAAAATTGGTCAACTGTCAGCATTCTTTAGTTCCTTTCCTTAAAACTCTGCCCTCTGGTAGAACTTAAGAGGCATGTTCTTTCAGTTGAGGCACCTGCTCTCTAGAACAGCTGTCTCCAACCTTTCCGGCTTAGTGGACTGCTGCCGGCGGCAGGAGGGGAGAGGCGATGGTTTTGCACATGCACAGCGCTTTCATAAATGCAGTTTTGTACCGACTTGCCCACTACTTCCATGGCCCAATTCTGAGTGGGCTTCAGCTTGGCAATGGGCCACAGACCGGGGGCTGGGGATCCCTGCTCTAGAACAGTCTCCTCCACCAACATACAGTTGATCCCAACTCTTTTGGCCATTAGGAGACCTTTTAAGCCCAGCCTTGTATATTGGAGCCAGGACGGTTGGATTTCCCATCATAAAATAATAATTTTAAATTGCTGATTGCCAACTAAGGGCTATTTATTGTTTTATGTTGTTTACCTTTTTTGGTTTATTCAAACCGCCTAGTGTCACAGTCTTTGAATTTAAATAGCAATGTATATATCTTTCACCCCCATTCCATAATCAGCATATAATTGATTGCACTCCATTATTGTTTATAATAGCAGTGGAGCCCTTGGTGCAAATAATTGTTTCAGGTTCTTTCAATTAATTTATCTTCATTCACAATGCAAAATTGTGAAATTATTTTTGGCTTTCAATCAGGCAAGCTAAAAACTGAGGCTTTCTTACAACATAATGCTAAAACAGGTGAGAGTGGATTGGGTATTCTGAATCTCAAATTGTATTATTAGGCTGCATAGGTGAGAGATATTTTAGGAATTGTAGCCAACTTAGAACCTGCTTTGTAGTTTGTTTTGGTCTGAATAGCAAATTTCAAAAGGAGGATTAAAAGTTTGACGTGTTATGCTGATCTTATTAAAATGACTATCAATTCTACTTCCACTCTATTTTTAAGTGAACTATGGAGGCTTGGAAAAGACAACAAACTTGCTTATCTGTCTTCATTTCATCATTTATATTACTTATAGACAATCTTTTCTGCATAAAAATACTTGGAAAATGGGATAGTACAAAAGATGACATGATAAGAACAAAAGATATGTATTTCAAGACTCAGATAAAACATTTCAGGGAAAAGAATAAAACATTTCAGATTTCAATTTTGAATCATTACTGTTGCTACAGTAGTCACCTACTTTTAAATCAATATAATAATAAGCCAGGAGTAGAATTTTCTCACAAATATATGGAAACCAAACTATAGATACCTGCTTATTACTATTAGTTTTGGGTTTTTTCCTTCAGTCATCCCTCTGTGCAAACAGTAATCAAGGATCCTATAATTTTAATGATCCTATATAATGAGTTTCTTTGACTTGGTTTAGAAGTTATGCTAGAATAACAGTTTAAGAGCTTGTGTATTGTTCTTGAAAATTATTGATGCCTTCCCTTTCGCTATGTGTTCTCAGTTTTCTCTCCCAATAGTTGGTATTTTCTTACATTTTCTTATTCTGTTTAAAAGTAGGTCCTTATAGCAATTTAGGGATCAAGTTGTATTATTTTTTTTTCCTCACCTGAGAAAATTATGGCTTCTTTTTGATTTAATTATGGCATAACATTTTCCAGATAGATAGAACTCATTTTTCATTTAATCATCTCTCTTACCCTAGGCCAGTGTTTCTCAACCTTGACAATTTTAAGGCATGTGGACTTCAACTCCCAGGATTCCACAGCCAGCATTGCTGGCTGTGGAATTCTGGGAGTTGAAGTCCGCATGCCTTAAAATTGTCAAGGTTGAGAAACACTGCCCTAGGCTTTGAATGATTAGAGCTGAAAAAAAAAATCTGAAGTTGTATTAGGCATCCTAATACATATTAGGCAAACCTTTGGATATTTGGTGAAGAAGCTGGCTAAATTAACACAACTTCTTAATTAGAAATCCCCAGCTGTTCCAAGACTAATACACAAATAGTTTGGCAAGAAAGTATTAGCGTAGCTAAATTTCCTGTTAACTTCCTGTGCCTACATTAAGAGAAGACTGCGTATTAAAAATGTATGGCTTATTTTTCCATTTAGTCATTGATAGGTAATAGTGTTGGTCTGAATCCAGTAGTATATAACCAGACTTCCCTTTGCACTATGTGGTTTTCCTTCCATCTTTCTTCCCTGCTCCCTTCCCTCTGTATGTGCCTTGAAATCAGCTCTGTAAGATTTTCTGACATCTAATAGAGATTGGGGGGATTCACTGGGAATACATTCCTGCTGATGGATGCTACTCTTCCTGTAGAGTGATATTTTTAGTAATTAAAGTTCAGCTTCATTTTCATTGTGCTCATTTCATATCCAGATGGTACTTAATATCAGAAACTAGTCTAAAATTATAGGTCCTGATTTACCCACTAGTGTTAAAGAAAATTTAATTGGGGCATCTAATATTAATCTTAATAAGGCTTTGTTGAGCTTATATTAGCTTCCGAAAGGCAAATTTGTGTTCAGTTTTTTTAACCATGCAGTTTTTTTATTTGTGTTATTGATGCCCTTTCAACATACATGAAGTTAAGACGTAGAACTTCATTTGATGGCTCACCTGTGCTAGCACTGATAAAGTTAAGCCAGTGGAAAGTTTGACAAGCCACTCTGAATTCTAAACTATACATATAGTTTAAAGCAGAGTTCCCCAACCTTTCCAGCTTTGCAGACAGGAGGGGGGGGGATGGTTCCACACAAGCAGCTGGCAAGCATGCATGTATGCGCAGCTCCATTCGCGTGTGTGGTATGCATGCGTGCCTGATGCAAATGAAGCATGCATGCACGCACATGGTTGCCTCCTTCTCATGCACATGGGGATGCGTGAACACGCGCTCACCATTTCTGCAGCCCAGTTGCAAAAAGCTCATGGCCCACTAGTGCCAATGGGGCTAGAGAACACACAGTTGGGATAGAACCCATCAAGTGGCTTGTCTGATTGATTGTTGTTGCTGGGGGAGGTATGAGGAGTGAGTTATTATTTTTTATTGTTTGTATATTGTAGTGGTGGCAAACCTATGGCACGCGTGCCAGAGGCGGCACTTAGAGCCCTCTCTGTGGGCACGCGCGCCGTTGCCCCAGCAGAGTTCACCAGAGTAGCAAGCACGTGGTGTTTGGAAGCGACAGGGCAGGAAGTGAGTGAGCAAGCGGCGTTGCCCCCCCCAGGGATGCCCCAGAGATGATGAGGGACTGGCCCACACCACCTTGGCCCAAGCCACACTCACCCAGTCTGCCGTGACCACTGCAGCCACACCTACCCAGTGAGCCACGTCCCCTGTCCCCCCGAGAGCACCACAATCCTGATGCAGCTCTGGCACTTTGCAATAAATAAGTGGGTTTTGGGTTGCAGTTGGGGCACTCGGTCTCTAAAAGGTTCACCATCACTGGTATATTGGGTTTTTATTTTTGTAAGCTGCCTAAAGTCACTAAGAGTGGGCAGCAATACAAATTTTCTTAAATAAATAAGTGTTACATGATGCAAGAACTTCAGAGACAGCACCTAAATCAAACAAACTGCAAAAATCTTATAAGACGGGTTATTTATATCTCTTGAGAAGATATTTGTTTTTTCGAAGCAATTTCTTTTAATATTTTCATTGTTGTATAGTTTAGGCATGCCTAGAATTTTGTAGCATTCAGAATGTAGCAAAAGTGAAGTTAAAAAATTTGAAACCATTGTACAAAGCTTTCAGATCGTGTCATTGTTGTTAGTGTTACTTTTGTCGCATTTAACATCAATAATAATAATCTAATAATCACACTTATTAAGAATAAAGCCAATAGTACATGGGAAGCAACATTTTTGCCTTAACTGGTAAATTATAATGGAGAGACAAGAGTTGATTATTTGCCATCAACTGATGCTTAAGTAAATAATACATCTTTTTTCCCCCCCTTAGTATCAAGGTGGAAATGGGTCTAGTCCAGTAAGAGGAATGCCTCCTGCAATTCGTTCTCCTCAAAATTCACATTCCGCCCCTTCTTCTGTAAGTTTAATCTATAGACATCATTATGGTCAGCATCCAATGTAGAATGTCTTGTGCACCTTAGAAACTAGTATTACAAAGACTGTTTTTATATGATGTTATTTGAGCAAAATTGTTTATCCTGTTGTTTTATGTCTTTACTGACTAATTATTTGGCCATAAATCTGTACAGAAGTAAAATTAATTTCCTTTGTTTATAATGTCTGGGGTGAAGTTAGCACGAGGTACCTATAGGTCGATGCTTCTAAGAAACACCAAAATTCATATTATGAAGGGCCATTGCAAGGAAATGTAAAGAAAGAAGTCTAAAAATAAACTAAAATGTTAAATGTTGTTCCATAACCTAAATAAATTTAAAGTCCTGAATGTTTAAATGTGGTCCATTGAGTCCTACTACTTCACAGTGGCATAATCTTGGAAGATGAAAGCTTATTTTTACTGAGGAGTTTTGTGGTTGCTTTTGTTTCATCAACTGGGAGGAAACATTTATAAGCTATTTAAAAATAAAAAACTTAAAATTCAGGGAGGGAAGCTGCAATATCCAAGGGAGGTAAACAGTCTTTGCAATTATATCACATATATATAAGAGAAAGTACCCAGTTTTTTTTTTTTAAATATTTGTAGTTGCCAGTTTTACTTGGGAAAAAAGATTTAGCTGAGAAGAATCCCCATCCCATTTTTTTTCTTTTTTTGGACATTTTATTCAGCACTGATAAAAGTTTTGCACTTTCATTATTATCATGAATAGCAGATATTTTAAAACCAGACAAATCTTTACCATCTATAACCGTATCCATGGATAGTGCATCTTTTCTAGCCAATAATCTAGCAAAGTGAGTAGCATTTATACTTCGGTGAATTCTCGGAATGTCCTTATCTGTCCCTTTGTCTGGGGCTTCATAAAGCTTCAGACAGCTAAAAATAGATAAATCAACTTAGTTCATCAATAGCAATAAGACTTCCTGATTATTGTCTGGTAAATGCCTTTCATCCCACATCTATTTTTAGTTACTTGAAGTTGCTGCGTTGCTTATTGAAAGTTAACACAATTTCGACTTACTGTAATGGATGATAGTTGCTACTGGAAGAATTTGAAGCTAGCAAATGCTCTCATTGTTTTTTCCATTGTGTCTCTTTATAGTAGGGGAAATGTAAGTCAACCAGCTTTTAAACAAAAAACATAGTACTATGGGAACATCTCTACAACAGTGTTTGGAATTTTCATGGCATAGTTATTGTATTTATATAGTGATGTGTAAAGTGTTTCTTTCTTCAGGAGTGATTATATTCAGTGCATGAAAAATCAAATAAATTTCTTGATACTCTGTGGTATTTCCAAGATGCTTTATTTTTACTGATTTTTTTTTAAAAAAAACCTTAATGTACTTTGCAATAATATCTCATGGTTTTTGTGCATCATGGATACCTTTAAATTTGGAGGATGAAAAATAAAACTCTTGCCTGTTGTCTAATTGTCACCCATTGAAAACCCTAATGCAGATACATAACTCTCAACAGCTTGCATACGGGTTGATTGATTTGCACCAGGAGTCACATGATTTACAGTGAGGGAAAAATTATTTGATCCCCTGCTGATTTTGTACGTTTTCCCACTGACAAAGAAATGATCAGTCTATAATTTTAATAGTATGTTTATTTTAACAGTGAGAGACAGAATAACAACAAAAAAAATCCAGAAAGAATAACAAAAAAATCCAGAAAAACGCATTTTTAAAAAGTTATAAGTTGATTTGCATTTTAATGAGTAAAATAAGTATTTTTAAAGATATTTTATTAGATTTTATAAGGGATAAGGTCAGTGTAGGTAGTGGGTGGGATTCAGGGTGGGGTTCAGGGAGGGGGTTGGGACAGGGGTAGGTACAACAATGGGGTTGCCCCCAATAACCTTTCAAGCTTTAATAAAATAAATATTTGAATCCCTATCAATCAGCAAGATTTCTGCTCCCAGGTGTCTTTTTTATTTAGTTTTCTTCATTTATAACATAAAATATGAAAATACCAAAGCAAATAGTAGGGGACAAAGGAAGAAAAAGGGAAAACAAAAAAAGTGTGAAGAAAGGGAGGGGAAGAAACAAAAGGCATTGATTTCCGACTCTTTCTGTTGCAGTAAAATCAGACATTAAAATTAAATTTCAACTTTTTACATTTCTAGAATAGCATGCGCTAGCCATTTCTGTATTGGCAAATCAGTCTAATTGGTAAAACCTAAAATCATAGTATCATTTTTTTCCATCTCAAGCACAAAGTCCAGAAGCAGTTTCCAAGTAGAAACAAAAGTACTTACGTTCTTTTCTTTTATCAACACAGTTAATTTGACCATCTCTGCTAATTCCCTCAGCTTTTGTAACCATTTGTCCGGGGTAGGAATTGAGGTATCTGTCACTTTTATATAAAGAGCAATCTTGCTGCTGTCACCATATATAAAATCAGAATTCCAAATTTTTTTTTGCTCCCAGGTGTCTTTTATACAGGTAATGAGCTGCGATTAGGAGTATGCTCTTAAAGGGAGTGCTCCTAATCTCAGTTTGTTATCTGTATAAAAGATACCTGTTCACAGAAGCAATAAATCAATCAGATTCCAAATTCTCCACCATGGCCAAGATCAAAGAGCTGTCCAAGGATGTCAGGGACAAGATTGTAGACCTACACAAGGCTGGAATGGCCTACAAGACTATCCCCAAGCAGCTTGGTGAGAAGGTGATAACAGTTGGTGGGATTATTCGCAAATGGAAGAAACATAAAATAACTGTAAATCTCCCTCGGTCTGGGGCTCCATGCAAGATCTGACCTCGTGGCGTTTCAATGATCATGAGAACAGTGAGGAATTAGCCCAGAACTACTAGGGAGGATCTTGTCAATGATCTCAAGGCAGCTGGGACTATAGTCCATTAAAATTATAGACTGATCATTTCTTTGTCAGTGGGCAAATGTACAAAATCAGCAGGGGATCAAATAATTTTTCCCCTCACTGTAATTACGTTAGTAAAACAGAGCTATTTAATAGAGAAAAGGGGCGGAGGGTTTTATTTGTTTTACCAAACCTTGGTGGTGGAAAAAGCTGGTATGTATCCAAGCAGCCTCCCCTTTCAGACAAAACATTTTTATAAAGATATCCTCCAGTTTTCTGCTATATGATAAATACTATTTATTTATCTAGGTTCGACAAAACAGCCCTTCTCCTACGGCATTGTCTTTTGGGGACCACCCTGTTACGCAACCCAAACAGTTATCATTTAAAATCACTCAGGTATGTATCTTGACTTGTCACTATCTAGTTAGTGCTAAGTAAATGAATGAATGAATGAAGGCATTCTGTGTGGATTTCAACTGAATCCTGGCAAGACTGAGTGGCTCTGGATTTTGGGATCCATAGATGTCAGAACTATGCATCCCTGGTGCTGGGTGCAGTTTCATTGCCCCATACAGACCCATTGTGCAATCTGGGGATCGTCCTTGGCTCACAATTCCGGCAGTTGTGACTAGGAGGACCTTAACACAACTTTGTCTTGTATGCCAGTTGCGCCCGTTCATGGAGTGGCAGGCTGTGGTCACAGTCACTCATGCCTTAGTCACATCCAGATTGGACTGTTGCAATGTGCCCTTGAAGAATGCCCAGAAGCTTCAGCTGCTACAAAATGCAGCAATACGTGTAGTTAGGTGCACTCCTAGTACAGCGTGTGTTCTACCTCTGCTCTGTGGGCTGCATTGGTTGCCAGTTTGCTTCCGAGTTCAATTCAAAATGCTGGTTTTGATCTATAAATCTTTTCATGGCATAGGATTAGGTTATCTGAGGGATATCATCAATTAGGGACCTATATTTGGTGAGTTCCACACAACACAAACCTTCTGTGCCATATCACCTGCCTTACAGAACATTCAATTCCCCTGAAATTAGATTAACTCCTTCCCTTTTGATATTCCAGAAAATTACCTACGACCTGGTAGCCAGTCATGCTTCGATAGCTCCATTGCTGAGCTGGCTGTTTTTATTCTCTCTTTGCCTAGATTTTGTGTGTCTGGTTTTGTTATATTTACTGTTTATGTGATTTTATATTTTTATATGTGTTTTTATATATTTTATATATTTGTTGTGCACCGTCCAGGGTTGTCTTTAACAAGATGAATGGCTAGATAAATTTGATTGATTGGTAGGTAGGTAGGTAGGTAGGTAAGTAGGTAGGTAAATATCTTTGGATCTTGAAATTTGAAATTCTTTTTATTACACTGAGGGAGGGTAGGTAGGTAGGTAGGTAGGTAGGTAGGGAAGGAAGGAAGGAAGGAAGGAAGGAAGGAAGGAAGGAAGGAAGGAAGGAAGGAAGGAAGGAAGGAAGGAAGGAGCTGTCTATGGGATTAAACAGTGATGTTTTTACTCTACCTGGTTATGCCATGGATTAAATCTGAACCTTCTTTGTGAGGGATGCAGAACTATAGTCCCCCTATCTCTTTATATAGACAAGTTAATTTTTTTGTCCTTAAGTCCAGGCATAATGAGGGAAAGAGGCAAGAATCTTCCTCCAATACTGGAAAATCTTACTTTGTCATCTTTCTGATTTTTTTTTTTTTTAATTTCCATAGATACTCACTATCCTACATAAAGATGGAAACTTAAAATATAAAATTCTTAGAAAGCAGAGTTGAGAATCTACTTTCACATTCTGCACAGCATACACTGCTCTGATTATAAGGCTGTTTCATTTTTGTTAAAGATTAAGACCTAAAAATCTGTCAATGGACATTTTGTCTTTATTAGTACATCTGAGTTTTTTTAATCTCTGAAATTTCTGTTAAAGTTAAATTTTTGACTGGAGCTTGAACTGACTTTTTTGTTGACACAAATCATTTATGGCACATTAACATATTTCTTAGTTGTTCAAGTCAAATAATAAAAGCCATTAAGATACATTTGCACTAATAGGGGTGGGGAGACTGATTGCCCTTTCTTTTCCTTGGGTTTGGAAGGTTTTGGACTTTCTGTTGTAAATTGTAGTTGCTTGGAGTTTTTAATGCATAGGGACAACCTAAATATTAGTCAGTGCTCTCTAAATAAAACACAGAAATTTATATAGTGCTCATTTTTTTCTCTGTATTCCTATGGGAAATTGTTGTCTTGCTTGGGTGAAAGAGACCAGTAATAATTTAGAAAGGTCTGTTATGATATTCATTTAATTTGCTGGGTTTTTACATTCTCTCCTCTCTCTTCCCCCACTCCCATTTTTTTTATACAGACTGATCTCACAATGTTGAAATTAACTGCACTTGAAAGTAATAAAAATCAAGACTTGGAAAAAAAAGAAGGCCGTATAGATGATTTGCTCAGGGTAAATGTGATAATAAGATCAATAGAAATATTGGGTTACATGTGCTAAATTAATGGAGTAGGAGAAAATATATGCTGTTTTAAAATGGTAACTTATATAGTTGTATTTGACTCAAATACAAAAACAAAATGGCATAAAATTTGCTTATCGTGTTCTAAATATAATGTCCTCCCACATTTCCATATGCTTAAAGTGAGTTCTTTAGCCTCACTTCTGCTGCAAATTATTTTGTAAATAAATGCCAAGGTTTTAAAGAAAAGATACAAAATGTACTTTTATTTATATGCAATTTATAATCGGTATTCATAATATGTATATACTTTCATTTAATCCTCAGGCTAATTGTGATCTACGACGGCAAATAGATGAACAACAAAAGTTACTTGAAAAATATAAAGAAAGATTAAATAAATGCATTTCAATGAGCAAGAAACTTTTAATTGAAAAAGTAAGTTGGATTGTATTTTATTTGTATTTAGAATGTTATGGAGGGGACACTTTGCTTTGACCTTGTAAATAGAGGATGGGACCAGAAGTAGTTCAACCAGTATTGAGTTAGTAAAAGAATCTTGAGATCAAAATACTGACAGAATTGCTGTGATTGACACCTTGTGAGAGTTCTCCGCTTTCCTATCTATAGTCAGACAGATGTTCTAAAATCAGGGCAGCTGATAGGTGGAGCAGTTTCCAATCAGTGAATAAAACACTTTGTGGCTACCTTGACTGAATAAATTGGTATCCCGTGGCAGCCATATTGTGGTGAAATCCATAATTATTTTTTAACAATTCAGTTTTTGAAGTTCTCACTTTTAAAAACATTTGTGACCCTGTAGTACGGCATTTGTGATACTGAAACATGATATTCTATTTAGCTTTGGTAATTTCAGCTGATATACTAAGTGACAGAAACAAGCTGTTGTTTCTAATCTGAGAAAATCTTGAATAAAGATTATTGGGTCCTTACACAATAAATAAAAGCAATAAAATTAATATTTTAGGAAAAATAATTGTATAACATTACAAAATGCTTTAAAAAGGCCACAGGGGAACATATCTATATTGTTTTTTTATTAGTAGATAAAATTGCCTTTTCAGAAACAGTTAAGTCACACCTCTTGAATATTTTCATTTCTTTAGAGCACACAAGAAAAGCTGGCAAGCAGAGAGAAAAGTATGCAAGACAGATTACGCCTTGGGCATTTTACAACTGTTCGACATGGTGCTTCGTTTACTGAACAGTGGACAGATGGCTTTGCATTTCAGAATCTTGTAAAGTTAGTCAATGTTTTGTTTTTAAATTGCTAGTAATATCAGTTCCCTGGAGTGGTTGGTTTATATTAGTTCAAACAGCTAATTTTATACGCAGTAGTATTATTCTGTTTTGAAAATCAAAAAGACAGAGTACTTAGATTAATCAACTGCCCTTCCTTCCTTCCTTCCTTCCTTCCTTCCTTCCTTCCTTCCTTCCTTCCTTCCTTCCTTCCTTCCTTCCTTCCTTCCTTCCCTCCCTCCCACCCACCCACCCACCCACCCACCCACAATTAGTTCCCTCCCTCCCACCCACCCACCCACAATTAGTTGAGTCTAATTTAAAAGAAGAATATTGACCACTTTGCATAAAGTTTATTATAAACATAGATCAAATAACTTGCTGGTCTTTTGTTAAAGATCTCAAATCCACAATGTAGGAGATCTATGTGTAATTAGTCTGCATGGTTGCAATAAACCAAAAGCAACAAGTAAGGCAAAAGTTAATAAAACATGTAACTTGTTCTTAAGAAGTACGATTTCTGCAATTTAAAGACAATGTTTTGATTTGCAGGCAACAGGAGTGGGTAAACCAACAAAGAGAAGATATTGAAAGACAAAGAAAACTTCTGGCAAAACGGAAACCTCCAACTACAAATAATTCTCAAGCACCCTCTGCCAATTCAGAGCCTAAACAGAGGAAAAACAAAGCCGTGAATGGAGCAGAAAATGACCCATTTGTTAGGCCCAATTTGCCACAACTGTAAGCTCAGAACATTTACTTAAAGACAAATGGATGTATATAGGGGCATCTGTGGCAGGGTCAGCAATGCCAAATGGCAGGCATGAGCAAGAGATCAAAGTATCCCCTCCCTCCTTTAACAAGCTTTAGAAAAGGAAAGGTGTTTGATCACCTGGTCATGCCCATAGTTTTGATATTGTTGATACATACACTCCACATGTGCACATGTCAATACAAACAGTATAAATGGATAAAGCAGCACTCAGTCTTCTTTGTGTGGGAATTCATTAGTATTAAAGTGAATGGGGTCATGTATAGAGTGGAGTTATATTTTCTTCCAATTTCCAGTGTGTACTGAACACTTAGATTATTTTTAAGGTTATTTCTGTAACAACATTTTTGTTACTTGCTTGCTCTCCCCCATACAACTCAAAGAAACTAGGAACTAATTCTTTTGATCGTGCTAATTATAGCTTCTCCCACCTCTCTGAAAAAGAACTTGTTTCTTACATGATCATTTTGGTGGCAGATATGTAATAAAAATTGTTTTCTATAAATACCCATATTTATGGAAATGTATAACTTAGATTAGACTAGGTTTTATTGGTGGGTAAATTAAGTTAATGCAGTTAAGTACAGCATCTGAATATACTTTTAAAAATAAATTCATAGAAGGATTTTATTCTGGACGAGTCTTAAAATCTTGTTCCTGATCTGTAAAGTTTAATCTCTTAAAAACTACTATTTTTAGGATAATCAGTGGTTTAGTGTTGAAATAAAGCATAGTTCTTAATGGGTAATCCCACATTATTAGATCTCCAGTATTATTGAATTATTTCTAAATTAGATTAAGACTCTAGTGTCACCATTATTAGTACCACTTCTCTTTATCTAACTAACATATGAAGCTCTTTAGACCAAAAATACTGAAGATACCCAACAATGCAGATCAGTATTTGGTTCTCCTAGAGATGAGAGAGAGAGAGAGAGAGAAGAAGGGAATTAATTTGGATTCTGAAGTACTTCAATTCTAATTCAACTCTTGCTTATTCAAGAGGCAATTGTTTTTGCAAAGTCTGCAGAATAGGGCTGGGTACACTTCAGTATTGATTTGGGGGGGGGAGCATAGCTTTCTCAGGTTTGTTAAAGCAGATTGATTTTTTTTTTCGGAGTTCTAAATGAACCTAAAAAAAGTTATGGCTGCTTTATAAGTTGCTTGAACTTCAGTAAATAGATTTCTTAAAACAATTGCTGGACCCATGCAAAAGTCTGAAAAATGTCAAACTATTTTAGTGAATAGCATTTGGGTCAGATCAAAGCACAAGCTTTGTTTCCTATCATTTTAAATCATGTACAGGCTTCTTTGTATTTAGAATAGCAATGTGTTTTATATGCAGTTATATTTTTCATTGATTTTAAAAATCTTATTACTTTTATTTACTCTTGTAGGCTAACACTAGCAGAATATCATGAACAAGAAGAAATTTTCAAGCTTAGATTAGGACATCTCAAAAAGGTATGTAATGTAATCAGTTTTCCTAATCCACTCTTAGTTTTGATTACCTTGAAGTGCTATAATCACACAAGAAACCACTCTATTAAACTTCATCTCCTGTGTCTCTTCGTTCCCTTAATTCTATATTGTGCGTGTAATAGCTATTTCATTTTAAATGCTTGTAAAAAACATCATTATGTATCAACAAGCACAGTTATCCATAGTACTGTGTACAGTGAACATACACAAGTAAAAATAAATGTCATCAAGCCAACCTGCAGTGTTCGATAGATACTTGATTTCATTAAATAATTTTAAAAAGTTACTTTTTCATGAAAAGATATGTTCCATAATTCAAAGAAAAGATTTGGTTTTGAAATTCATGTTAGATTACATTTCCCCCTTTTTTTAACTTATACTAATTCACATTTTTCCAAAATTCATTTAATCAGTCTTTTATTAGTCATCCATAACCACATTTTCCTAAAACAATTTCAATTATTTCCTAGAATTGCTGATATTTATACATTAATGAAGATGCACATTTGAATTAATTAGCTTGCTTAAATGCCAGTTGCAGTGAATTTCTAAACAATGTTTTTGTTCAGAATCATGGCAGCTGATTATTTTTAAAAGATTGTTTTTTGTGTGTGGTCAGTGCTGCAATTTTTTAACAACTAATCTTTAAAAACTAGATTTTTCACTTGTCTTTTCTTTCACAATTTCTTCAAGCTATTTTCTTTAGATCTATGATTATTTTCATTCTCATGTGATTGTTATGCTACTTAAACTTTCCCACTCAGTAGTTGGAGGTGAATTTAGAAAAATAAATCCCATATGTTTATTTATATTTGATATTATTACACACACACACACACACACACACACACGAATCCTAACTGTATATATATGTGAAATCAGAAATATAAAAATATTGTATTGTTGTAAGTCATCCAGTCGCTTCAAAACAAGATGAGCAGAAATAAAAAGAATAATAAAAAGAAATTAAGTATGTAAAAATCGTATTGATTTAATTTAATTTTTCATTATGGTTTCATTATGACTTGCCTTCCTTTGGTCTTTGAAAGTTTCTTAATAAGTATTTTTACTTCAGACAGTCCATTTTTCAATATATTTGCATGAGTCACTTTTAAGGAGATCCAGTGTGTTCCTAGCCACAGCTACTGTTCCAGGATTCTGTTTTATAAATAATTGTGTATAAGTATTAGAATAAATCAAAAAATTAGTACAGATCTGCCTCTAGCTTACATAAAACCTTTTCCAGTTTGGCAAAATATAATTCCTCTTTTATGGGCTCTGTTGCTAAGCAGGCTAGGATTGGGCAGGAGACTACCAAGGAATACACAGACTATAAATTAGATTACAAGGTCAAGAAGCATTCTGGAGGAAGGCAATGACAAACCAAATCCATGCCAATAAAAGTATATGGATATGTTCATGAAATACCAAAAATTGAACAGTTTACCAAATAGTAATATTTTTGTTCTTATTACTTGCCATTAAAGCTTCTAAATCTTGTTCAGATTTTTCTATCTGAGAAGAAATCAAGAGCCATTTTACGAGTTCCACTATTAACACTGCTAAACTATACTGTGTTAATGTTTGTGTGTATGTCTGTGTGTACACATAATTTTATATCAATGATTTCTGACATCCATTTTATTTATATTAATATTCTACTTCATATTCATTTGTTGTTCAAATTATATCAGTTTTCTTTTAAGCAAAAGTCTCATTTGTATTAGTTGATTTTTAGTCTCTGGGTAGTGTCATATTTTTAAAAAATTCAGAAAAGTAGTTGGTGTAGTTAATCAGTCTGAATTAACAAAACAAAAACAAAAAAGAAAACAAGAAAATGCACAAACCAAACCAAAATGGATTTTTGTGCATTTTCCGCGCTCTCTCCGCTGTTTTGTATCACTACACATGGATAAGCATGGTTAAAGTTTCTTCAGTATTTAAAATAAATTATAAAAAGTTTTGCAGAATTTAACCAATCATGCTGGATTCGTTTGGTATTCTTTGTACCATTTGATATGATGGTGATTGTACACTTGTGCCCATAGTACCTGATATATACAACTATATTGTTTGAATGGGCTTTAATTTGCATATTTTCTTTTGGTTTCCTGTCCTCCAACTTGTATGTATATCCCAAATGTGCTGTAAATGATATTCTAGGCCAGTGGTTTTCAACCTTTCTAATGCTGTGACCCCATAATACAGTTCCCCATGTTGTGGTGACCCCCAAATGGGTGTGGCCACCAATAAGAGGGAGTAGGACAGCTAGGGAAAAGGGAAAAAATTGGTGGACAGCGTGGTTTGGCGACCCCCGTGAAATGGTCGCTCGACCCCAAATGGGGTCCCGATCCACAGGTTGAGAACCACTGTTCTAGGCCTCCAAAGCACATCTTTAATGATCTTTAATGTTAGAATAACATTTTGGAATATTCAGAACTAAGAATGATAGATAACACAAATCATCCTTAATATGAATATGTTCAAATATGAGAATTGATACCTGAATACATGAAATTAAATAAAGGATTGATGTGAACATAGTACAGCACTGAAAAACACAAAACAGTTTATCATAAGGGTTTACTGTAGGTTCTGAAGATTTTATACAAAAGAGAAACGGATTGCTTAAGATTGCTTAAGATTCTAACTTGCAGATAACTAAATCCTTTTCTCTCTACTTAATATTATGGAGCATAAATGTTTTCTTGTAGGTACAGATGTAGTCTATATTGTTGACAATAGATATGTCTACAGATAGTTAGTCAGTTAGCAACTACTTGTTCAGCGACTGCTCAAAGTTACAGTGGTGCCGAATGAGTGGTACTTATAACCTGACCTTAAAGTTGTGGCCATCACAGTATCCTTGCTTGTGGAAAGAATAGAAGGTTGCCAACTAATGTTACATTTTTATATTATCTGAGCTCTTTAAGATCAGCAACATCCAAAGAAAAGGTAGAACAAAATAGTTAAAAGAGATCTATTATATTTTTCATTGTTTAAAAATGATTAATTTTTAGTTTCTTGAAGAAATCTTGATTAATTTTAAGCAGTGAGTGGTATTGTATATCTCCAGTATTATCTGGATTGAAGTCCAAAGTAGATATTGGTTATCAATTGTGTCATACCAAGATTGTAAATGAGAAATATGCTGGAGAAATTGACACATATAGCAATGTATATATATGCTTGTCATTGAGTAGGACTAATTTTGATTGGTCAGTCAGGCAAACTTTTCATTTACTTACTTATTTACTTTCATTTGAAACTAGCTGCATTTCAGTTTGTACTATGAAAAAAAGCCATACAGCTGGAAAAAATAATTTAAGCTATTCAATATACCTTCTTGTTCAATGCAGCTATCTAAATTAAGATATTTCTGACAGATGCTGCCTGACATCTGCTTGAACACACCCAGTGAACAAGTGCCTACTCTTTCTCTGTAATTTGTTCAAAAGTAAAACTGCTCTTATTGTTAGAAAACATTTTCTAACAATTCGTTGCAATTTAGCTTTGTCTAGATAAATTCATTACTCCATGTTCTCCAAAAATCTTGATCTTCTTTTATGTAACAATCTTCAGGTATTTAAAAAGTGCTATCATATCTCCTCTCATTCTTTCCTTATCAAAATTATCAGTTTCTTCACTTTGTCTTGTAGCTTAGTTTCTAGATCTAATTGTCTGAATCCTTTTGCAGTTTCATCCTGAGAACTAAATAGAATATTCAAAGCTCGTGGGGGGGAGGAATGATCAAGACAGAATAATCTAGAACAGGCACCCCAATCCCCCGGGGCACAGGCCACTACCAGGCCATGGCCTATTTGGAATTGGGCCATATGAATGGCTGGCCGGAGCGCAGACATGTAGCTCAACATGCAAGACATTCCTACAACTCTGTTTTCACTTTGTCATTATGGGATTACTGAGTGTAGATTAGTGAGAAAAAAAATGAATTTCAGCAACTGTAGAATCAGGCTGCAACATAAAGTGAAGGGGGTCTGAATACTTTCTGAATACACTGTATGCTTATTTTGATACAACTAAAATTGGTTTTGCCTTTTTTATAATCCTATTTTCTTTATTCATATTTTTTGTAATTTATTATTAGGCATCCCCTATTCTGTGCCCATGCATTTGATTTTTGTTTCCTAAATGAATTTGGCATTAGTTGCTGTTTACATTTATTTTATTTTTGTTTTATTTTTAACTCTTCTCTTTAATCTATTTTTTTACCCATATTAAAATTTTGAGTTTTATTTCTGTCTTCTAAGAAATTAGTTATTCCACCAAAAATTATGCCATTTGTAAATCAGGAGGTTTTTCAGCCACCTCCTCCAAATAAATCATAAAAATATTAAAGGGTGTTGGATCTAGGATAGAATCTTGTGGCACTTCATTTCCACTTTTTGTTCCAGTTTAATGTAAATATGTGTCACATGATTGTGTGTGTGTTTGTGTAAAATATAAATATAATATTTTTCTAAGATGTCTACATCCATTTAATCTTCTGTCAACCAGCTTCATTAGTCTACTAATCAGTATGTCATATGCATTTGGTAGACGTTTGGCTAAAGGCAGTGATATTATGTCTCCAGCATTTCAACTTGATTAAAAACAAGATGAGGCAAAGTTTTATTCCTGACAGAACCATTTTAATATTATTTACTTTAGAATCTTCCTGGGTATCAATGCAGACATGTCTACAGTTCCTTTGTCCTACTTTCTCCCACCTTTTTTTTTTTTTTTTTTGAAGATAAGAACAACTTTAGCTCCCCTGTAGTCCATATTGCCATTCATTTGTCCTGAGATTGGCTGAAAGCTGTTAATTGGCATCAATAAAAAAATGGATACAACAAATAAAAGTAGTGATGTGCTACTTTTAAAAAAAAATATCACTGCAGTTGAGATGTGGGTAAAATAATTATTTTTTCCTTGTTCATTTTTGTAATGTATATTTTGCAGGAAGAAGCTGAGATACAAGCAGAACTTGAACGTTTGGAAAGAGTTAGAAATCTTCATATACGAGAACTCAAAAGAATAAACAATGAAGATAATTCTCAGTAAGGGTCTAGATTTTAATCTCACATATTCATTTTCTCAATCTTTACTGGCTCTAGGTAAAATGTGACAATCAGCGAAACATACTAACTTCCTAAAGTAATTCTGAAAATTTTATCTTAAAAAAGCAAAATGCACTTATTAATGATGATTTTTTTAAAAAATGGAAAATGTGCTCTTGTTCCTTTGTATTCTTACTGTCTTAAAATAATAATAATAATAATAAAAATAATAATAATAATAAAAAATGCAGGGAGCGGGCTTTTGTTACCTCGCGATCCTCCCTCCTTCAAGATACTTGAAAATCCGCTATTAGGAGATTTAACAAGCCAATTCATTCCTTTTCCACTTGTAATATCCCTTACCCCATTAAATTCTTTATATCCTGAAAGTTTGTGTGGTAGTTCATAGTAATTAAAAAAGGCTTCCAATTTCTTTTTATCCATCTCAAGAGTCCTCTGAAGTAGTAGAAAATAATATCTTATTTTCACATAGTCCTTGTTTACTGCTAAACTAGTTTGGCATTTTGCCATCTGTGTTTGATTTTGGTGGGAATGGCTCTTTCTTTCATGTAAGGACTGGATTAAGTCCCTCCAATTTCATGTACAGGGCTCCCAAATGTCATCAGATTGTAGAGGTTGCAAAGGAGACTATGGGAAAACTATATTCCACAAACTTGCATCCTGTTCTTTTTGTAGAAAGGATGACCCATAGCAATGACTATCTGAAGGTGGGGGTTTTGTGTTTTTTTTAGAATAAAGAGTCAAACCTACAGGTTTTGTACTTCTTGATAAACCTTGTATTATTCTATAACGTGAACATTGTCATTCATGGATTCCCCAAGTTCAATGTTTTTTCTATGAGTAGAAGCAATTCATGAAGCAGTTATTTGGGATCCCTTTCATAGTGTTTTAAATGTTTCCATTCAAGTCCAGTTAGAAATCTTATTAGCTTGGAAACAAGTCTGAATTGACTGACTGCTCATTTTAAAAATCTGGTTTTTTTTAAAAGTACCAAGTACACAGTTAATGACATAATACAGTCTTGGGAGGTGGTGAACTCTCCTTCACTCAAAGTGTTTAAACAGAAGCTGAATAGTTATTTGTCAATTTGTCCTTCTTAGTTGAAGATAGTGCTCTTTCGTCCCATTTCACTTGCTGGGTAAGGTTGCCTTTTATTGTCTCCTCAGTTCCCATCGATTCCCACAATAGTAGTAATTTTGCAAGTATTTTCTGAAAGTTCCTTTCCATCAGTAATTGAATTTCTCTGTTCATTTCTTTTTTTTAAAAAAATCTTATTCATTAACATGAATTCATATTGACTCCCCCCCCCCGAGATGAGTTGCCTGAACTACTAGGGCTTTCAGTAGTTCAAATATATATTCTCACGAGGGCCCCGTTTTAGAAGTGTTTAAGTATAGGAGCCTATTATCCCTCTGCAGGGGAAATTTTGTGTGCTTGAGGAAATGGGCAGAATGTGGGCATGCATCTTACCTGTGGTCCTTTACTAGTAGGAATTGAAATAGTTCAATAAGTAGCTTTCTTCTTCTTTTTCTTTTTTCCCCCTTGCTTGTTTAAAGACTTACTGTAGATAGCGCTAACTTTAAAGCCCTGTCTTGTATATAAACCACATTTGTGCTTAATTTTTTTAAGGTTCAAAGACCATCCAACATTAAATGAGAGATATTTGTTACTTCATTTACTTGGTCGAGGTGGATTTAGTGAAGTATATAAGGTAACTTGTTGTTGTTGTTGTTATACACCGATTGCCAACACACTTCTAAAGAAACCTACCTAAGGCACAGGTGTCAAACTCGCCACGTGACGTGACATGACGTGACGTGTCGCAACATATCACAACTCTTTTTGCATTGCCAGGCAATGGGGTGGGTGCGGCTTTGGTATGATGAAACTGGCCCATAGGCTGGTAGTTTTACACCCCTAACCTAAGGCATTGTTAATATGTTTAAAGCAATACATTTCTTCTAGCACTATTGTGAGAAGTTTAGAAACTTCTACTTTTATTTGTATGAACAGCATGCTGTCTCTGCTATACTTATCAATGGTATAGAGCTATGGTTTGTTAAGACAAGTGGTGTACCATAGATTATGAAATTGCGTTGTTTCAGTTAATTATAGTTAAGATTATGTATGCTCTTGGATAAAACATTACATTGATAGTAATTTAAAAAAACATATTTTTTAATCATATAGTTGCAAAATCGCCCCTACTCCACCCCAATGCAAGGGATTACAGGGTCGTTAAAAGGAAAAAAAAATCATAGTTGCAAAGCAGTTTACAAAACCGGGCCTATAAATAAAAAAAAAATCAAATTGTAAAAATCACTTAGTGTTTCCATGATAGAAAACTCAAATAGTGTCCACTGTATTGCCTAGTTCTTGTGATTTTTAAAAAAAATATTTCTAAACTTAGGAGTAGTCATCTTTCAAAAGGCATGCCTGCAGAGAGTACAGAATACACAAAGAGTTGGATCATCCACGGATAGTAAAAATTTATGATTACTTCTCCTTGGATACAGTAAACTGACTGCCTTTAGCATAATTCCCAGAATATTTACAGAAATTAGAATGCATTTTTTAATTCAATTTTGTGCTATATTTCTCTTTTTAACCCCATCAATTTTTCCTTATAAAAACATGTGTTTTATGATGAATCACGATAAGTACAAGGGGGGGGGGAGAAAGGCTAATTGTCAGCCTGGACAATTGCTGGACGAAAATATCTCCGAAGCTCTTTCAACACCCCAAATTCAAATGTTTATCCCATAATACACGAACTCTCAAGCTTTACTTATCTCCGTTTTACATGTTTTAATTAATAAATTCTATAGACTCACATGACACAGGGAAGTGTTAGGAGTTGCTTACTTGAAACTTGAACAGTATTTTTCTTTTTACTAACGTCATCTAACGGGTCTTGCAGGCATTTGATCTTTATGAACAAAGATATGCTGCTGTGAAAATACATCAACTTAACAAAAGCTGGAGAGATGAGAAAAAGGAAAACTATCACAAGTAAGCATTTTTAAAAACACTTCTTCTGGTAGCAAGTTAAAATGATACTCCAGTATCCACGATTAATGATTCCCTTCTTTCAAAAGGCATGCCTGCAGAGAGTACAGAATACACAAAGAGTTGGATCATCCACGGATAGTAAAACTTTATGATTACTTCTCCTTGGATACAGATACGTAAGTATATAAAATAATGCTTCTTTGTTTAAGAGCAGTTTGAATTATATTAATACTTTTAATATCCAATTTCATATTTTTCTTTTGTGCTTAAAACAAATACATAGATTTTTTTAAGTATCTGGACTATCTTTGTTTCTTCTCTTATAGGTTTTGTACAGTGTTAGAATATTGTGAAGGCAATGATTTGGATTTCTATCTCAAACAACATAAACTAATGACAGAAAAGGAAGCTAGGTCCATCGTAATGCAGATTGTAAATGCGCTGCGATATCTCAATGAAATTAAACCGCCCATTATACATTATGATCTTAAACCAGGTAAGTCAGAAATACCAATACAACTTCCTTTTTATATAGCGTTTCTGTAAAATATATCATTCACTTCAATTTTCTATTTTTGTCCTTATTGAATCCATCAGGTTTGCATTGCTTAAAAAGAGGTAGCATAGGGTAAAACTTAAGGTGTTAGGTTAGGACAAGAAGGGGCAGATTGAGCCTCACTTGGCCCTATCGTTCTCTCTCAACCCAACTTACCATTCAGAATAGTTGTAATAGAGAAAAATTGGAAGGGGCTGCTAAGTGAAACTATGATCTAATTTGAATTACTTAATCTATATAGAGAGTTAATGTATTGCTTATTTTATTGTGTAATATTCCGGAATATAAAATAACTATAGTCTAATTTGTTTCCACTGCATAGAAACCTATTAATTTCTGTATGTTTTTGAATAGGCAGGAAAAAATTTTTATTTTCTTTATTTTGGGATTGATTCTCAGTAGATACTCAATATAATGTACAAATAGAAATAACAAAATACAGCAGCTACAGAGCTTAGTCAATCAAGAAAAACTGAAATACAACACAAGTATAATGCAACTATAATTGCAGGCATTGTTGTCCAATTCTTGAAGCTTTTGTTTTTCTATAAAGTATTTAATACATGAAAACTATAAAATTCAGTACAAATAGCATGACATTATTATAATACCCAAAACTGCATTCTTTATTTAAAAATCCATCATTTGGATTTGAATTTGTGAAATGTGTACTAATCTTTAGTAAAGTTTTTGTAGGTTTAGTTGTAAATAACTAAGTCTGCATGCATTCTGTGACTTTAAATATGTTTGAGATACAGGAACTTTTATCTTTTTACCAGTTGTAAGCTTTCCAGAGTCATCTGACTGGTGAGATGGGCAGCACATCCATTAAATAAAGTAAATAAATTGCCTTTCACAGGTTTCAAGTGCTACATGGGATAGTTCTATAAATATGTAAGATACCTGTTAGATATTTCAGTTCTGTAAAATCATTAGGGCTGTGCAATGCAATTGAAAGCAGAGTATCTCAGAATAAGTGATTCACTGACGCTGTAAGGCTCGTTGGTTGCTTTGAAAGCTATGCTCTGTTAACTCCGTGGGTATGTGTAAGCATAACAATACTTTTCCTGTGTCCACCAATGAAGCAAAGGAGCTAAGCAAGTATGTATATCATTGAGAATTGGAGCAACTTTTGAAACAGCCACATGAACTCTACAAAAGATGTGGGTGTTTGAATGATTCAAAGAGAGGTGCTTTGTTCATGCTCCTGCAAATCATGAAACACATCTTTAATCCTTTGTTCAGCCCTAAAAACAATTACATTCTCATCATCTGAATGAAATGTTGTTGAGACACTGTAATGGGCTAGAACTTGTTTTTTATAATGAGATTTTCTTCTTTTGATAGGAAACATCCTGTTGGTTGATGGAACAGCATGTGGAGAAATAAAAATCACAGATTTTGGCCTGTCCAAAATAATGGATGATGATAGCTATGGTGTTGATGGAATGGACCTAACTTCACAAGGAGCTGGGACTTACTGGTATATTATTTTTCATTTCACAAACTTTTTTTTCTTTTATTAAACAAAAAGATGAAATAAAATTTTTACATGATATTTTAGTTATTCTCATGAATAACAAAGGTTATGTACAGCTGCCATACAAATATAGTAAAAAGACAGGTATTGTACCTAATTCAGTTTATATCTTAATGGTATAGAATTTATCTTTTATCATGCTTAGCTTAATAAAAATCTGATATGCATATACAAACTGAGAAGTATTCACTGAAGGCATTTCAATATTCAACATATACATTCAGGCTGAGAAACAGCCATCTTATATATATATTTTAAATGTAAAACATTGTTTCTATTGAAAAGGGGAAGGTAAACAGATAACATTTGATTTATGAATTGTGGTGATCATTAAATGTTTCAATGCTGAAATCAAAGTTTCACCAGTATTAGCACTTTGCAGATACTTCAGGAAAAATGCTTTGCAACAGACAAGAACATATCAAGGACAGGATTTTTCCTCAGATCCTTAAAGCAGCATTGTATTGTGACTGTAGAACTTTGTAAGCTGTGCATAAACGACACGTGCAGGCCAAGCCATTTTCCTTCATAGGGAAAAACAACAAAGTGTGTGATTGCAAGTGCATGAAGATGTGGCCATGTTTTGAATGTATTTGGTTTATAAAGTTGTAATTTGTGAGCATTCAGAGTGGCTTGTATTCATCTCAGTTATGTATCTTACCAACTTCTGACCTGGGTTTTGAATTCTCTTATCAATTCAATTTCTAGTTTGGTCTACCATAATTTATTACAATTCAGTAAATTTGAGCTTGTTTGCTAATCCAGAACTAGAAACCAATACTTGTAATAAGATATTATGATATATCCTTACTAGTCCTCCTACACTGAGAAGTGTAAAACAGATGCATTTTTGTCTTTGTACTCTAGAAAAATGAAAACGATGGGATTTTTGTTCTGCTGTTAAATATGCTGCAATCGTATCATTTGTTATAGAACAGAAATTACTTGGAGGAGAGAGTTAAATGGTTTTACACAATGGAGTACAGATATTAAGATGAAGATTAATAACTCAAAATCAGTAGCACTCATTATATAGAGACCTAAATGTTATCACCATCACTGGTTTATAAATGAGGTAGATATTGTACAGGTCCAGACCTTCAAAGTAGGTTTCCTTCATTCTAGAGTCTGAAACAAACATACCAAATATGTGAGTCAAAATGTACAGTGCATCAATGCCATAGTACTGAATATCTTTTCAACTAGAGGTGGCACATACATTCCTGCAACCTTGCTTAGTTCTCTGTGGAGCCCAGTGTGAGTTATATTCTAACTTCCCTATTGGTCCAATCTGAATTGTAAGAACTACTTTCAAGACTCCAGATGCATATCAAATGCTGTCTTAAGTCCAGACTAGTGAAGATAGAGCTGAGGATTTGGACTGTATGCTTATGTTTGTTAAAGTAATAACAATAACAGTAACAATAATAACAACAACATCAACAACAACAACAATAATAATAATTGGAAGGTCAACTAGTCGAACCCCCCCCCCCCCGCTCAGGCAGGAAACCCTATACCATTACAGACAAATGGCTGTCCAGTCTCTTCTTAAAAACTTCCAGTGTTGGAGTATTCACCGCTTCTGGAAGCAGGTTGTTCCACTGGTTAATTGTTCTAACTGTCAGGAAGTTTCTCCTTAGTTCTAGGTTGCTTCTCTCCTTGGTTAGTTTCCATCCATTGCGTCTTGTCCTGCCTCCAAGTGCTTTGGAGAATAGCTTGAGAATAGTTAAGTCTAGCCATATGAATTTGGTTCCTTAACACTGGCTTTCTTTCATGATGCCACCATTAAGCTCATTCATATGGTTTTTAATCGGGATGACTCTTCTTTTGAGTCAGGAATTCAGAGCACCAAATAGACCTCTTTGCTTCTGAGTTGCTTTCGAAGAAATAAATTGCTCCCATAAACCAACTTAGTGTGTTTATGTCTTAACAACTCCTACACATAGAAGAGCACACTCATTAGTAAGATGAAATGCCTGACCCTCTGCAATGCTGTACAGAAAACAGGAAATTTCCATTCAATTAGAGAGTCTACCCTTGAGGATCTGGAGCGGTAGAGCACAGTAAACCATGTGCTCCAAAGTTCTGTACTATTAGCCTTGCAACAAATAGTGTAGTATTAGTTCACCATACTAATTGCCACATATCATAACTTATTTGGATGAGACTGAAGAATTGCTTGCTTCATTTTACTTTATAGCTTGGACATTGAGATATGGATAAAAGTAGAAAAATTTTATGTAGTAGTGTAGTTCACAAGTCAGAGAAGAAAGATATAACTGATCCTAAGATGCAAATTTTGAGTGTTTTTAATGTTTTCTTACTAGTATGACAAGCTTATGAGGCAATGATTTCGCATTTTTATATACTTATGACTGTGATTTTGTTTTTCTATACTCTGACTGAAATAATATTTCTACTCATAATAATTAAAATAAACTCTTAGATCAACAATATTGGGTCCTGAAAGCTTTTAATAAACTTTTAATATAAACTAACTAACTAAATAACTTAGGGTTCTTATGAATTGCATTTACAACATACATGGTATTTTTATGTTTGTGCTTAACCATTTTTGACTAGGTTTTTAAACATATCAATCTTCTAGTGGACAGCATGCCTGTTTACCCTGAATGAATCTTTTCCTTTCTTGTTTTCGTTCAGGTATTTGCCTCCAGAGTGCTTTGTTGTAGGAAAAGAACCACCCAAAATTTCTAACAAGGTGGATGTGTGGTCAGTTGGAGTAATCTTTTTCCAGTGTCTATATGGCCGAAAGGTAAGCGTGCACAATAGCTGCAATTTTCCATACAGAAAAGTTTGACTAGCATAATTCCATTAATCAAGAATATGTGCAGGCAAATAATTTTTTTTTCTTCTGTTCAATTGTGTCCAAATCTCGGGGACTTCCTGGTCAAATCTCTGGCAAGATTTTTTGAAATAATTTTTTTATTGCCTGCTTCCTAGAGCTGAGAAAGTTGACTGGCCCAAGGGTCACCCAGCTGGCTTTGTGCCTAAGGTGGGATTAGAATTCATAGTATCCCAGTTTCTAGCCTGATGCTTTAACTACTACACCAAAAGGGCTCTCCATTCAACTTACACATAATTTCATTTCCCATTGTTCTGAAATACTTTAAAATATTTTAATGTAGCATAATTTTAGATTTTAAAAAATAAGTTTTCTTTTTCAAACAAATATATGTATGCTTGGTATAATGAACTCTGAAATTTTTTTTAACCTCTTTCCAGCCATTTGGTCATAACCAATCACAACAAGATATACTTCAAGAAAACACAATATTAAAAGCCACTGAAGTACAGTTCCCAGTAAAGCCTGTTGCGAGCAATGAAGCCAAGGTAAAAGAGTTCAACTATCAATTTTGATAGAGTGTAATATATTCTGACACAAAGTCAGACAAAACATTTGAAGCTAACTACAAACAAAATGTATTTAAATTTTTGTAAGAATTGTTTTTTAATTTCAAATGGGAATTCATACATTTAAAAGCAAATGCATTTTTTTTCAAACTTTCTGTGTTTCCCCAATTTATGTAAATCTGTTATCAGATGTTGGAAAAAACTATCAGATACTGAAAATGATTCTGTGGAATCCTGAACATTGATCTTGTTGAATAGAAAATAAGTGTAACTAAATGTTAAGATGAGTGACGTTAAAAATACTTTCAATATCAGTAATTGCAGAAATTTTAACTGGATAAGCCAATTTGTTTTGTTCTGTAATCTTCAATTGTAGAAAAAAATTCTAAAGTACAGTTATATTGTCCTAAATCCTAAAGTACAGTATCACTGTCATTTGTTTTAAAATTATATTTGCTATTTTGTGAACTAGGCATTATGTAATGTTAAATCAAGCATGTGGTTAAAATGAACACTACTACTTTCCCAGCAAGCCAGCTTCAAGCAGTGCATTATAAATCTTAGTTTAATTAAATTTAAATTTTTAATTTAAAATTTAATCATTGACTATTTCAAACATCTCTGATTTAAAAGAAATTGCAAATGTCCTGAAATGGAAAGAAGGGATTATCCAACCTAAATCTTTGTTTTAGCTCATTGATGTGCTTACGTAAATAGTTCAGAACAAGTTTTATCTATTTCCTCCAAGCTAACCTAATAAAATGGCATGTTTTAATGGAGTTTATGTTAAAAAAAAAAATCAGCCATGGCATTCGGACACAATTTCTGGTTGGTTTAGCCATAATTTCTGACTAAACAGAAATAGTTTGTTTAACCATTAGTCCTTGTATGGAGTCAAGTGGAAACTTATTCATAGAATTCCGCCATACGTAGCTTAATTTTCCATGTTGATAGCCTCTTTATCCTTTTCACATGAAGGGAGAATATTGCATTTTCTCTCTACTTTCCACAGAAGAATATGTCCAAGGACACTATATTTGTTTGTAGTCCCATCCAAGTTAAACAAGTTCTGTGAGCTTAGCAAGACTGGGCTTGCCTGGTGCTTCTGGGCTTGGATTAAATATTTTTATATTGTATAGTGCTACTTCTTTCCAACTGTGTCATCCTTTTTACTGTAACTTATTATCTAACCTGATCCATTCTTTCATTCTATAATTGCTTTGCTCTTGACAAAATTGTTAATACTCTATCATCAATAACTTTCCACATCTAAGAACACAAAAAGTATAGTGAATGCTAAATTTGGAAAGTTACTAGTCCAGAACAATCATAATCTAAAGTAAAAACAGGCTGATATTTGGAGTTGTGTTTACCCCACACATTATCCCATCTCAGTAAAGCAAACTGTTTTTTATATATGCAAATCGCTGAATAATTGTACTGATTGGATAGATTTTTGGAGCTGAGAAATTCTGAAGATAATATTAATACATATAAAAGACAGCATGATACAGAACCTCTTAATGAATCAAACTTTTCAGGTTTTAGAAGAAATAGGATTTTTGAACCAAGAAAAAAATGCAGTTCTTAAGTCAATCACTACAGGAGATTTGCATCTAATAAAAACAGTGCTGATGGAATGCAGAGACTTTTAAAAAAAACATAGTTTTTATTGAAAAAATTTACATTGATAATAAACACATTCAAAGAAAGCAAAATATAGTTACAAGTATAGTAAATATGATCATGGAAAAAAGAACTATGAAAAAAAAGGAGATGGGAGAAAAACAACAGAAAACATGAGAAGAAAATATAGATAAATGGCTTCCAATCTTCCTTTTGGCAGCTATAGTGCAATTCTAACCAAACCTGCCTAAGATTACATCATGATTCTCTTTTTTCTATCACATGTATCTCATGCCTCCCAGCTGCTCAGCTAACTCAACAAGCAAAATGCAAAAAAATTTCTTCCCACTGATTACCTATGAGGAGCAGCTGTGAGATAACAAGTGGGTTATCTCACAATCTCTTCTTTATTCAGAGAGAGTTGATTGTTCAATGTTGACTTTCTGGGTGTTGATTTCTGCCACAATGCCATCTCCACTCCTTTGAAGATGTGGTTCACTATAAATCACACCAAAAACTTCCTCCCAAATTCTTTTTTTTTTTACATAGTATTCTAATTGGAATTTCCTTAAATATATCTATGTTATCATCATCAATCTTCAGTTGAGTATTACAGTGCTGCTGCAAAACATGATCTCTTCTTCATGATAACATGTACATACCTTAGAACACTGCTTCATTTTGCAAATCATATATTGATCCTGTAAACCTTATCAATCTCTGCTTCTGTGTCATCTTCATCCCAGTCTAAAAAGTTGGAAATGTAATCATTTTTTCTTTGATGTCTTCCCCATGAATTATTGCGGGTCTCATAGAAACATCCAAAGTCAGAGGTGGCCTATGGGCCATAGAATACCCAGATCTGCTCTAAATTTTAAAACAAAAGTCTTTTTCTCTCACTTCCAGTTGTGCCAAGTTGTCTAAATCTTTCTCCACCTCTCTAGTTATAACTTCTGTCTGACTTTCCAAAACTTCTGTGTTGTCATTAATTTGTTTTACATTTTTCAGCCAGTTGTCCTACAGATTTCTCAATCTTCTTAACTTCTTTCGTATTCTTTTTCAATCCCGGTAAATCCTTTTTCCACTACTTTTTAAAAAGCATCCAAACTATTGACAGTTTTGTTAATTTTTTATCTTTTAAGTCAAAATATTTTAAGTTGTTTTTATTTTATCTTAATTACAAAAAGGTGACTTCCCAAGTGCCTTTGTTCTTTCCTGTCTTTCCAAAGATCCCTCTTAAGTTTGCTTGTTTATTGCTTTGTATTCCCCCTGCATTATTTTTACAAATAACTCAAGGTAGACATATCCAACACACCTTCTTCCTCCTATTTTCCCCACAACAACTCTGTGAGCTTAATTGGGCTTAAAGAGAGTGACTTGCCCGAGTCACATTAATTGTGCCCAGAAGTGTTTAAGAAGGTGAGACTTTTGCTGGTTATATGTCCATAAAGACTACACAGTAGTTTTGAACACAATGTTAATCTCTTGTCTCCTAAGCCACTAAACTTGTGATTGACCACAAGAAACTCAATTTCTGTGATCTGTTTGTGAGGAGCAGTTATCCAGACTATAACTGGGCAATCTCCTAATATCTCCTCCTCCAGAGGGAATTTGGTTGGTTAGAACTTGCTGTCTGGTTGGCAAGCTTGGCCATAGTGCTCTCCTTTCTCATAGGGATGCTTGCAGGGATGTCTAACTCACCATGGCTCCTCAGCTAGAAAACAGGGACGTTTATTAGCAGAACAGGAAGAAAAGAGTTGTTTTGGCATCAAGTAGCCCAGTATCTAAATAAACGTTATTTTCATCCATTCATCTTCTCTTTTGCCTCTCCATATTTGTTTCCAGGGATTGGGAAATCTCTTTAGTATCACAGGAAGAAAGTGAGGTTCCAGAAAGGAAAGTGAATCAGCATATTCACTTTTTTCTCCCTGGTACATTGATGCCTCTCCTGAATCAAAGGGATTTATGTAAATGGAGGGATCATTAGATGCACACTAATTCTGAGTTTGCTTTCTATAGTTTTATCGAAGATTATTATGCAAATGATGATTGGAAGAAATAAGTAATTTCTGTCTCCAATAACAAGATTATACATTTAAAAGGAAAAATCAGGGAGAAATGGCACAGAATTAAACGTTTTAAAAAATTAATTGGCAATATATATTATTATGTACGTCAGTAACTGATTTTGATTTTTCATCCCTTTACAATGATTTAATCTTAAATTAAATTCAATAGATTTTAGAACAATGTTACTCCCACTATTATAATGTGGCTGTTAAGAATACCTAATACAACATTGTTGAGCAATTCATTTATGGCCTGCTTGCATTTTCTTAGTAATACTTAGAAAATGTTACTTATAATTAGCATCTCTGATTACTTAACATATTATACTTAACTATAAATGAAACACAGGTTCTGAATTTGTTAGGAGGTCCTGAACAAATCTAGCCAAGCATGGCTTATTGAAAACATCTGCAAAATTCAATGTAAAGTGAAATTTGAATCAGAGATTTCAAATTTTATATTTTGCTACTTCATCGTTTATGTGAATGGATTTCCATTAGAACAGTGGGATTTTCACCTACATGCTCTTCAAATTGAGGTTGCTCAATCTCTAGGACACATTTGGGAGATGGAAGAAAAAGGAAGAATATGTGCTGTTGGTTGACATTCCATCAGCAAACTGCATTTAATTCCACACCATACTGTCTGTTTTTTTACCTTCTAGGCCTTTATCAGGCGTTGCTTGGCATACCGTAAGGAGGATCGATTTGATGTCCATCAGCTGGCTAACGATGCTTACCTACTTCCACACATGAGAAGATCAAACTCTTCAGGAAACTTGCATATGACTGGACTGGCAGCCTCTCCCACACCACCTATATCAAGCATTATTCCTTACTGAAGCTTCTTCACCAAGATGGTTTGCTTGACACCTTCATGATATTTAGCTGCAGTGGACTTTCATTTGAAAGCATCCTGTTAGCCTTGTTTACGGCAGGACAAGTTTAACAATGGTGTCTTTATACTGTGGCCCTTCAAAGAAAAGTTGTTTCTCTGAGGAGACTGGATCATGATCTGAGAAGGGTACCTTTATTTTAGATGTTCACTTTGAAAACCTGGAAGGACAGCATTGCCCGCTGCCTCCCAACCAGATGTACTGTGTTATTAAGACTGAAGAAAATGTGTGTTTGGACTTCTAGGGAGGGAATACTGTAAATAATCTTTTTACTTTAAAAAAAAAACCTTTTGGTTGATACTGGAGAGTTCTTATAAAGAGGGGTAGTTTTCATTATTTCAATAAAGAAGAAAATGGAGCACAGAACAACAACTCAGTGCCTGGACAAGATAAAGAAAAAGCTAAATAAAAGAATCTTTCTTCCCAAGAAGTCAACATTTCAAAAACCAAAGTCAAGTTGAGTGACACAGCTTTGTTTCTTAATTTCAGTGGATAGAAGGGATTTAATATCGGGGTGGGATGGGGGTAGGGCTGGTGCGAAGTTTTTAAAAATGTGTTTGTTGATTGAATGACTGTATTTTCAAAGGGATAAAAATAACAGTTCCAGTGAGGGAGCAAAATCTAGTTTGAAACTAGCTCAACTATTTAAGTGGCATTTTGATATTTAGCAGAGTTTTCAGCTGATGTCTGCTATCCAGGCTTTTTGTGGAGGATTTACAAGGCCATGTATGTAACCAAAAGCAAATTGGTCGTGTTTAATGTTTCTATGCAGGATAATGACAAATTCCCTTCTAATTTTATTGTAAATGTATTGTACAGATGTCATATTTTCAGTTTAAAAAAATTCAGCAACTTATTTCTGTACAAATGTTTAAAAGTATGGCTTTTTCTAATTGGATATTGTATTTTTTTTAAGTCTCATTGAAGGCGCTTTTAATTGCTGCTAAATGTTGCTTTTGCTTTTGCAAAAAACAAAAACAAAACAAAAAAAATCAAAACAACCTCCTTAAGGTGCAAGTCAGCTGAAGGTCCTAGAGAGACTGAAAGTAGATAATTCATTAACAATCAAGGCATGTCAAACCGATCTGTGTTGGAACTATACAGTACAGTTCAAGTCAGTTTCCTGACCTGGAGCACGTGGATACTAGATGTAGAAGTTGTTTATGGTTATTCTCGGTTTCTGGAAGTACTGTCTACAAGGTGGGAAGATGTTCCTCTAAAGAGATGTCTCTTGTGGCTTGTACAGATATTTTAAAATGTGAAACATTTTCTAACTGCCTTGTATGGTAAGATTTTTTTCTTTTTCCGAATGCAGTATCTCTCTCCCATACAAGATTCCTCTTGTCATATTCATAATGCTGAATACTTGTATGTCACTTTGTCCATGTTGCAGAAAGGGAGGCTGTATTACCACAGGTTTTTCATTTAATATTGTACAGTTAAAATGTGGCTCTTGTTTCTGATGTTGCAAGCCATTTTGTTTTTGTTGTACATAAGGATACATTAACTGTCTCTTCAAAATGCTGCTGAAATTGTAGAGAATGTAGCCAAAACAGTAATAAAATAATGAGAGTTGAAATTTAAACTGGTTTTCAAGGTCTTATTTTGGAATATAAAAGACAGTTACAATATCTTTTATTCATAATGCAAGGAATAGTTTCCCTAAGTCACTCAATGTAAAACCAATTATTTTCTGTTCAATTGTGTTTAATCAGACTACTACATTCTGTCTTGGAGCCAGTCCATCTATTATGTAGTATAATGCACCAAATTTAGAATTGCCTAATCACAAATTGAAGGATTCTTTCTGCTAATAGAGAGAAAAAATAAATTAGTAAAAGCATCCCATTGGATGAAAAAGCAATCTGGTATATTTTGTATATTTATTTCCTTATCTCTTAAGTCCCATACACTATTTTACAGGGCCCTGCAGCCCTCCAAAGCAGTCCTAGGAGGATTGGGGGATTTAAGAAAAAAAATTCTTTATTGTGAAACCCTATCTTTTGGAGATGACCAGGATGAGCCCGAGGGAGAGGTCAAATGTGTCATAAGTCATGAGTCCCTACGTGCCCACAAGAGATCTAAGTCTGCCTCCCCTTGAAGGCCTCTTAATCTCCCACTCATTTCCCTTGATAGACTCTTTTGTCAGATTCTTGTAGAGAATTTAAGCTTACAATACATTTGAGCTTGCTGAATCACCTGATTTCTCTGGCGCTTGACATTATCCAACCCAATCAGAGCAACGGCCCCTGTGATTATAATTTTTGCAATGGCACATGAAGGGAAGATTTTATATTTTTTGCCACAAGTTCTAAAAGCTTCATCTCACAATAGGTGAAATGTATGTGTGCTTGATCACACAAGTGCACATATAGGGTTACATCTCTTGTACGTAATGTGTAAAATGATTCCTGTTATTCAAGAACATTGAAAATCCTCTGGTTTGTGACTGCAGTTCTGTTTTTCAGCATTTGTATTATTGCTTATTTAATCTTTCTTGCTTTTCACAACTTGCTCCACATTTACTCATTTTAATTTTTCTGTGGAAATTAAAATGAACATCAGCACAAAAGAATGCAGTGCCTAAGCTGAGGTGTGGGGGGAAGTATTAAGAAACAATAGCTAGGTTAGTTGGCGAGGATAATGAGCTGTAAATAGTATGTACCTAGCGCTCATATAAAGCATATTTTCCAGCTTTTAGTGTGAACCAGGCTAAATTCAGTTTCTTCAACAGCTCACAGCTAAAACATCCCATTGTTTACTTTTTCAAGTTTTGCACACAAGTCCCTCATTTGTAATTATATGGATATCTTCATTGTTTTAGCAAATTATTGAGAGGGAAAGCTAGCCAGAGATAATACTTGCTCACCTCCAGTCATCTGTCACTTCATCTGTTCTCAAAGTTTTCTCAAACACAACAGGTAAGAGTTCAGCTAAACAGTACTGCCTTCTAATTCCTTCGGTCCCTTAGGACAGAGGTCCCCTAATCTTTTGGGAATCAGGGACCGGTTCCGTGGAGAGATGTTTTTTCGTGGACCGGAGAGTGCATAGTTTTGCATGTGGCTGCATTCCGTGGATGGAGCTTCACTTGTTTGCATCGACCAGTTTCTGGCATGCCGCGGACCGGCGCCGGTCCATGGACCGGGGGTTGGAGACCCCTGCCTTAGGATGCAATTAATCTGCGCCTAGAGACATAAATTCCTTCTAAGTAAATAGTCCCTGATTGCATTTCTATAAATCTCCAGGTTCAATCTTAGTCATCCTATGCTTCACTAGTTCCTTAAATAACATGCTGGTTTTTTGTTGGAGGAAACAACAAAAGTACTTCAGGAGCTCTACCCTATGTTGCCTGTCAACATTTTGCTTTCTTCATTTAGCAGCTGATCTGCCAATATCTCTTTTATTTGGAGTACAGGTAGTCCTCGACTTACGACCACAATTGAGCCCCAAATTTCTGTTGCTAAGCAAGATAGTTGCTAAGTGAGTTTGGCCCATTTTCACAACCTTTCTTGCCACAGATGTTAAGTAAATCATTGCAGTTGTTAAATTAGCAACCTGGTTGTTAAGTAAATCTGGTTTCTCCATTGACTTTGCTTGTCAGAAGGTTGCAAAAGGTGATTCCATGATCCTGGGATAGTGCAACTGTCATAAATATGAATCAATTGTCATGCATCTGAACTTTGATCACATGATCATGGGGATGGTGCAATGGTCATAAATGTGAGAAACGGTCATAAGTCACATTTTTCAATGCTGTTGTAACTTTGAACAGTCACTAAATGAATGGTTGTAAGTCGAGGACTACATATATATCTAAGGAAGTCCTTTTTGCTATTCTCCGCGTCCTTCACTCAGTTCATTCTGAGTGTCTGCGTTCCTTCATCAATTCTACAGTTCAGGAATAGCTGTCTGTTTTCTTCCTTTGTGACTCATCTCACTATCCATTTCCAGCATTTATCCTTTGCAGATCTTTAATAAGCTTTTCTTTCAACATAGTGGCTTCTTTCTTTTTTGAAAACTGAGGGATTCCTTAAGATTATCTTTGATAGAGTTCCTCTTCTAACAGATCTCAGGAAAATTGAAATAACTTCACCCCCCCCCCCCAATATAACTTCTTGCCTCTTTGAAAGATCCATAATCTACATCTCCTTCCTTGGAAGTGTGATAGTTGATAGGAGTGCATACTGCTTTTATTTATTCTGCCATTTGTAACATTGCCCAGTCGTTCATTTCAACTTCTGAGCAGGAAAGAAACTATTTGGTGCAACTCCTCCCATGCCATTTTTTTCTGATGCTTTTGAGAATGGCAGAATTCTACATTTCAGTCATGGAAGCCCTTCTGCCTGCATTGATCAAGCACATCTTGCTTATTTCCCATATTGTGAGCATTAATGTATAGATAATGAGGGCTATAAACCTAAATGGGCATTTTTTTCCTGATTTTCAGAAGCAGTTAGATTTCATTAACATCTTCATTTTATGATTCTTACTCAGGTCTTTATTAAGAAGTTTGTTTCTACCACCTTCTAATTTACCTCATTCTACTTGGGTCAGATGCATTTTTGTCATTATTTGTGAGGTGAAACTCAGCTTATCTGAGGTAGTAGTCTCAGAAATAAATCTCTCTGTCACCATCACTTACACAGACAGTGGCTGGTTGTGGTATTCTTTCCTCTTCAGTGAACTGGATGGAAGCACTTCGAGCTTCCATCTGGGAATTTCAGAGTTGGTAGTGATATTGTTATGGCTGTTCTTTATAGCATCCCTACATACATCAGCAGTAAGAAATAATTGTCAGTGGACGTGATAGATCTTGGAAATTGTCCTCATAGCATTAAAATTTCTGCTGGCAGACAGCACACTTCCTAAACTGAGAGGGCTGATTCACATTTGTTTGCTTCACTACCTTGTAGCAGTGAGTCATCAACTACCATGACTTTTCTCTTTGTCTTGCTATCAAGCACAGTTGCCCTTCTGTCCGATTTTTAGGGATCTGTCATCTCTCCAATTCAGCAACGTGTCTTTCCTCAAATACTCAGGCCAGATGGGACCTTAGACATCTCGCCTGGATTATATCACCTTCTTAGAATGGGATTTTTCTATATATTATGCAGTTTTGTTTACTGTCATATGTGTGTGTCTCTGTCTTGTGTAAGTGTATGTGTGTTTTTGTACATTGCATACTACAGACAATGTTTGGAAGTTTATATTTTCTTTTGAGCCTTTTGTTCTAATCACTGCAGCAATTAGAAACCATAAAAAAAGATCTCTAAACTGAGTGATTTTGATTGCTTTTCTGCTTTCCTATGCAACTTTTCTGTCTATATTTGTCACTCCTTTTGTTCCTAATTTCTGGTGGCTCCACCTCGTGCAATGACTTAAATCACCAAGATTTCATGAGACTTGACTCTTTCACAAGATTTTGGTTACTCAAGTGGCTGACAATGATGCCCAGTGTACATGAAGTTGCCAACTTTTGTCTTAAGCTTTGTGGTCCTATGCACCACAATCTATAGATGTCCCCACTGTTGATCTTGCAGGATACTTTGCTGTTATTTCCATGCACAGCCATTGCTTTATGAAAGTAAGCAAAGCATCTTTACCCATCAGAGTGCTTCTTTGAAACAGGTTTTGCAGGCAGAAACTACTGCAGCAAAACATACTGTCCACAGAGGTAAACATGCAAGGCCAAGACTCCTGATATCCTTTAATTGGTCCAGAGACTCCATGCAAGCAATACTACCTCTGCCATACTCTTTTCCAATTTTTCATATACATTGTCACCTTGAGTATCTTTAGCTTGGGATCCAGTAACAATATACAAGAGTTGCAATGTATCTTCAGCCTCCACTTTATATGAAATAGTATGCTTTGTTGAGAAGATGCAAGAGGCAAAGATACAGTTCCAAGGAATCTCCAGGAGGAGCATGGAGAATCTATTATGATGGATAGGAATATATGCCTATCTTACTAACAAGAAGACCATTTGAAGAACACCCTTCCTGTTGGTGAGACAGATATATTTAGGACCAAGGGCAATTACAAAATTTAAAATATTTTATGTTTATAGCCTGATAGTTGGGAGTAGGTATCCAACAACTATCTCACTTTTTCTCTTACTTTGGATTACAATCCAGAGATTATCCAGTCATCCAGTTTCATAGCTGAATAGCCTTTTTAGAAGGAACTAAGTGCCCATTTCCCTAAACAAAGTTTGGCCTATCTGTTGCCATAAAATAACTGACAAAGTCAGACACACAATATGTAATTGACAACATGCATTTTGTTTTTACTCATTCTTTACTTTGATTAGCATGGGGATGAGGGAATTCTTCCCAATGGCATTTAGGCAGGCCTATAGTTTCAACTCCTCTCCTTAATGCCTAGTGTTCTGCTGATCCTATTCCTACCTGTAACAGGTGAGAAAAAGTAGGACACAAAACAGTTTAGAAGAGAAACTAAGCCATTTGATTATGTCATTTTCACTTTTGGTTGACCTGACTGAGCAACATGCAGGCAAGCTTAATCTTATTGCATTCCTTGTAGGATAGACTGGAAAAATCTACCAGATAAACTTAGCTTGAATGTGTCAACCTTGGAATAATTAATATTTCACCATATTTTGATACATTACTTCTTTTGCAAGTGACAGACACTAAAGACAGACCATGCTGAAGGAGACAAGGAAGCTATCCACTTAAGCCTTGTTCACATGAACTGTAGAATAAGACCAAAGGCAAGCATATGAAAGTTGGATCCAAGGGAAATGCTTATATACTTAAAGAGAGCAGGAAGACAGTAGAATGAATTGCACAAGGAGAGAAAGCATTTTTATAGGATTGAAGTTAGGATGCAAGTTATTGAGAAAGGGAATGTTGGACTTATGAAAAAATATGGACATTAGGAGAAATTCCCCTAAAATTAATGTCATTGTAAAAGTTCTGTAAATGATCAATTTAAGTAATCTTCACAGCTGAATTAACTTTCTCTTTAAAAGATAGAATCTACCTGGAAAAAGATTATTTAGTGGTTGTATTTAGAAAGGCTCCCATAGCACCAGATCTGTATACATACAGACAGCAATGGAAGATCTTTCTATTGCCCCAGGCTTTTAAAATGCAAAATAGTGGATTTGATCTCTTATTTTAATTCGCCCTAATTCCATAAAATTACGGTAGTTTTCTTCTAGGACTCCATCATGTTAAAATGATACTGGTAAGCTTTTGTATTCTCTACACAGCCACTCTGTAGGCAAATGCCAAATAAACAGAGTGCAGGAACAGCGGAGGACTGGGGATAAAGAGGTGAGAAGGTGAGCCTTGTTTTTTTTGTTTTCCAATGCTAGAAAGGTTGACACCAAGTGTTTTGGCACAGCTGGCTTCCTGTCCAAATGTTGTTGTAGTGCACTTTATGGGTATAAGTGAACTGCATAA
This sequence comes from Crotalus tigris, assembly GCF_016545835.1. Classification (NCBI taxonomy): domain Eukaryota; kingdom Metazoa; phylum Chordata; class Lepidosauria; order Squamata; family Viperidae; genus Crotalus; species Crotalus tigris. The sequence continues at coordinate 244,729 of NW_024097499.1, read as the reverse complement.
TAAATCAAATTTTAGAACTGTCCAGCACTTCCCAGTTTCATAAATTATGCAATTTATCTGCTCTGCAATTATACCTGATACTACGAGAGCAGCAAGGACCCCGCACTTCAACCCTGAGCTACAAATATTCTCTCCTATTGGCATATCTGGTACAATAAAGTTTCCTTTGACTAAAACTGAGGCTTTTTATAAATTAGGGAGTGAGAATGATCAGCTTGTCAAATAAGGAGATCCCTGCTGTCCGCTGATATTGCCACATCAATTAATCACAGTGTTTTCTTTTCAATCACAGTTATATCTGGCGTATTTCAAGCCAAGACTTTTATCAGTTTGTGCTTGGAAATAGCACAATATTTTAACCAGTTCAATTTTGATTACTTTTTCAACTCTATGTTTCCACTATTTTTTTATTATTGGCCCCAAATTTTTACGTGTTCCAGGGAATCATTTTGGTGACTGCGTTACATCATTGTTTATAATCAGTTTGTGTGATTTTCTTGCAAGAGCTAAGTGTATGATTTACTGCTTCTTCTGCTTCTTTGCATAATCTGCACTTTGAATCATTTGATGATTTTTCAATTCTGGTTTTGATTCTGGCATTAGTTTTAATAGCTTGCTCTTGTGCAGCCAAAATCAAGCCTTCAGTTCCCTAATCCTAACCCTAACCCTAACCTTAATCTTTTTATTCAGGTAGTAAGCCATATTTGTATATTTGTGTCTTGTCTATAGTTTTTTTGTTCTTCCAGTAATCCTGGTTGCCCTGACATAGCTCCTGAATCCCATTATCCATTTGTTGACAGATGCCTAGGAATTCTACTACCTCATATGGTCCTTATTGATCAGGCAATGATCAATCCAGTATAGGATTCTTTTTCTGTTTTCTTAACATAATAAATAGGTTGATGAATGCACTTATTCTGATTTTTCTGCTAAATCCTGTGACCCTTCTGGTAGACACGCTACCAGCACCATAGCTCTGAACCTCATCAGAGCATCCCAAGCCTCTCCCTCATGACAAGAGAGCACCCATGGAAGATTGTGTTATTATTTATTCAATTCATAAAGCCACCCATATCATCTAAGCCAGTGGTTCTTAACCTGGACGATATTGCCCCCCAGGGGGTGATTTTATTTTTCAGGGGGGTGATGGAACGAAAAGGGGTGACGCGGGGGGCAAAGGAACGAAAAGGGGGTGATATGGGGGCGATGGAGCACAATGTTTTGGGGACACTTTTTTTATTAAAATTTTTTATAAACATTTTACAATAAAATCCCTCCCCACCTCTCTCCCTCCCCCCTCCCATTAGCCCTCCCCCCCTTCCCAGAGCTGAGTACAGAGCTAAAAACAACAAAAAAAGAACATAAAAAATTAAATAAAGATCAATCAATTATACATAAATCCTAAAAATTTTAAAACCCCTTTAACTCCATTACAATAAAATCAACAAATCTAACCATAACAACTTTATACAATAAGTTATTCAAAAGCTAAATAATACTTTCTAATCCCATATTTGTTCTGAACAAAATTTACCCATGTTTTGGGGACACTTTTGAGCCTTCCCCTGCAGCTCCGAGCCTCCTCCGCCATTTGCAGAGAGAGACAGAGAAAGAGAGAGGCACTTGTGCTTCCCTCTCTCTCTCTCTCTCTCTCTCTCTCTCTCTCTCTCTCTCTCTCTCTCTCTCTCTCTCTCTCTCTCTCCTTACCTGGAGAAAGAAGGGGGGAGGGAGGGAGAGGAAAGAGAGAAAGAGAGAGGGAGAAGGGAAAGAGAAAAGAGAGAGAGAAAGAGAGAGGAAAGAGAGGAAGCGCAAGTGCCTCTCTCTCTCTCTCTCTCACACACACACACACACACACACATACAAACACACACACACTGAGTGGAGGAAGAGGACTGGCAGATCAAGAGCAGAAAGAGAGAGAGGGAGGGAGGGAGAGAGAGAGAGAGAGAGAGAGAGACCCCTTTGACATCTAAAATGAAGATAACACTGAAGATATATATATATAATAAAGGTAAAAAAGGATGTATGCAGTGTTATCTTCATTTTAGATGTCAAAAGAGTTTTGCGGCTCCCAGTGTTTTGTTTTCAGTGGTCATTACATTTAAGTGTCTTGAATAAATAAGATAATAATGAAATACATGTATCACGAAGTTCGGGAATAAAGTGACGGATGGCACCAAAATTTTTCACACAGTTGAGATATGGGAAAAAGACTGGAAATAAATTATTTGCATCATATGTCCTGATGACAATTTTAAAGAAAACAAAAAAAGGGTTTGCATAAATTGAAGAATTATTTCCTATGTTGTGATTGAGAGGTTATGCTCGGGGAGAGGGGCGATGACAACTTCCTCATTGGCTCAAGGGGGCGATTCGTTCAAAAAGGTTAAGAATCACTGATCTAAGCAACTCTGAGAGGCTCACAAAATTAAAATCCCATTGAGAACAAATTGAAAATCAATATGCAAACTTATAAAACTGTCCATAATCAATGTAATATATTTTATAATACCAAATCATAGCTGTTCTACATCCTAAAACTATATTTATTATTTTGATAACTTTCTAGTCATAACTGTTTTTAATGTCTTATTTTAATCAAAATTAATTTTATTCCATGTTGGTGAACATTTTTCTTTAAAAACCTCTCAGTAAATAAATTTAACTCTGAGTACAAATAAATTAATTATTGCAATATGGTTGCTGGATCAAGGTTCATTTAGTCAGGAAAAAATTCCAACTGTGAAATATCCCTTTTGGGGGGAGAAAGGGGAGGTGAAACGAGATACGTTCTTAAGTTAACCCTGTAATAAGCTTGCTTTTTTAAAAAAAAAAAAGAAAAGAAAATTAAGTTCTATTTTACTGATTAACTTTCTGATTATGATTCAGGAAGGAATCTAATCTATTTTTTAATTTCTCCTTTCATCTCAGTTTTTGTTTATTATTTAGTTCCTATAATTTAATCTATAGTCATTGAAATTTTCATGACTATTTACTGAAAATCAGCAACTAGGCAAGATTTAGGACTACCATAATGTGCTACAAAGATTGCAATGACTGCTGCTAAATGATGCAGAGAATTGAGTTCCTTCTGACTCTTTGCTATCATCTTCCAGTCATTCACAATTTTGCAACACAGATTTGGTAGCCTTATTTAGTACTCTGCCATACTGATTCAGAAGACACAGATCAGTAATAGACAAGTAAACTTAGAATTCAGCTCCTGCTTTAGATGGATTAAACCCCTTCTCCACAAATAGCAATAGCACTTAAGACTTATATACCGCTTCACAGTGCTTTCCAGCCCTCTCTAAGGGGTTTACTGAGTCAGCATATTGCCCCCAACAATCTGGGTTCTCATTTTACTGACCTCGGAAGGATGGAAGGCTGAGTCAACTTTGAGCCGGTTAGGATCGAACTGCTGGCAATTGGCAGATTTAGCCTGCAATTCTGCATTCTAATAATGGCACCACCATGGCTCTATAAATTAAAATTTTGTGATTTCAGGGCATCATAGCTTGGAGGCTTCAATAGAATGACTAAGTATAGGAATAGGCTAAAGTACACACATTCGCATAAATAATACCTAGAACTAAGGAGAAACTTCCTGACAGTGAGAACAATTAATCAGTGGAACAACCTGCCTCCAGAAGCAGTAAATGCTCCAACACTGGAAGTTGTTAAGAAGAGACTGGACAGCCATTTGTCCGAAATGGTATAGGGTTTCCTGCCTGAGCAGGGGGTTGGACTAGATGACCTCCAAGGTCCCTTCCAACTTTACTATTATTATTATTGATCATCGCACAGTCAGCCAGATGTTCAGACTGGATTTGGCATTTTGTCTACCTATCGAATCCTTACCCAGGACCTGGGATAGGCAGATATGGATGTTTGATGGTATTACAGATATCGTCGCAGGATGGAAGCAGTTCCTAGTAAGGCCGCCTTTTGCAATTGACTAATTATTATTATTATTATTAAATAATGGAATGTTTTATCAGAAGTGATATCTGCAAAGCACCAACATCTTTCTGCTAGTTTTATTTATTTATTAAATTTATAGGCCATCCATCTCACTACCAGGAAACTCTGGGCAGCTGACATCATAATAAAAACACAATACTAAACCATGAAAAACATTATAAATGGTCAGGAATAAGAATTAAAACATTAAACTTGATTATTGTGAAGTATTTAATAATACATAGAGAATATCATTCTACCCAGCAGTGCAATTTTCCTTTTAAGGTAAATGGACTTGAGAAACTCAGACTTCATGAATTGGGCAATAATCCGCTTGAATGGCAGGACAGCTAATCAGCAAAATTGGTTGTGAAATCTCTGATAATTAAATGCTTAACAAATTTAATACTGAAATGATGGCTTTTAAACTAATGCTTTCCCACTCAGCGGGTTTTGGTTTGTAATTAGACTTGTCTTAATATAATTGGAAATGAAAAGCTGCTACAGAATTTATCTTTGTGAAAATAAGATAATAAGTGAAAGTCAACACTCTGATTTACAAAGTTTTTTTTTCCAAATATCTCTCTGATGAGACTTTTTTTCCCCTTTTTCTGCAGGTTGGATGGAGAGAAATGGCCCTAAGCACGGCCTGATCCCCCCTTTCCTCATCACTTAATATTCAAATCAATCAACCCAAAAGTACAATGAGAAGAAAAGACTTCCGGATTTAAAAAAAAAAAGTGATTTCCAGCCATTTTAAACCCCAGAATCTTTTCCTATGTAGAGCCAATTCTGCACCGACAGCTGTACTCAAAATCTCTGCAGGATTTTTTTTTTAATTTTATTTATTTATTTATTTACAGGTAGTCTTCGCTTTATAACAGTTCATTTAGTGACGGTTCAAAGTTACACCACTGAAAAAAGTGACTTATGACCGTTTTTCACACTTAAACTATTGCAGCAATCTTCATGGTCCCATGATCAAAATTCAGACAGTTGGCAGCTGATTCACATTTACGACGGTTGCAGTGTCCTGGGATCATGTGATCTCCTTTTCCGACCTTCTGACAAGCAAAGTTAGTGGGAAAACCAGATTCATCTAGCAACCATGCTACTAATTTAACAACTGCAATGATTCACTTAACAACTGTGGAAAGAAAGAAAATGGGGCAACATTCACTGAACAAATGTCTTGCTTAGCAACATGAAATTTGGGCTCAATTATGGTCGTAAGTCGAGGACTGCCTGTATTAAATTTATATGCCACCCCTCTCACTGACAAGGCAAGATTATCTGTCTACAGAATTCATTTAGAGAAAATTGCCCGCTTCTGTACAAAGACTAAGACCCTTAGCTATTCCACTGGTTAATTTTTTTTCATAAATTAGTGGTCTACGATAAAATACCTATAGAATAGTTCAGTGATGGCAAACCTTTTAGAGATCGAGTACCCAAAACCCAACTCTGCCGCTGCCCACTCCGCTCCTGCCCACTCCGCCCCTGCTCTGCCTGCTCCACCCCTGCTCCGCGCTCCGCCCACCTGCAGGGCCACCCACTGCCTCCACGGCCCACTGATCGCCCAGGCAGCCCAGCAATGCCATGGCGGCCACGACCTCTGCCCGTGCCCCGCAGCATCATCTGCACCTGACAGGGTGCAAGGGCGGAGTCTTGTTCCCGCTGTCCGGCTGCCATGTCCTTGGCTGCGCTGCTCTGTGCAGGTCACGCTTGGGGGCGACTCTCATCTGGGGGGGCTGCTGGGGAGGAGGGGGCCATGTGGGAGGTGGGGCTGGGGCGACGGCACGTGTGCCCACAGAGAGGGCTCTGAGTGCCACCTCTGGCACACATGCCATAAGTTCGCCATCACTGGAATAGTTGATCCAGCTATCATATGTAACTATTGTAATAATTTACTTGCACTCAGTTGACAGCTCATTATTAATGTGAAAGCCTCCTTGGTTTTGGCTACTGAGCTGAAGTTTTTAATCTGAAAAGCTATTGCATCAAGACCACTACAAAAATCCAGCTGCTATAGTGTGCTAACTACAGTTTGAAAATTCTGAAAACTCAGCTCTGTTCAAACTATGAAATTGAGAAGGGATTTCAGATATCTATGGATGTGCTTAGAAGCAATGAATTCTGGGAATACCTGAAGCAGCTATGGAAACAAATAGGAAAAGTGTGTAGTAATATAAACCACAGAAATGTCAATCTATTCATAGTACATAATAAAAAATGAATGAGAACTCACCATCTTTCCAGGCCTAATCTACATCAGGGCCTAATCTATATTGCTACGTGTGGTACATTCATAAGTAAATCCAGAATATAGGTGTGACATCTTTAAATGTTGAATCATTGGTTGCTGGACGTGAACTTTATTCAGAAATGTAAAGAAGTTGGAAAGGAATCGTACAGTAGAATTAAAACATAAAGAATTGAAATAAAACTCAATATTTACACATTTGCAAAGATACCAATAATTTATAACTACGTATAAAGATTAGGGGGGAAATTCAGAAAAGGCAAGCATCACCTACTTTACAGGTAGTCCTGTAATATCTTTTTCTAATGTGTCTCTGTAATGTTTCATTCTTGCCCAATGTAAGGATCTACTTCTGTTGCCCCTACCAAGAAAGCAGAACTCTCGAAACTTGCATCATTTCAACAGGAACTTTTATTGGCAGGTACAGACAGCAGGAGATCTAGGCAGGATCCAAGAGCTTTCCCGCCTGAATCAATAGGTAAAACCACGCAATAAAAACCCCACCCCAACGGTCCATTTGGACAGTTCAAACAGGCCAATCCACAGGTGACACCATGCTGTGGGAAACGAGCCAATAAGGTGCCTCTCTCAGGGTTATTAGGTCCTCGCTGTTTCCTCCCTCCACACTGAGATAAGACAGATGGCCCCAGGCATTCCATTTACACTCCGAAGAGAATACATTAAAGCAGATAGAGGAAGTGTTCTACATGCGATACATGTTCCCCATCCCCCCTCAGGAGAATGGCAGAACCCAGACAGTTTAAACATAGGAATTAAGGAGAACTTTAAAAATTAAGGTTCTGACACTCTCACCCATGAGTGAGCCAGGCCGACATTTTCCTTAATTATACCAGCTTCTAACACCTGTATGGTGTGTAAAACCTCTGCTATCCATTACTTGGGGAGCAGTTTGGTGACCACAATGACTTGAAATAGAGGCTATAGACATCAACTTAGTGGGACCTTCAGGCTATTCATTATCTAGTCTCTACCAAGGTGTTGAGCCACACATGTGCAGAGGAAATTTCTTCAGCTTTCTCTAATTTCTGCTGTTTCTTTGCAACAATAATACAAGCAAAAATAGCTAATAATTGCTCTGTTAAAGACATCTGACTGGGCATTCAGTTCTCCTCTTGCATCTTGTGATGATCTTGAAATTAGGATTTCTGTGGCTTATTTCCAGGACTTCTTACATGTTTCTCTTTTTCTCCTTTCTTACACTTTCATTACTTTCTTTACTTCTCATATAGTAAGTTGGAGAAGCATCACAGATTAGATATGTTTGGGTTTCATTCCTATTGCTTAAGATATATTTTTCTTGTTAATTAATGTATCTTCTTTTAGATTTCCTTCAATTCCATCCTTTAAAAAAAAAACCACCTCATAATAAACAGGGGATGCTATACAGAGTTTCAGTTTCCAATTGTCTTCTCTAAAGTTACCTCTGATCAGACAATTTTAGACATGTTATGCAAAGACCTTACCTTTCTTGGTTAGTTTAAAAAGTTGGGAGAAGTAGAAGGAAGGAGGAAAAAGTAGACAACCAGCAGCAAGGTGGATAGATTCGGTGATTGCACTCTGTGAAGACCTGAAAGACCAGGTTGGGGACAGATCATCTATTAGAAGGTCTATCTATATGGTTGCCGAGAGTTGACAACAATTTGGTGGCACATAAACAACCATAATCTGTTTCTTAGTAATCTGTTTCTTACCAAAATGTTTGTTGTTTAGGAAAGTTATTTCTCACCCTGGGTCCTTCATCCATTGGCATATTGAGATTTCAAAGCCATCTTTTTAATTTCCTCTCTCTATTCTCCTGCTAGAAAGCCAAGCTATTTGTTTCTTGATTTCAGAAGTAAAAGATCACAAAGAACAAAGCATAGTCTTATAAAAGCAAAATACATTGTTTCTGCAAAATGTACCCAGGTTATTATCTGTAGATTTATGTCAGCTGATTTTTAGCTGTAAAATTACATTTCCATCCTGTTAATAGTTATGACCCTGAAAGCCTTTTACTTTTGCATAGAACTGTAAGGACATTATGATAACTCTATTCATGTAGACTCTTTGTGTATTCAAGAATCTTAGATTTTAATTAGACAAGCTCTCCTGATTTCTCAATGTGTGGACAGTGCAAAGGGATGAAGATGAACATGTTGTACCACATCATATCCCACGAATAGCTATAGATCCTCAATCCCTTTTGTAGTGCCAATAACGTTTTAAAGGTTTTACTGTTGAATTGTTAACAGCATGTTTAAACTGGACAGTTTTGACTGGACAAAAAAGCAATTACACAACTCTGCTCTCTGGCATACTGATAATTATTTTTCTCCTGAAGTTTTTTCCATTCATCTCTAGTTTTACTAACAGGAAGCCACTTTATTTCTCTTCTCTTATATTGTTTACCCCACATAGAAGGTTTATGCTTGGCTTATGACTGAAGTTGCATTTAATATATTCCGATTTCATATTTTCAGAGTGGAAAGGGCATGTTAGCTTTTTATTTACCTCAGCTACTCCAGCTGTAATCTGAGTTTCACTTCATAATTAAGAACATAATGGTGCATTTTGCCCTTTCAGTTTCAAATTAGCTTTACATGTTGTTCTCCTTCTCTTATTCATTTGGTTTACCATCTCACCTGAGTAAGAATTCTTGAGAATTTGCTCACTATTTGGGGAAATTTGAATAGTCCTAAAAGAAAATATTGTCTAATTAGGAGCTTTATTTTTTCTGGCAGCATGTTATTCCTTAAAATTAAAAAGATCTGACCATTATAATATTTTCCATTTTGCTATTCTTCTATTGTCAAATTTGTTTTGATTTGTTTCTGTATTTGTGATTATTCTTTAGACAGCATAACAATTTCACGCCAATTAGTCCTAAAGCTTTTGTTAATACTGGTGAAGGAGATTTCACATTTTCTGTGGTGTATGTCTTCATCTAATATGAATATTTTTATTACTTTGCTTACTACTTATTCATTTATTAAATTTATATGTCATCCATCTTGCTGTCTGTGGCAACTCTGGGGAATGGCATTAGAGAATGGTTGTCTTTTGTTTTAATTTTAATTTACATTCATATGAAAACTGCATAAATTTCACCCTATCTCCACCTGTTCCTTTTATGTTAGTTTTGGGTAATAATTTTTCAATCCTGGAGGGCAAATCAAACATCTGACAAATCATCTGACATAATCCTAGGAGTACAAGATTTGGAACAAATCCACGCAACTGATTGATTCACACAGTTGAACAAGAAGCATCTAAAAAAGTATGTACATAGAAACCCTGTGATGTCATTATTGGAATCTCAGGGTACAGAGGCCCCCAAATTCAAGCATGATAGCAAGACAACAGTCCTCATTTGAGCAAAGAAGCTACAGATGGAATATGATAGTGGGGCAATATTTAAGAAAGTTGCTTTACAGAATTGCTTAAGACAAATGGTTTCTGTTCTCTGAAGTCAAAATGTATGGAGCCAAACACTAGCCACGTTGTTTGGTATTTAAAGAAGAACATTTCTCAATTTTGTCTTCCATCCTCAGATGGAACTCATCTTTCCACAGACACAGACACAGACACACATATACACACAGCCCAAATTACTTAATAATGCTATTATGCTACCCTGACCAACAATCCTAGGCCTGCAGTAGTGAACTCAGGCCACCTAATAATATAACTGGCCCATTGCTTTGAACTTACCAGGTCTCAACTCCATCTCTAAGAAGTAAATCCCCTTTATGGATTACTGCCTTGTCGTGGCAAAGGGGCTTATGTAACTCAATGAAGCTATAAGCTATGCCGTGCAGGGCCACCCGAGACGGACAGGTCATAGCAGAGAGTTCTGACAAAATGTGATCTACTGGAGAAGGAAATGGCAAACCACTCCAGTATCTTTGCCATGAAAACCCCATGGACAGTACTAAAAGGCAAAAAGATATGACGCTGGAAGATGAGCCCCTCAGGTTGGAAGGTGTCCAATATGCTACTGGGGAAGAGCAGAGGGCTAGTACTAGTAGCGCCAGAAAGAATGAAGCGACTGGGCCAAAGCCGAAAGGACGCTCAGCTGTGGATATATCTGGTGGTGAAAGGAAAGTCTGATGCTGTAAAGATTTTTTCTCCATAGGAACCTGGAATGTAAGATCCATGAATCAAGGCAAGCTAGACGTAGTCAAAAAAGAGATGACAAGACTGAACATCGACATCTTAGGAATCAGCGAACTAAAATGGACAGGGATGGGTGAATTTAACTCAGATGACCCTCAGAAGAAATGGAGTAGCCTTCATAGTCAATAAAAGAATAGGAAAAGCAATACTGGGATACAATCCCCAAAATGACAGAATGATCTCAATTCGAATCCAAGGCAAACCATTCAATATCACAGTAGTCCAAATCTATGCCCCAACCACTGGTGCTGAAGAGGATGAAATTGACCGGTTCTATGAAGCCCTACAGCACCTTATAGAATTAACACCAAAAAATGATGTTCTTATCATCATGGGGGATTGGAATGCTAAGGTAGGAAGCCAAAAGATAACCGGAATAACAGGCAAGTTTGGCCTTGGAGTACAAAATGAAGCAGGGCACAGGCTGATAGAATTTTGTCAAGAGAATACGATGGTCATAACAAACACTCTTTTCCAACAACCCAAGAGACGGCTCTACACATGGACATCACCAGACGGTCAACATAGAAATCAGATTGACTATGTGCTCTGCAGCCAAAGATGGAGAAGCTCTATACAGTCAGTAAAAACAAGACCAGGAGCTGACTGTGGCTCAGATCATGAGCTTCTCGTTGCAAAATTTAGGCTTAAATTGAAAAAAGTAGGGAAAAGTACTAGGCCACTCAGGTATGAACTAAATCATATTCCTGATGAATATACAGTAGAGGTGACAAATAGATTTAAGGAACTGGATCTGATAGACAGAGTGCCTGAAGAACTATGGATGGAAGTTCGCAACATTGTACAAGAGGTAGCAACTAAAACCATCCCAAAGAGAAAGAAATGCAAGAAAGCAAAATGGCTATCTGAGGAAGCTTTGCAAATAGCTGAGGAAAGAAGGGAAGCGAAAGGCAAAGGAGAAAGAGAAAGATACACCCAATTGAGTGCAGAATTCCAGAGAATAGCTAGAAGAGATAAGAATGCCTTCTTAAATGAACAGTGCAAAGAAATAGAAGAAAACAACAGAATAGGGAGGACCAGAGATCTCTTCAAGAAAATTGGAGATATGAAGGGAATGTTTCATGCAAAGATGGGCATGATAAAGGACCAAAATGGCAGAGACCTAACAGAGGAAGAAGAGATTAAGAAGAGATGGCAAAACTACACAGAAGAACTATACAAGAATGAGCTTAACATCCCAGATAACCACAATGAGATGGTCATTGACCTCGAACCAGACATCCTTGAATGTGAAGTGAAATGGGCCTTAGAAAATCTGAGCAACAACAAAGCTAGTGGAGGTGACAGTATTCCAGCTGAGCTATTCAAAATCTTAAAAGAAGATGCAGTAAAAGTGCTACACTCAATTTGCCAGAAAATTTGGAAAACTCAACAGTGGCCACAGGATTGGAAAAGGTCAGTTTACATTCCAATTCCAAAGAAAGGCAATGCCAAAGAATGTTCAAACTATCGCACCATTGCACACATTTCACATGCTAGTAAAGTTATGCTTAAAATCCTACAAGCTAGACTCCAGCAGTATGTTGATCGAGAACTACCAGAAGTACAGGCAGGATTTCGAAGAGGCAGAGGAACTAGAGATCAAATTGCCAACATATGCTGGATCATGGAGAAAGCTAGGGAGTTCCAGAAAAACATCTACTTCTGCTTCATTGACTATGCTAAAGCCTTTGATTGTGTGGATCACAACAAATTGTGGCAAGTTCTTAAAGAAATGGGAATAGCAGACTATCTTATTTGTCTCTTGAGAAACCTATATGCAGGTCAAGAAGCAACAGTGAGAACTGGACACGGAACCACTGATTGGTTCAAAATTGGAAAAGGAGTCCGGCAAGGCTGTATACTGTCGCCCTGCCTATTTAACTTATATGCAGAGCACATCATGAGAAAGGCAGGGCTAGATGAATCAAAAGTTGGAATTAAGATTGCCGGGAGAAATATCAACAACCTAAGATATGCAGATGATACCACTCTAATGGCAGAAAGTGAAGAGGAACTAAAGAGCCTCTTGATGCGGGTGAAGAAGGAGAGTGCAAAAGTTGGCTTGAAACTCAACATTAAGAAAACCAAAATCATGGCATCCGGCCCTCTCAATTCCTGGCAAATAGATGGGGAAGAAATGGAGGTAGTGACAGATTTTATTTTTCTGGGCTCCAAGATCACCTCAGATGGGGACTGCAGCCAAGAAATTAAAAGACGCTTGCTCCTGGGGAGGAAAGCTATGGCAAATCTAGACAGCATACTAAAAAGCAGAGACATCACCCTGCCAACAAAAGTGCGTATAGTCCAGGCCATGGTTTTCCCAGTTGCAATGTATGGCTGTGAAAGTTGGACCATAAGAAAGGCTGAGCGCCAAAGAATTGAGGCCTTTGAACTATGGTGCTGGAGAAGACTCCTGCGAGTCCTTTGGACTGCAAGGCGTTCAAACCGGTCAGTCCTAGAAGAGATCAACCCTGTCTGCTCTTTAGAAGGCCAGATCCTGAAGTTGAAACTCAAATACTTTGGCCACCTAATGAGAAGGAAGGACTCACTGGAGAAGAGCCTAATGCTGGGAAAGATTGAGGGCAATAGAAGAAGGGGATGACAGAGAATGAGATGGCTGGATGGAGTCACTGAAGCAGTAGGTGTGAACTTAAATGGACTCCAGACAATGGTAGAGGACAGGAAGACCTGGAGGAACATTGTCCATGGGGTCGCGATGGGTCGGACACGACTTCGCAATTAACAACAACAACAACAAAGAAGTAAATGAAGAAATCTTGTCAGTTCAATCCGTATTATTTCCCACAGGCTCTCTTCTGCATTTTTACCTACTATAAACATTAAAAACAAGTAATGCATATTTGGACAAATGAAAAAACTGTTGAGGTTTTTTTTTTAACCTCATCCAATCAATGTATACATTGCCTTCTGCCCTCTAAGGCAGAAGAACAAAAATTTGCATGGGTACATTAGTCTACAAAGATCATTTGAGAAAGAAGTAGAGAAATTGTGGCATTAAATTCCACAAACCTCACTGAGTCGTAACAATAGACAACTACTTTGACTGAAATCACCAGCTTAAGGTGGTTTCTTCCAATAGAGCACCTGTCTTTCCCCATGGTTTTGCAGAGAACCATGTGACCCTAGAATTTCAAGAAAGAAAGGCCTGGCCTAAGAGCAGAAGGTTGCAAAGGACAGGAATAAATCTGTCAAAGTCATTTTATCCTTCTTCAACTTCAGTTTCAGCTTCCATTTATTCTGCTTCTGAATTAATTAAGGTCTTTAAAAAAAGCTTGTAGCAAAATCTGTATGGGGGAAGGGTTGTGCACATTTCCCCTCAGGAAAGATAAGCCTTAAAATGAAGTTCAGTAACATGGTAAGGATTAGGCAATTTATTTCCTTTGCTATTATACATCTGGAAGGAAGGTATTAATAGGGCAGATGAGAACTGCTCTATGACAATACCTTTTTTTTTATTGAAAAGTTTTTTAAATTTTACAAAACAAATCCCCTCCCCAGACCCCCCCACCCTCCCTTACCCTCCCCCACTTCCCCAAACCTCCCAAACCCTCCCCCAACCTTCCCAGAGTTGAGTACAGGCTTAATTAAATTTTTCCAGAAAAAGAAAAGAAAAACTTGAAACACATATAAATCCTAAACAAATCTGGATACCTTAAATTAAATACTCTAAACATTTTCTAATATACTTATAATGTACCTACAATATAAAATCTAATATAAATCATAGGCAAATCTGAATACATTTAATTAAACAAATTATACTCCCTCCAAAGCACAAATTTAAACATTGCTTAAAACTTAAAACATTAAAATCCCCTTATACGCATTAAAATCTTACCAATAACAAATTCCATCTTAAAAATAATAATAATAATTAAAAAAAACCCAAACATTGAACACATTATAATATACTCCAAACCTTTTCATATCATACTTATATTATTATCCATCATTCTTTATAAACTCCCTCCAAAACACAACTTTAAACATTGCTTAAAACTTAAAACATTAAAATCCCCTTATACGCATTAAAATCTTACCAATAACAAATTCCATCTTAAAAATAATAATAATAATTAAAAAAACCCCAAACATTGAACACATTATAATATACTCCAAACCTTTTCATATCATACTTATATTATTATCCATCATTCTTTATAAACTCCCTCCAAAACACAACTTTAAACATTACTTAAAACTTAAAACATTAAAATTCCCTTATACACATTTAAATCTTTACCAATAATAAATTCCATCCACAATAGACACATTAAACATTTAAATCTTTACCAATAGTAAGTTCCATCCACAAAAAACACAGTCCTTATCAGTCTCGATTGTCCATATAAAATTTTCATTCGATCTCCATCCTTATCAGTCTCTCTTATCCATAAGGCTCGAAAGAAATGCTTTGAGATCTGCCCTTAAAGGTTGCTCCGAAATTATAAATCCTGACTCTCCCGCCGGCTCAGAAGCCAATACATGTGAAGATTCCTTAAACTCCTTCTTCTGTTGGTCTTTTTCTTTACTATTATATGTTGCACAAGTTGTCCTCCGCCTCTTCCTCTCAGCTTGTTGAAGCCCCTCAGACTGAGATTTCCCATTTTCCATTTCTTCAGACAGCAATTTTACCCTTGAGGGTTGCTCCCAAATCTTTATAAGTCTTGCTTCTCCCGCAGGTTTAGAAACCAATAGATGTGAGGCTTCCTTAACCTTCTTCTGTTGCTGCTTCTCTTTACAGTTATATGTTGCACAAGTTATCTTCTGCTCCTCTATCTGAACTTGTTGAGGCCCCTCAAGCTGAGGTTCCCCAATTTTCATAAGTATAGGCTCTTCAGGGTATAATTCTACATTCTTTTCTTCCAAGGCTTTAGACTTAGTAGATGGCGATGAACATACCCCCAGGACCGAAGTATAAAAATCTTTTGCTTGAAAAACAGTATTAAGTCTATAACATATCCCCAGGTAATTCACCACCATTCCAATCGGAACATCCCATCTGAACGAGATTCGTCTCTTTTTAAGTTCATCTGCTAAAAAAGCAAACTCCTTTCTTCTTCTTAAAATTTTAGATGGGATCTCCTTTAAAATTATAATGTCTTGTAGGGCAATTTGAAATCTCTTTTTATAAAAAGCTTGTATAATTTCATTGCGCAGGGATCTTTTCCCAAAGTAAATTACCACATCTCTTGGCAAATTCTTTTGCACTGCCACCACAGAATTAACTCTAAATAATTTTTCAATTTCACTAAGTATTTCCTCTTTTTCTTTATTCAAAATCACAGCAAAGTCCTTTGCAACCATCTCTTTCAGATCTCCTTGCAAAGACTCTCTCAAGCCTCTGATTCTTAAGGCGTATTCCATTTGTCCATATTGAAGCATAAGAATCTCATTTTCCATTTCTTTTTCCATACTTTCAAATTTTTCCTCCATCAATTCCACTTTTTCTTCTACCTCTTCCACACGGGAATTCAGCTTTTCAAAAACAGAGGCAACTCCTTTTAAAGCCAAAACTATATCTTGCCTCAAAATCTTATTATTTTCCTCTAAAATCTCTTTCATTTCTGCCCTAATTTGAGATATAACATTTCCCATCATATCTTGCAGATCCTTCACCATTATTGGCTGAGCCAAGGAAGAAGGTGAGGCTATTGATTTGGGAGCTGTAGGAATCCCTGGACGCTTTGGAGCCATCTTAAAAAAAAAAATCTTTACTCCTTCTTGAGAATTACAAAAATTAAACAAGAGAAAAAGAGAGATTAAATCCAAAAAAAAAATTTCAAAAAAACCTTCAAAAGGAAATCATTATAGCAAAAAAAAAAAATACTAAACACTTTGGGGCCACAAAAATTAAACAAAAGAAAAAGAAAGATTAACTCCAGAAAAAAAAATCAATAAATCCTTCAAAGGGAGATCATTATAATAAAAAGGGAGAAAAAAAAGGGAAAGAAAAGGAATTAAATAAAAAGAAATCCATTCCATTTTTTTTAAAAAAAATACAAAAAACAAAACAGAAAAGTTAAACAAAAATAATAATGCCTCTAAGATCCAAAAAAACCCGATCGCTATCTTATTTTCCCTTTCAGCAAGAAAAAAAAATCATTAAAAAGAAGAAGAAAGGGAAAGAGAAACACCAGGAAGCCTGCCTTTAAAAGTAAACAAAAATAATAATGCTTCTAAAATCCAAAAAAGCCGATCGCCATTTTATTTTCATTTTTATCAAAAAAAAAAGAAGAATAAAACATCCATTCCAATCATTAAAAAGAAAAGAAAAGAGAAAGGGAAAGAAAAACACCAAAAAACCTACCGATCACCATTCTAGCTTCCCAAAAGGAAAAATAAAAGAAATAATAAAAAAAAAACACCGGAAAGTCTGCCGATCGCCATTTTACTTTCCCTTTCAGCAAAAAGTAAAAAGAGGGAATATAAACGTAAAAATAAATCTTTAAACTAAAAATCCATATAAAGTCAAAGAAAGTAAAAGCTAATCCTCCAGTCAACTCTGTCCGCTTCTAAAAAACTCACCAGATCTCTTTAAACGCGGAGGTGGTTGCAACGGCTTGTTTTGTCCCTAAGGACAAAAGCAGCTGGGAAGCGGAGACAGTCTGAACTCCGTGGGAGCACTCTTTTCACCCCCCAAAAAAATATTGGGGGTGTATAAGAGGCTCTACCACTATTCAGACAACTTATTCCCCCCCCCTTTGCCCGGGAGGGGGATTTTGAACCGCTGAACAGCTGGTGTCCGCTGTTCATAGCGATTCATTACACTTACCCAGGAGGACAGCTACAAAGTAGCCGCCTCTATGACAATACCTTTAACACCTGCAAACAACAACACCTGCCTATCCCAGGTCCTTGGGAAGGACTTGATAGGTGGACAAAAATGCCAGACCCAATCTAAACATCTGGCTGACTGTGCAATCAACCATAATACATTGAAATGATGGCAATGGTGATAGAGTCCCATATTTCAGATGGACAGCTATGAAGAAATAAATAAATAAATAATGGTTTGAAGCTATCCTGGGAATTCATAGCCCAGGAGTGTATATAAATTTAAAAAATTAAAGTTTGATCAACTTCATGGCTCCTTTGTATAAAGAGTTTTTTAAAGAGTAGCTTTATCATATAAACTACAAAAACCAAGACAATCGATCACTAAGTGGTAACAATGAGACTTTTCTTTTCCCTTTTTTCTTTTCTCTTTTTTCCCCCTCTTCTTTCTGTTTTTTTTTTTTTTATTGCTCATCTAGCTTTTTTCGCCACCCAGTTCTGGGTTATCTGAATCAAGATGCTTCTCAATTGGCAAAAAAGGAGATCTAGTCCATCTTCACACACTAATTCTGAACTGAGCATTTTTCAGATGTTCGGTAAAGCCTCTGCCCCTAAAATTTTTAAAAAGGGAGCTCATTAACAGAGATTTTTCTCCTTGTTAAAATTAGCCTGTAGGCTTCATTTAAAAATAACATGATGACGTTACTTCAGTTAATGGGATGAAGGTTTCAAAGGTGTAAATCTAGATCTGCAATCACACTCCGATCAATGAGATCCCATAAAGCAGCTGTATCAGATGTTTAGGCTTCTTTCCATTAAGCTTGAACACTATGAGGTCTCAATTTTGCAGTGTGAAGCGCAAAGCAAGAAGTCATCAACCATATCTTGCATGTTTCACTGAGTTCACTGAGCAAATGCCTTCCTCCAAGGATAACGATTCACAAGGAGAATCACTCAGTAGAAGCCAGTTGTGTTCTGTTACTTTCTGAATGGATGAATGGCAAGGTCAGCAGAAGGAAAAATCCGCTTTCCTCCTGGTACGGATGAAGAGGACAGCTGAATCAGGGAGCTCTCTTGAGATTCCCATCTCTTGTCCTTGTAGACTATCAAGTGATAAGGTAGGTAATATTAGCTAACCATCAGCCTAAGAAAGGGTTGGACCCCCCCCCGGCACAGTATGGCTCTATTTCCTTTGATCTCTGTTTTGCAGCGTAATGCATTTTGATTTCTTGTTGCATTTGAATGTCGATCTTTATTTCATGTCAATGCTTTAAACATAACTTAATTTTTGCTCTATATGTAAACCCACCAGAGATCCTCTGTTACTAGGCTACTAAAGAGTAGGCTGCATAGATTAATGTGATTTAAAAAAATCATTGGTTTTTCAAGATGCCCTGCTATAAAAATATTTTAAACTGACTAACAGAGAGCATTAAAAAAAATCTTAATCACTGTCAGGCTTGGGGATTGGGTCCATTTTTGGTGGATTCTTGGAGCAGAAGAAACAACTGGGATCACTGGCCACTCTCCAGTCTTATAATTAAAAACAAAATAATATCTCTATCTGCTTCTTGATAAAAAATACTTTTGATAAAAATGTTTCTAATTCTTTCAGGCTATGGAGTGATCTAAAACAGACAGGAAAAGTTGGTGGCCTCCAGGACTGCTGGGGCAGAGGCAGCTGCCAAAGACAAATGGTCATGGTAAGCAAAGATTACTAAATGCTAAATGCAGATCTTTTTCTGAGGGGTCCTTGGCGCTCTCTGAGCTTGGTTGTTTTCTTGCCGATGTTTCATTACCCAAACTGGGTAACATCATCAGTGCTAGATCTTTTTCTCTTGAAAGAACCTATAAAGAGAAGTAGAGCAAAGTGCAGTTATCACCACTACATAACTCAGAAGAAAGCTGAAGAAATGGAAAATATATTCTAGAAGAATGTAGCGGCAAACTATTTCTGTATGGCTGTTAAGAAAACTAATATAGTCATTAGAAGGGAAGCTTGATCTTAAGAAAGGTTTTCATTTATCCAGAATTTAGAAACTTATTTAACAAGTAGCTTGGGACAGAATTTGTCAGTAAAACAATTTTCTTCCTCTATTATAATGGTACCTCAGTACTCATCATTAATTGATTCCAGGAGGTGTGATGAGTAACTAAAACAATGAGTACCAAAAAAAGATTTTTCCCATATTATTATTTTAGTTTTTAATTGGTTAATATTTATCTTGAAAAGGAGTTAAAGTATGTTATGGATTTGATTGTTAGTATAGTTGGGTAATGTTAGTTAGATTATGATTGTTTATTTGTAACCCTGTAATCAGTTCTGGGAAGTGGGGGAGGGGGGAGGGATTGGGGATATATATTGTAAAAATTTTAAAACTTTTAATTAAAAAAAAGATTTTTCCCATAAGGAATAATAATAATGAGTCAAAGGCAGCCAACAAAGACAAGTTCTAGTTTGTGCATTGAGTACCAAACAAACAATGAGTACAGGGACAAAATTTTCATGTCAAAATGCATTGAGTATTAAATTTGAGCAACAGTGAGAACTGGACACAGAACCACTGATTGGTTCAAAATTGGAAAAGGAGTCCGGCAAGGCTGAATACTGTCGCTCTGCCTATTTAACTTATATGCAGAGCACATCATGAGAAAGGCAGGGCTAGATGAATCAAAAGATTGCCGGGAGAAATATCAACAACCTAAGATATGCAGATGATACCACTCTAATGGCAGAAAGTGAAGAGGAACTAAAGAGCCTCTTCATGCGGGTGAAGAAGGAGAGTGCAAAAGTTGGCTTGAAACTCAACATTAAGAAAACCAAAATCATGGCATCCGGCCCTTTCAATTCCTGGCAAATAGATGGGGAAGAAATGGAGGTAGGGACAGATTTTATCTTCCTGGGCTCCAAGATCACCGCAGATGGGGACTGCAGCCAAGAAATTAAAAGATGCTTGCTCCTGGGGAGGAAAGCTATGGCAAATCTAGACAGCATACTAAAAAGCAGAGACATCACCCTGCCAACAAAAGTGTGTATAGTCAAGGCCATGGTTTTCCCAGTTGCAATGTATGGCTGTGAAAGTTGAACCATAAGAAAGGCTGAGCGCCAAAGAACTGAGGCCTTTGAACTATGGTGCCAGAGAAGACTCCTGCAAGTCCCTTGGACTGCAAGGCGATCAAACCGATCAGTCCTAGAGATCAACCCTGACTGCTCTTTAGAAGGCCAGATCCTGATATTGAAACTCAAATACTTTGCCATCTAATGAGAAGGAAGGACTCACTGGAGAAGAGCCTGATGCTGGGAAAGATTGAGGGCAATAGAAGAAGGGGACGACAAAGAAGAGGTGGTTGGATGGAGTCACTGAAGCGGTAGGCGTGAACTTAAATGGACTCCAGAAGATGGTAGAGGACAGGAAGACCTGGAGGAACATTGTCCATGGGGTTGTGATGGGTCGGACATGACTTTGCAACTAACAACAACAAAAAATTTTTTGATGAGTTTCAAAGTGGTTGAGTACCAAGGTACCACTGTACTATTTCTTTGGGTAATGTATTTTTCAGAGTTGTAGATGTGTAGCTTTTCGGTTTGTAAAACAAATTTACCAGTGATTATAAAAACCATTTGAGAAGCATAAGCTGAAGACAATAAATAATCAGAACTCCAGAGGGTTAAGGCAGAAAAAGCAAAAACTACTTAAAAACGTATTAGCAGTTAGGAACTGCACACAGAAAACAGGGATAGTCCCCACTTTTAAACATCTATCCTTTAGATTCAAGTTTCTCTGATTCAGAAATCCGATCAATACAAATCCTAGTTCTGAACAATCAAGAAAAACTTCTGTGAGATCCTGAGTGCATTATGTCTGGTGTACACATGTGTACCTATTTTCTTTTTTCCTTTCCTAATTTCATTCTAATGGAAAATTAGACCCATGTGTCCATAAAGCCATTTCAATGATTCCACTTGTTTTTTTTAATATAGCAGAATGCTAGATAAGAATTGCCTTTGTGTACGTTTTTGTAGACATAGCCATAGTAATAGCACAGCAATGGCATTTTAAAAATTAATATCTATTATTTATTTATTGGATTGATTACCCACTGCGTTTTCAAGACTCTTGGCAGTTTCTCGTAAGAAGAATATAACAAAATAAAACACTCATGGTACAGATAAATGTTACAGATTTGTAAAATCATAAAACCATAGTTAACAATTATCTGTTGTTGATGCTTTTCATCACCATAAACTCCAAGAACAGTTCTGTTTTCAGTAGTTTCTGGAATGCTAAAACAACAGGGAAAATGTCTCTTCCAGAAACTCCAAAGTATGGACACTGCCACAGAAGTGCAGTAGGACCTTATGGAAATGGTGACTGGTAGCAGTTTCTCCTAAAATAAACATGTCAGATTAATTTTATTGGAGCACATGGCTCTGAAGATACTTTGGTATTAAGCCATAGAGAGTTTAACAACCTACACCCCAAATTACACTCAGAAGCTAACTGAAAATCACTGCAGGGTTCAGAACGCTGATATATTTTTATGGCGACAAGTGCCAGCTACCACTATATAGGAGCCATTATATTTTAGATTAATTATCATTTCCAGGTAGCCCTCTAGGACAGATACAGCCACAATATGTAAGGACATGAGCTACTATTGTGGGATCCTACCACTCCAGGTAAAATCACAACTAGTGTACTAGATAGAGCTGGGTGAAGGCATCCCATTAATTAAATGTTTGGAAACAACCAGAAGCTCAGAGAATGAACCTCCACCATCATCCTACACCTGAGGTACAGATATTCGCCACCAGTGGTGGGATTCAGCCAGTTTGCACCACTTTGGCAGAACTGGTAGCTAATTTTTTGTTGCTGAGGCCCAGAATGGACTTCCAGGAGAAGCATCCACCACGAGAACAGGTTGTTCACATATTTGAATCCCACCATTGTTCACCACTATAGCAAACAATACTCTCCCCATAAAGAAGCCAGGATCAGAAGAAATCCAAGTTAGAACTATCTGTATATATAATAGAGAAGTTCCCATCTATTTCCTCAGATCCATATACTTCAGAGAGGGTAACACTGCCACCCTTGCCAATCAGATCTCTGTAATATATCATTATTAACTAAGCACAAAAATATTTTAAAATAGAATGTGTGGTTTCTTTTAACAGTAGATTCTATCCCTTCCTGTTATTGTAGATCTGCAGGAAAATGTTTCACATTTCTAATAAAATGTTCAACAAGCAGACTTATTAATTGTGTCTTAGGAATAAATTAATTAAGCTATTAATTTATGTAAAGCATTTGGCTTGGCATATATTTATTTTACAATTAATTTTATTTCTAAGCTTTTCTAATTCATTACTAAGGGGGCTTATTGCTTTTTGAAAATTAATAATATTAAATGTTGTGGAGCACATCATCAGTTACAAAAGGAAATATTCTTGTTCATGTTTTTCAAAAAAATCATTGTTGCTAAAAATAGTTAAAGGATGTGGCAAATCCAACAAAATGTCCTTTGAAAGCAATGTCAGGGATCAGACTGGGTTATATTGTATGACATTTTCATTGTGAAATATTTGCTGTTATGATAGTTATTGAGGTGGACACGGTTACTAGAGAGTTTAATTATGGATGTTTGCTTTTTTAAAATGTATATTTTTAATCCAAATATTTATTTAGTGCAGCTACATTTTAACTTAACCATAATTATTAATACAAGCTCTTACCATGATGCTTACCTCATATATAAATAATGGAATCTTACCATTCCTTGTAGAACAAAAATTCACTTCCTTGGTCTATATTCTAGTGGATTTTTCTGAGACTTTTCCAAGCAGAGCTGTAAGCCTGCTCTTACCATGTCATCTCTCTAGTGAGATTTTATTGAATTATTTCCATTAAGTAATAATTAACTTGAGTGCAAAAAGTATAAGTTTATTATTTTTATTATTTTGCAATCAATTGTTCTAACTGGAAGATATGTACAGAAAGTCTAATTCTGAAGATAGTTCAATCTTCTGTCTAGTTTTATATGGCATTTCATTAATACCTTCTTCTAAGAATCTAAAACTTTATCGCAGACATGTCAAACACAAGGCCCGGGGGCCGGATGCGGCCCGTGAAGTGGTTTCATGTGGCCTGCGAAGCCATCCTGGAAACAGTGAGGGAATGGCCCCCGCTGCCTTGGCCCTGGCCGAGGCCAGCCGGGAGCCAATGTACAATTTTGTGGTAGCCATCTGTGCTGAAATGCATTCAGTCTTAGCTCCACAAGGCCATCTGGAAACAGCGAGGAACCAGCCCCTCCTGCGTCGGCCCCACCCCCTGGGTGCATATTGGGGAGGTGTCACCCTTTGTGAGGAATGAAGAAATGCACCATCGCCTGGAAATGGCCAGCAAATGGCCCTTGCCTATTTAAAGGGCTATGGGGGAGGGGTTTCGGCAGGCAGCGGGGCACTCTCCTCACAGCGCTGAGAGGCTGAGCCAGGCAGCGCAAATCCAAAAAGAAATGCAAGGCCGCCCAGCTCCCAGCCTGCCTGGTTTCAGCAGGCAGCGGGGCACTCTCCTCACAGCGCCAAGAGCTGAACCGGTTGGTGCGAATCTGATGAGAAGTGCAATATTGCCCAGCCCCCAGCCTGCCCAATTTCAGCAGGCAGCAAGGTGCAAAGCTTGTGAGCTTCGCACCGCCCAGCTCAACCTCTCGGCATTGTGAGGAAAGCACCCCACTGCCTGCCAAAACTGGGCAGGCTGGGGGCTGGGCGGCATTGCACTTCTTTTTGGATTTGCACCGCCCGGTTCAGCCTCTTGGCGCTATGAGGAAAACACCCATCTGCCTGCCAAAACCAGGAAGGCTGGGGGCTGGGTGGCATTGCGCAGGTAACATTGACTCTCATGCTGCTCATGGCATTCCCTCCCGCTGAGCCCACCAAGCCAGATATGTGAAGTAGATGAGGGCCATGTGCTGGCCACTTCCAGGCAATGGTGCATTTCTTCATTCCTCACGAAGGGTGACACCTCCCCAGCTGCATTTTTTGCCCGTTTTTCTCCCTCCCTCATCTCAAATATTTTCCCACCACTCTGTACTTAGGAAGGAAAGAAGGAAAAAAGGAGAGGGAAGGTCTGAGGGAAGTCCTGCCTTAGTCCTGCCCTGTTGCCCTTTAACCATCCCCTTGCCCCCTCCTCCTGGCCTATCCTGGGGGTCTCCATCCTATTGCTAAGGAAGCTTTGGATACAAAGCTGGGTCTCCTCCCATGGAGAGGGAATGGGCCTTCCTCTGACTTTGCTCTTGTACCCATCATAAGCAACCTGGGTAAGGAGAGTAAGCACAGCAACAGCAGCCTTGAGGAGGAGGTAAGTGCAAATGGGTGCCCCCTTGGGGAAGTGGGGCTGGGATTGGTGCTGCGGGTGCTCAAGGGCCAGGCTGGGCATTTGACCTCCGCTGTCCAGGGCTCCCAGCAGCTGACACCACCATCCAGCCCCCCCCCCACATAGCCTGAGAGGAACAGTGAGGCTCCTCCAGTGGACCATGCCATGGCACTTGCCCTGGTCCCACCCCCTTCTGCCAGGCCCCCACAGGCACCCTTGACGCGAATGATGTAGAGCTGGCCACGCTCACCCAGTAGACCACACCCACTCCATCCACACCCACCCAATAGGCTGCACCCACCCTGGCCACCCCCCCCGAGGGCAACCACAATGCTGATCTGGCCCTCAATGAAATTGAGTTTGACACCCTTGCTTTATCGCATTCCCATTAGAGATGAAAGTTCCCTTCAATTTGATGGCTTGCCAGACAATTATTTAATGTTTAGAATATATATATAAGAATGTTCCTGCTGCCATAAATATTATTAAGTATTCTTTCTCTGAATCTAATTCAGGACCTCTTTTAGCTCTGAGGTAGATTCATCATAATGTATTGCAAATAGTATGGTTTTGGGGAAGTATACCTATATTACTGAAGTCATTAATTTTTCAAAGAGAGAGAGAGGTCTATTTGTGATCCCTATTACTTTTGATTTTGTAATATTGCTCTGACACCACAATAACCACGGCGCTTTTTATTCAACTTACTCTAATTTGCAAGATACTGATTTTTTATTAAAAAAATATTTTATTCTGTGAAGATCTATCATTTTCCCCCTATGGCTTCAATTCTATGTTTTTAACCTTTGCTGAAATCTGGATATGTTGTCAATGGAGTTAAAGGAGAAATGTATGGAATAAATTTAGAGCACTTTTTCTCCATATTTGGCATACTACTTGTGGGCAATAGCTACCAAGATCATTTGTTTTATGAAGGTCTGCTTGAGAAAGGATAAGTTTAAATTCTTACCAGAATCTGAATATTTTTTGGCTCAATTCACCATTTCTACTGTTACTATGAGTTTTCCCATTTCAGTTTCTCTTTTAGTCACCTCCTTGATACAAGCTGCATTCTTGACTCTGGGGATAAAGACAAACCCCCAAGTGGCCTCAACGACGCTCTAAAACAATGCAAATGACCAGTTGTTTGCAAGGAATACAAATCCTTCCATTCCCCACCATACAGTCAGAGCTGAAGAAGCTTCTTGGATGAGAAGTGAAATGTTTTCAAAGAATAACAAGAAACTCCATTTGCCTTTTGAAAAAGCATCTTTGGGACAACCATGACCTGGATAACTGAGAATCTCCATAGACAGTGAATCTCTTAGTTAGCTGCCGCAAGAAGGTTGCACAGACCAATTGCAAACAATAGGAGGGCAAACTAGCAATAATGGAAAGTGGAATATCTGCAAGAAAAACCACTTGCCTGCAAGCAAAAACAGGTGGGGCCACAAATAGATACAGTAATAGAAAATGAAGAAGCTAAAGTGCTCTCAGACTTTAAAATTCAAATCTGTCATGTAACTCCCCAGAAATAGCAGCTGTTGATAAGAAAGATTAAAAAAAAAAATCTGGATAGTGGATGTGGCTGTACTTGGAAACAGCAGAATGGAAGAGAAAGAATAGGAGAAAATAACAAAATAACAATCAATTACCCAAACAAATCTGGATACCAACAGAAAGAAATGTCAGCCCAACAAGAAAGGAAGAGTGTCCCTTGCTGATAAAGTAAAAGTGGGGGGATTTGGGTTGGGTGAACACAATATTATAACAGGTTTATTGATTTTTTTTTTTGCAAAGAATATTCTTTGTTTATTGCCAACAATATTATCTCAAGCAATATAAATGCATATTCTACATAGACATCAGAATAATAATACTGTAATCGAATAAGAATTGTATAATAAGAAAAGGGCAAATAAAATATCCAGTGAACTATTTAAAACTGCAGGAAAAAAGAAGCGTGAACGGCTCCGTCTCAACAAATATAAAAAAGATCTGTGTGACTTGGAGATTGGAAAAGATTAATGTAAACAAATCCTTTATTCCCTGTCCCAGAAAGTCTTTCCCGGTCCAAAAGCTAGAAAGTTGTTTTTTTTATGTAAGTCACAATCTAAATCAATGCTTGTCAACCTCTGTTCCCAGCCAGCCATGCTGGGGAAACACAGTTTTGGACTGAAATTTCCCTTTGCCATTGTCAAGTCTGTTCTGCTATCCCTTCACTCTTCTAAGATGCTGCCCACCTCATCTAAAACACCAAATATCTATCCTCTTCCCAAGCTGTTGTCCTTTATGCAAAAATAAATAAATAAAATAAAAATCCCATAGTCAAATTTAAATCACCTCTTATGTAAGCTACATAGCATCAACATCAGAAAGGAGATGTAATTTTTGAATCAAGACATTAATTGCTCAGACAAGGACATTTTTGTTTAAGATCTCACAAAGAATAGAGCCATTCACGGAAAGAGAAATGCCACATAACAAGCAGACACAAGATCAGATAGTTAACATAATATGGATAAAGCAGAGCAGAAATGATGTAACAAGGAAGTTTTATCTTTGCTTTTCTAGCTCAGTAAGGCATTAGATTGGTTAGATAACTCCAGAATGTGGAATCTATTAAGGTTAATAGATACGCCATAAAATTGATAATTATTTTATGGCATCTTTTCCATAAAAGAAACTCTGTTAAGAAGAAAGATTTAAGAAACAGAGCAATTCAAAATATGAAAGGGAAGGAGATAAAAATGCATATTTTCCCCATAGTCTGCTTAATCTATAGTGAATATATTATAAAATTGGCAAGACTGGAAGAGATGACAGTTGGAATAAAACTCCTTGAGATAAATAAACAACATCACTTTGTTAGCCAGAAGTAAACAAGACCTAGAGAAGCTCATTATGAAAATAAAAATAAAAATGGAAACTTAAAATGCTGGATTTATGTTAAATATTAAGGAAAATTTTGAACCAGCATACTTAATTACATTAGAGCATTATGAACATTAGTGCTAATGTTGAAGAATTGAAGTAATTGTATTCTCTAGGATTCAAAATAAATACTGACACTCTGCTGAAAAAATAAATAGGAGATGAATCCTAAAGAAGAAGGCATTGAGAAATAGATAAGAACACAAGGGACATATTGCTATGCGCAAAAGATTTAGGGAAAGCTTGAATACAAAAGAGTAACAAAATTAAGAGCTGTATCTTCTAATTATGGATCTGAAGACAGTTACTAAGAATACCATCTTCTATAAAAGAATGAGTTAGTAAAGATTGTACTGAATAAAGACTGATTGCTTTCTTGAGGTGATGATCAACAAGCAGGAAGTCACATACAAATGTGAGTGGATATGGATTCAAAAAACCTTGGCATGGTTAAGGGAACTAGAAGGGAAAAAATAAAGCAAATAAAGTGTGTGAACAGGAAATTACAGAACTGTCCCTGGAATAGCTACAAATTATTACTATTTTAAAGGCAGTCTGAGGTAGTCAGTAATATTCCATTCCAAGAGCTGATTTGATGGCATCTAACTGTGGAAGACATGTTAAACAGTCATTTGGAGGATAGCAAAGAAATAAATCAAGGGACTTCGTCTTATCACAAAGAAGTATAAAACAGGGTTTCCATCAAGCTGTGGAAAAGTTGTGATGAAGAGGAGACAAAATTAAACTTTAGAAATAATAGTTTGGAATAAATCAGAAGAAATCAAGTATAGAAAATGTACAAATCAACTAAGGGGAGCTTAAGCCTTTTTTAAAATCTCCAGACTGAGACAGTTTCTGGGTCTGAGTGTTGGGGAGGTTAGCAGGCCATAGTTCCTATGATTCCAATCCCAGCTGTCAGGTGTGGGAAAATCAGAAGTCCAAGCAGTTCAAATGAATATAAAGGCTTATGCTCTCTACAAGAATCTGAACTACTAATGGTCAAAGTAAACTGATGGTAAGATAAAAATCAATGGATCTCAAGGTGACCTGGACTTAGATCTCTTATGGGCGTGAAGGGACTCAAGACTGATGACACATTCGACCCCTCCCTCAGGCTCAGCCTGGTCATCTCCTACATAGCTCTATCACACCAAAAGAATGCTACAGATATTGTTTCAGAATCATTAAATCCAATACCCAAGGTTGAAAATCCCACCTGATTCTTCTGTAACAAATTATGTGAATCTTTATAAGTAAACATCAGCTTTCTGAAAATTGTGGAGAAGCAAATCTAGAATCAGGGCTGTGGTTACAATTTATTGTCTTAACCTTTGATAACCTTCACAGCTTTAACAAAGTTTTAAACTATTTGTTATTTCCTTGATTTCATAATCATTTTCCAAGGAACCTCTCAATGGGAGAGGAGAACTGGCAGCTCCCTACCACTTCTCTCTCCAGGCTGTGTTAGGTAAGGTAGACAGGAAACTAGACCAGATGAACTACTTCTACTTTATTGTAAGGCTACATTAACAGAATCTTGCATGTCTGAAAGCCTGAGAAGTTAGGAATGATCCTTTCTGAGTTTCTTTCTCTGTGTGTTATGAGCTACAGGCTTCCCATCCTCTTTTAATTGATTGTTTCCTAGGTAGCATCTCTCCAAAACCAGCAACTCAAATGGAAACTTGTGGAGCAGGATTGGTTCCTGACCCTAAAATTACCACAGATATTAAGGACCAGAGGCAGACTCTCCAGCAGGGCTTGTACTGGAAGAAGCTGGCAAACCTATTTTAGAACTGGCACAAATATGCAAAAAGATTAGAGTCAAGTGGAAGGTAATGCCATCCCTTTATGTTCTTGAAATATATTATTGTGGCACCTTCCACTCCCTAGTTAGCAGTTTGCCTGGAGGACTCTGCAGAAGGGAAGGAGCAGTCCTGTGGAGTCCTTTTGCACTCATTCCCCTATACTAGATCTTTCCTGAATGGCTGTCAAGATAGCTTTGAATTTTTAAGAAAAATACCTGTATCTAAAATGGGGAAGGGGAGAATTAATTTACCTGGTAAACTAGTCAGCCTCCTGCCCTCTTTATTTTTATACCAATTGCACAGCTGGGATGAAGGAAACGTCTTTCCGATGCTTAGGAACTAATCATTCCGTAAGACAGAGAAGATTTAAACTGCCTGTTTATATAAATACCGCGGCATGGCAAACCTGTTAAATTATTCTAATTAGCAGCTTTGACGCTTTTAGTCCTTTTGTTGCATTGCGTGAGGCATTTTAATCCATTATTTGTTTGTGCAGCAGCTGCGCTTGACATGAAATTCCGGGGAAAACAGTGCATTAGTGACGGCACAAAGCAGCAGGTGAAGAGTCCCTGTTCTCCACCGCAATTCCCCAACTCTTTGTTAAAGCATCTTCTTTTGTGCCATTGGGGGGAGGGACTAAATCAGTTCTTTCTGCTTCCTTTTGGGGGCCCTCAAACAGTAACAGTTGCTTTTTGAGGTGAGAAAACTGCGGGGGGCCTTCCTGCTTAGGTGAACAAATGGCAATTGCCTATATATTATCAACACTTCGGAGTGAGGCCTTGTGGTGGTAGTAGGGACACTGGCACAGCACAAAAAGTACAAAAGTTGAGGCCCATCCCAAGCACATCTTTCTTTCCTATTTCTCCACCATCTTTTCATCCAACTATTTGAAATCTTCTTTAGCTCTTAGTACTTCCGAGATTCATTATTTATTAAAATAGTATGTATATACCAGGGGACCCCTAGTGGCACAGTGGTTAAAGTGCAATATTGCGGGCAAACTCTGCTCACAGCCTGGAATTCGATCTGGACAGGGCTGAACATTGACTCAGCCTTCCATCCTTCCAAGATTAGTAAAATGAGGACCCAGACTGTTGGGGGCAATATGCAAATAATGCTTACATTGTAAGCACAGAGGGAACAATAGAAAATATATGTCTGAAAGGACCGATGTTCATATTATGCTATAAAAATAATTTTTATAAATGATGTACCCTTTGTATGTGATACTAGAAAAACTATCTAGAATATATAAAGGTATTTCAAATTTATGTTGAAAATGTGTAAAACATGAAGGGTAATTTTATTTTTATTATGCTTGCTGAAGCTTGGTTAAAAAAAGCTAAAGGTAAAATTTTGAGTTCAAATACATATAGCGGTACAAAGAATTCTAAAGATTAATATTCAGCTGAAAAGAGAACTTTTCTTGTTGGGACTCATAGATATATAAAAAGGACTTCTGCAAGATTTTTTTTGCATATTCAAATGACAGAATTTGAAGAGATAGCAAAATTGACTTGCTTGATTAGGGGAAAAGATTATTTTATTTATTTATATGCTGCCTATCTCACTATCGAATGACCCTGGGCACCCACCTATGTTAGTGACTGGAAATCCCTTCTTCCTTTTCTTTTTCCTGGGACTGAGCGTGTGCTTGAACCTGGGTCTTTCCAGGGCCACCCCAACAACTTAATCATTATACCACACTGGTTCTCATTCACAAATCTTGGCATAAGCAGGAAATTGGAAGAGAATCTCAGGAAAATGGAATCCTGGGTTTGTCTTAATTGCAAAATCAATCCCTAGGTGTGAATCCATAGGTGGCGAAAGCAATGCTGTCTGCGCATAAAGTGGGCTATAGGGAAGTTTGCAAACTACTATAATTTTATTGAAAAGGGATGTGATCAAGGCTTTCTCGAAGGGAAGGGGGCAGCAAAAATTGTTTTGAGTTTGTACAACCAGAAGCATATTCTGCCTGAACAAGCTGACAACAAAACCAGCTTTTCCCACAGTTGGTGCTATAAAGAGAAAATACAGATCAATGTGGAACAAGAAATAAGGAATTATATCAAACCAAGCAAGCCCATCCTTCCCACCATAAATATTAAATTTAATTCTTTCCTTGTTTATGTAGACTGAAGTGGTTTTATTTCATCAAACTGGGTAGTTCTATCCTTGCTTTATTGAAACAAAATGTTACGTTAAAACTTGGTGTATTTATTTCTTCCTGATTCCTAACCTTAATGAAACCATTGACCGATTAGCCGTGGAGAGATCTCACACCAATTCATTTATCATTTTAGAGCAGGGGTGTCAAACTGCTGGCCCGCGGGCCAGATGCATCATAGCGAAACCGCGCCCACCCCATTGCTGGCAATGGCAAAAGAGTCGCGATACATCGCGACACATCACGTGATGTTGCGAGTTTGACACCCCTCATTTTAGAGGGCCATGTTATCGCTAATTCCTGGTTTAAGGGAAGGAACTGCCCCCACCCCAAAGAAAACTGGGCATCAGCCACAATACTTTCAGTGCCTTTTGGGTTGGGCATACAGGTAGTCCTCCACTTACGACCCCAATTGAGACCAAAATTTCTGTTGCCCAATAAAACATTTGTTAAGTGATTTTTGCCCCATTTTATGACCTTTCTTGCCACAGGTGTTAAGTGAAGTTGTAAAGTTAATAACACAGTTGTTAAATGAATCTGGCTTCCCCATTGGCTTTGCTCGTCAGACAGTAGCAAAAGGGGATCACATGACCCTGGGTCAATGCAGCCGTCGTGCACACATGCCAGTTGCCAAGCGGCCAAATTTTGATCACAGGGCCATGGGGATACTGCAGTGATCCTAAGTGTGAAAAATGGTCCCAAGTCACTTTTTTCAGTGCCACTATAACTTTGAACGATCACTAAATGAACTATTTTAAGTCGAGGACTACCTGTAATGGAGGGAAAACCTTGGGCTTGAGTTAGGTTGGCTGCTTAAATATTTACAGATAGTCTCCCCTGAGTTATGACCGTAATGGAGCCTGCTTATTACAGTCATAACTTGTGATAGTTGTTCATGTGGTCCAGTTGCTGAGTGCTGAAACATGGTCACATGACATGGGGGGGCAATTGTCAGAACTTTGAATCTGGATCATAATTAACCCTGGGGAGATAAGTCAAGGCTTACCTGTAATTGCCTATCTCACGTCACGAGGTGGCGCAGCAGTTAGAGTGCAGTACTGCAGGCCACTTTAGCTGACTGTGTTCAGCAGGTCAGCGGTTCAAATCTCACTGGCTCAAGGTTGACTCAGCCTTCCATCCTTCCGGGGTAGGTAAAATGAGGACCCAGATTGTTGGGGGCAATGTAAATATATATATACATTGCTTACTGGTGTACACCGCTTGGAGAGTGCTTGCACTTAAAGCGGTATATAAGTCTCATAAATAAATAAATAAATAAATAAATTATTAATTTGCAGCTTCCACTTCCTTCAAGGAGAAACAATGGAGAAGCTAGAATGTCTTAAAATGCTGGGTGTACCTTGTACTGGCGGCACTGAAGGAGGAGAGATGATTAGGATACAGAGAAACTCACTTCCTGTACTGTTAAACATTATACAGCTAGGTAAGAATGACCCATCTTACACATCTGTATGAGTTGTTGAATTAGTAACATGGTTGTTAAGTGAATCTGGCTTCTCCATTGACTGTGCTTGTCAGAAAGGGACTGATTTTACAATTTTGCAAAAGGTAATCACATGACTCCAGGACACTGCAACCCTCATAAAAATGAGTTAGTTGCCAACTGACTGAATTCTGAGCATTCCAGTTGCAACACATTTGTATGGTATTTGGGTGGGCAAGCCTGATAAACAGAAAGCTTATCAAGGAAATAAAAGGTTGCAATTTAATGTTCTCCACCACTGGACAAGTTACAGCAGCCCTGTCCCTCTTTTCATTGATGGATACCCAGTGTTAATTTCACCCAACTTTGCGAAGGATAGGCCACTGAAGATTTGGAGGGAGGGAATTGCTCCAAGTAACTCCCAACAGTTTCATTAGGTGACTGTTGGCGGCCTGTCCCTCCTTCACAATGTTTCCGATTCTGCCAGCAAGGAAGTCACGAACAGTCTCCACAGAGCACCCCATGGGGAAGCCACCTGTGGTTTTCTCACAAGGTTGTAGCCAATGTTTCTTCATCTTCTGCCTTGCCTGGTCACTTTACCATGGAGCTGGCAGAGAAACCCCTGTGGCATTCTAGGCAGCTTTATGGGGGGGGGGGCTGCCACTTCCACCCTACATCCTTTCTCTGTGGGAGAGGAAGCAGTGAAAATGGCTCTTCTCAAGGAGCAGGGGAAAGCTGGCCTGACATAAGACAAGGTAAAGGTAAAGGTTTCCCTTGCCAGTCATGTTTGACTCAGGGGGAGAGGGGGCCCATGCTCATCTCCATTTCCTAGCTGAGGGAACCAATGTTGTCTGAAGATGCTTCCATGGACATAGGGCCAGCATGACTATAAGCTAGGGGTGTCAAACTCCCGGCCCATAGGCCAGTTGCATCATATAGAGGCTGTGCCCACCCCAGCTCCAGCAATGCAAAAATAATCGCGATACGTCATGACACGTCACGTGACACAGCGAGTTCAACACCAATATATGGATCGGTGTTATCTTCCCACCAAAGTGGTGCCTATTTATCTACTTGCATTTGCATGCTTTCAAACTGCTAGGATGGCAGTAGCAGGGGCAGGAACGGGAGCTTACCCTCAGCTTCCCTTCCTGCTGCTGCTGCTGCTGCTGTGGCCATCTGTTGCTGCCAGGAGAACAGAGGAAGGAGAAAAGTGGGGGACAACAGGTTCTTTGCTGCCAATTCTCTAAACCCAGAGAGGGGAACAAATGGGTGATAGTGGTACAAACACTAAAATCAAACTAACTTGTTTAGGTTCCATTAACATGACTAGTTACTATATATTTAATAATATTGCAATTAAAATATATATAATTTAGTAGCAACAATGAGAGGTCACCAAATGCCCGGGGAAGGGTGGTCTTGGAAGACAAATGATTATTTATGCCCGCCTCTAATTCATTTAGATAAAAGAAAAAAAATGGTGGTCAATGAACCCTAGGTGTGGCACACAGACATTATCTTCAGTGGCTACAAAGGCTGGGGCCAGAACAAACCAGAACAGCTACAAATTTAGTAGCTGCATTTGCACAGCATGCTAAGTATCCTTCCTTGGTTGCTTAATCTGATGTTAGATCCCATCATGGTTCATTGGTTCATGATCAAAGGTATTGTACAAACCCAGAAAGTAATTAATCCAGTAATTAGGTTCTGTATGTTGATTGAATGTGCTTTATTCTTCACACGTCATGGCTGAGAAATCCTCTCCAAGAAAGTTGATTGAGTGATTATGTGTCATTAAGTCATATTGTAACTTTCAATAAGAAGAACAACCTCCAGCCAGCCAGCCAACCAACCAACCAACCAACCAACCAACCAACCAACCAACCAACCAACCAACCAACCAGGAGAAACAAAAATAAATATTTTTACAAGCCTTTTCTGTACTCTTTGGGGAAAAAAGTGATACCCCTTTTCAGAAAACATCAGAAATATGCTTAACAATCATTTATTAGTTTGAAATTGAAATGATGGAGTTTTTAATTAGTTTTCAGGCTTGATCTAAGGTCTAGTTTAAATACTTTTACATCTCAGTTATTTCGGTAGAAGCAAATTATCTATGTTATATTATCTGCAGTAAATTGCTACATTTCCATAGGGGCTTTCACAGCTTTCTTTCAAATGAGGGAAAGTATGATTAGAGCCATGCAGAGGAATCCTCACTCCTGCACTAAATTATCTGAGGAAGGAAGGAAGGAAGGAAGGAAGGAAGGAAGGAAGGAAGGAAGGAAGGAAGGAAGGAAGGAAGGAAGGAAGGAAGAGGGATTTTACCTCCTTACTCCCTAGATAATTCTATTGCATTTTACTGTTAAATTCTTTTAATTGTGCACAAAACCAGTAAAGCTAGCACTGGTATGCAAAGCTACCATATATACCAAGATAGTGGTCCTGTTTGGTGCAACGTTTTAGGGAGACAAGAGCAGAATATGGCAAAAGGAGCTGGTCAGTGATAGTAAGGAATGGGTGTGTGACAGCCTGAAACAGCCAATCAGTGCCTCTTGGTTTCTATCTACAATACTACTAAACACCAGACTTTGCTTCTGAAGTGATGGATACTGAAGTCTGACATTTTTTTTTACATGTTGAGTTCCACCTTAGATGGCGTTGGAATAATCCCAAGAAAACAAATCAAACAAAGAGGTAGGAGTGATGAAAAAAAAAGAAAAAAAATATCAAACAACAATCAGGAGATACAGAAAACACATCCACGGACAGACATAAAAATCTTAAATGTTTATATACTAATGCTCAAAGCTTGGGGAACAAACAGGGTGAACTAGAAGCAATAGTACATGAGGGTGATTATGACATAGTTGGCGTTACAAAAACCTGGTGGGACGAAACCCATGACTGGAATGGACTGATGGATGGATACAAATTGTTCAAAAGAAGCAGAACTACAAAAAGGGAGGGGGAGTTGCACTATATGTAAGAGAATACTACATATCTACAGAAATGCACATGATCAAAGATAAAAGCCTTCCAGAATCTATATGGGTCAATATAAAAGGAAAAGGAAATGACATTTTCATAGGGGTATACTACAGGCCACCCATCCAATCAGAAGAAATAAATGGACTCTTTGCCAACCAGTTAACAACTGTATGTAGGAAGCATACCACAGTAGTAATGGGAGACTTCAACTACCCAGATATCAGCTGGGAGACAAACTCTGCAGCGAGCGGGAGATCAAACAGATTCCTAACCAACCTAGCCAACAACTTTGTCATCCAAAAGGTAGAGGAGGGAACTAGAAGTAAAGCTATACTGGACCTAATTCTTACTAATAGAGAAGAAGTGGTCAAGGGAGTTGAAGTTGCCAGAACCTTGGGGGAAAGTGACCATGTCATACTGGAATTCAATGTAATGCAAACACAAGCAATAGAAATAATTCAATCAATGTCTTACATTTCAAAAGAGCTGATTTTAACAAACTCAGAGAGAACCTAGGAAAGATTCCATGGATGAAAATCCTAAAAGGGAAAGCAACTCAAGAAGCATGGAAAACTCTGAAAAATGCTATCATAAAAGTCCAGTCCAGCACAATACCACTGAAAAAGAAAAACAAGAAAGGCAAGAAGAAATCAGCAAGGCTGCACAAAGATCTCTCAGACAAACTGAAAGACAAAAAGGACAAGTACGAAAAATGGAAAGAGGGACACATAACTAAGGCTGATTATCAGCAGACAGCCAGAACATGCAAAGCAAAGTCAGAAAAGCAAAGGCTCAGAACGAACATTCTTTGCATCAATCTTCACACAAAAAAAAATTATACCAAAAAAAATACTGCAAAAGACAAATTAGAAACAAAAATTAAAATAAGCAAGAAAATGGTAAGAGAACACCTATCCAACCTTGATGAATATAAATCACTGGGACCTGACAGATTATATCCCAGAGTTCTGAAGGAGCTGACAGTTGTTATCTCACAAGCATTGCACCATATCTTTCAAAAATCCTGGACCACCGGGGAAGTATCTAAGGATTAGAAAAGGGCTGATGTGGTTCCCATATTCAAGAAAGGAAAAAAGACAGATCCAGGAAACCACAAACCAATCTGTCTAACATCAGTACTGTCGGGCCCTGTGGGGGTTGCGGTAACAGACGCTACCACCGGCACCCTGATATGGCCTCCCAGACATCGCAGGGCCTTTGCTGGACTTCTTACCACTGAATCACTCATATACTTACTGGTGGTGGTCTGAACGAGGACCTCCGAGCATGCGCAGTTCGATCGTCGCGCAGGCGCAGTGCAGTCATTGCGCGCATATACGCGCAGCCAGCTGGGACGGCGTAGTCCAAGAGCGACGCATGCGCAGAGCGACACATGCACAGACGGCCCTGGCCGATGGACTGACTAACTGGGCATGCGTGGACACAGTTTCGGAATGATTGACGAAACCGAGCGTGCGAAGAACGTACAGCACCTGGAGGCCTCAAGAACTGGATGGTGACTTATTGCAGAATCGGGTGGGGTAGGAGCACATGTGTGGAGACGGATGGGTGTGGTATTGGGTGTGGTACGAGTAGTTGTTATAAAAGGTACTGAGGAGAGCTGTTCTCCAGTGCTAACTTTTTGCAGATTGCATATTACTATTAAAAGCATTGGTCTTCGTGCCTGACAAGTGAGTTATTGCTTTCAAATGGATCCTGGAAAAGATAATAAAAAAAACAGATCTGTGAACAACTAGAAGCAAACAAAGTTATAATTGGTAGCCAGCATGGGTTTGTTAAAAACAAATCATACCAAACCAACCTTATTTCATTCTTTGATAAAATGACCAAATTTGTAGACCAGTGAAACACTGTGGACATAGTATACTTAGATTTCAGGAAGGCATTCGACAAAGTAGACCACAATCTACTGCTTGGTAAGCTAGAAAAAGGTGGAATAGACAACATCACCACCAGTTGGATTTGTAGCTGGCTGACAAACCGTACTCAGCAAGTAGTCCTCAATGGTACTACATCCACATGGAGAGAAGTAAGCAATGGTGTACCACAAGGCTCCGTCTTAGGCCCAGTACTCTTCAATATCTTCATTAATGATTTGGATGAGGGAATAGAAGGGGAACTCATCAGATTTGCAGATGACACTAAACTGGCAGGAATAGCCAACACCCCAGAAGGCAAATGTGAACAATGGGCCAACAAAAGGAGTTTTAATGTGGAGAAAAACAAAATTTTACATTTAGGCAGGAAAAATCAAAGTTATAAGTACAGATTAGATAAGACCTGGCTCAACAAGAGTAATTGTGAGAGAGACCTAGTGGATGATCACTTGACCATGAGCCAGCAGTGTGCAGCAGCAGCCAAAAAAGTTAATACAATCCTGGGTTGTATAAACAGATCATGCAAAGTATTAGTACCGCTTTATAAAACCCTAGTGAGATTACACCTGGAATACTACAACCAATTTTGGTCACCATATTACAAAAAAGATGTCGAGACCTTCAAAAAAGTTCAGAGAAAAGCAACTAAGATGATCAAAAGCCTGGAGATTAAAACATATGAAGAATGGCTGCAGAAATTGGGTTTGGCTAGTCTACAGAAAAAAAATAGAGGAGACATGAGAGCAGCATTCTAGTATTTGAGGGGCTGCCACAAAGAAGAGGGGCTCAAACTATTCTCCAAAGCACCAGAGGGCAGGAGAAGAAACAATGGTTGGAAACTGACCAAAGAGAGAAGCAACCTGGAATTAAGGAGCAACTTCCTAACAGTGAGGAGAACAATTGACCAGTGGAACAGCTTGCCTTCAGAAATCATGGGCGCTCCATCACTGGAGGTTTTTAAGAAGAGACTGGACAGTCATTTGCCTGAGATAGGTTCTCCTGCTTGAGCAGAGGGCTGGACTAGAAGACCTCCAAGGTCCCTTCCAGCTATATTCTATTTTAATTGTAACGAAGGAAATATTACTTCAATAGTAGCTCAGCCTCTGATGGCTTCCTTCCATCTCTCTGGTGGGCTGAAAGCAACTTCATAAAATGAAAGCAATGCTATAGGGTCAAACAAATAAAAAGGATACCCCCTAAATACTTATATACCATGGTCAGATGCAAGCAAGGACCAGCCTTAGACTCAGTTCTGTTAAAGAATGTTTTATATTTTTTTTGGTTATGGATGTTTAAAGGTAGGAAGCAAATATTTGCTATCTTATTTGCTGAGTAGAACAGGCCTGGGAAAGCAGCCTCTTCAAGTCCCTACACCGAAGTAATAAATGCTATTCAACCCCATGGAAGAACCCTATAAAGCACAGTCTATTAAATCTGAAGAGAAATTAATTCATTAATACGATACAGCAAGAGGGACTCCTGCCAAACTCATTAGTATACTTTCTTCATTCTTATTCAGTGTCTGCTTATACTTATTTAAAAATTACAGCAGGCAAGCAATTTAATGTTCTCCTTTTGGGTATTAATTTTCCTCTAATAAAAAACTAACATTCATGTAATGTCACTTAATGCAACAATACAGAATTTCCTTTAAGAATTAATTAAATGGAGCAGTTCTGAGCACCTCACAGATTGCAGAAGGCCTCAACTGCCTATTAATGAAGCAGCAACCTTTGTCCTTGTAGGCCTGAATTCAAGCACACTTGCCTTAAAAAAAAAAAAAAATATGCCAGAGCTTGCTCCCTATTCTTTTGTGTGAAAGGCTCAACTGATAAAGGTTTAAATAAGCATAGCTTTCTGAGAAGAAGAAAAAACAAAACAAAACTCAAGCCGCTACCAAACAAAATAAAGCAAGTGATGTGGTTCCATCTAGTGGAGCAACATTATTTTCCCCAAGTTGAAGAAATCGAAAGGGGAAAAAAAAGTGCATTTAATGCCAGTGAGGGAACTGAATCAACCACAGGAAGAATCTTTGGCTCTGTGAAACAGAGGTTTCTGGCTAAAATAGCCAAAACTGAATACTGTATGGAGTTTTCTAAGCTTAGGAGGACCCCCCCCCAAAAGGTAAATAATTCAGGACTTCAAAAGTCTGCAGAAAAGCAATTACAGGGAGTCCTCAACTTACAACAGTTCATTTAGTGATCGTTCAAAGTTACAACGGCACTGAAAAAAGTGACTGAGGACCATTTTTCACGCTTATGATCATTGCAGCATCCCTCATGGTCCTATGATCAAAATTCAGATGCTTGGCAACTGACTCCTATTTATGACGGTTGCAGTGTCCCAGGGTCATGTGATCCCCTTTTGTGACCTTCTGACAAGCAAAGTCAATGGGGAAGTCGTATTCATTTAACAACCTTGTTACTATGTTTAACAACTGCAGTGATTCATTTAACAGCTGTGGCAAGAAAGATCGTAACATTGGGGCAAAATTCACTTAACAAATGTCTTTCTTAGCAACACAATAATACAGTTGTGGTCGTTGAGGACCATCTGTATTATTACCGTACTTTCCGGCGTATAAGACGACTTTCGCAAGTGTTAAAATCGGCGCTGAAGTCAGGGGTCGTCTTATACGCCGAGTCGTCTTATATGCCGGAAATAATGGTAGTTTCCGGCATATAAGACAACTTTCTAGGCATGTGACTCGGTGCCGAAGTCGGGGGTCGTCTTATACGCTGGGTCACCTTATACGCCGGAATATACGGTATTTTTTTTTTTTTTAAGAAAAGCAACTTCATTT
This sequence comes from Crotalus tigris, assembly GCF_016545835.1. Lineage (NCBI taxonomy): Eukaryota > Metazoa > Chordata > Lepidosauria > Squamata > Viperidae > Crotalus > Crotalus tigris. The sequence continues at coordinate 204,108 of NW_024097499.1, read as the reverse complement.
CCCCCTTCCTGAGAAATGCTAGTGTAAATTCTACTGGGTAATGATGAATGTAAACATCTATCAGGGAAAGAACTTTTCCTGGCCTGGCACCCTATTTATGAAATTCCCTCCCCCAAGAAGCTTAACTGACATCCACACCAGCATTGTTTTGGGACACGTGAAGACCCTTCTACTTTCCCCAGCTTTTAAAGCGGCTTTCATCATGCTTCAACGGCATTTTAATTTATATTGTTTTAGTCTTTGGCTGACCCCCTTGTGGCCACCAAATTATAGGGTATTTCTACTTTGCATTTCGTAGTGCATGTTTTTATTCCGACTGTATTTTTATTGAGTTTTATTGTAACCTGCCGGAGAGCTTTGTCTATTGGGAGTTTTAAGTAAATAAATGCAGACTTTCTATTATAGAACTTTGTGGATAGACTCTTATTATAATATATTGTAATAACTGTGCAGCTGTTTCTAGACCTCTGTGGTTTGAAAAAAAAATCCATATTCTTGTTTTCAATCATGTCTGTTTATTCTTGAGGTTTAACTCAAGGAAGGAAAACTGGTGCCAAGTCAGTTTCTGGAGTGACAGCATACGGAAAATTGCCACCCTCTTACTCTTTGTGAAATTAGGCAATTCCTGGAGAAGAAATGGAAAATCAGTGGTGGATGTTCTATTTATGTAGAATCTTTTCATATAGGATTAATTTCCAGCACTGGTACGTTAATTCACTAACCCAGGAATTAAAGCACTGGTTTAAAAAAGATGTATATAAAAAGATGTTGAGACTCTGGAAAGAGCGCAGAGAAGAGCAACAAAGATGATTAGAGGACTGGAGGCTAAAACATATGAAGAAGAGATGCAGGAATTGGGTGTGTCTAATTTAATCAAAAGAAGGAGTAGGGGTGACATGATTACAATGTTCCAGTATTTGAGGGGCTACCATAAAGAAGAGGGGGGTCAAGCTATTCTCCAAAGCACCTGAAAGCAGGACAAGAAGCAATGGATGGAAACTAATCAAGGAGAGAAACAGACTAGAACTAAGGAGAAATTTCCTGACAGAACAATTATTTTTTAATTACTTGCAGCCATGCTTTATTTTTTCAAGAAAAGATTTTTTTTATGACAAAATCTGGATCTGACTGTCCTTTTCACAAGAAACAAAGTTTCTCTTCTTGTAGTCGTTAGGGTCATCTTGTCAGAACTATTGATCTTATTAGTTCTGGTCCATATATATTTATTCTGAATTATGTTGTATTCATTTGATAAAGGGATCAGTATCACTATGTTTTCTATGTGCTGCACCAGTGATAATCTTATTTAATTTCATATAGAGAAGCTGCTGTATTCTAGGAGTTCATTTACACATAAAAAACTGCAAGGAACCCTGGGATAAAAATAGATCTTGGAAAAAAAGACAATGTTTGATCTTTCACACTCTCCAAGGCAAACATCCCATTACTTGCAAACAGATATTTGCAGACTTTACAGCTTCAACTCAGTTCTGCTAAAGAGGGACAGCAGTTGCTATTTCACTAAACGTAGAGCCTTTTATACAGGTAGAAACTGCAATAGCATATCTAGTGATGGTAGAGGAAGAAATATCTTGCTAGCCATTTCTGAGGACGTTTCTGATATTTTAGAAACAGCATAGACAGTAAGAATTCTGGAAGAAACAGCATCACATTTGTAATGCCAAGCAGAATCAGAGTACGTTTTCTAGCTGTTTTACATAGGCAAATGAAGCATTTGATAGGACATTCATGGCGTTCCTGCGTGAGTGTTAGACGTACACTGAAAGTTGTGGTTTCAGGACAGGATGACATTTCTAATTGGATTGTCACTGAGAAATTGATATGTTTTATGTCACTTGCATTTGAAGTCAATGTGAGCTTTGAACTTTGACAAACTGCAGTAGAGATTCCTACTGGCAGGAAGTGAATTTTTGCTGCAACTGGTATTCTCCAGAAATGTACACCTGAGTTATCTCCAATTTCTTTGGAGTAGATGACAAAGCAGAAGCAACTGTAGCAAAAGGAGAGAATCCACAAAAGCTTCTTCCCATTTTGTCAGAAAAGCCATCTTGTGGAATACTATCAAGGGATGCTGTTGCATTTTTTATCAGTACACAGTACACTTTTTAGATGTAATATATTACGAGTTGTGGCCAGAGCATATTCAATTTTTTTTTCTTCCAAGCTTGAAGTACTGTAAGACAAAAGTATTACGATTGTGATTACCTCCAAAATGGCAAGGATTCATCTACCAGTGTAGTTAGTCTTCATTTCAAGTCTTTGAGACTGGCTGAAAAATGGCCTCAGTTATTTTCTACAAGCTGACTCATATCCAGGTTTAATTGTGTAACACTTCTCCTTTCACCAATGTGAATGCTCTTCTGGCATGGTTTCTGAGTCATTAATTTGATCTACATCTCTGTGTAAGTGAAACCAATAGTAACACATTCCTGTTTGCTGGATATCATTTATGAAAGATTAACCAATGTTCTGAAAACTTGCTCAATTTCCAGAGAAATTTCCATATAGATGCAGAAATGGGACCACGATTTTCCCCTTTCCATTCTTGAAACAGGGTGTCACAGTTGCACGGGGATGTTTGAAACCTTCTGTGAGGCAAAATGATAGTTACTCTATAAGTAGAGGAACTCAGAACAGTTACTTAGAGACAGTCAGAAGGGACATAGAAAATTTATCAACCCTCCTGCAATGCCAGTTCAAGATCGCAATTCCACAAATAATCTGGACATAAAGCTGTTTGAACCTGGAGGTCTTTTGAGGAAACACAAATATCATCATTTTGTTAGTAGGCAGGAAACAGCTCACTTAAAATGGAAGCATACTATATCTGTTAGCATTAGTTAGCCATTTACCTGTTTTTTGGGAGAACACACTGTACTCCATTTTCTGCTTTTCAGAGCTAATCATGATCTTGGCCACGATCTCTGCTCTCAGATGTAAGAGTGCACTAACACTATAATTAATTCTTTTGAAAATATCAGGAGTAATAGAAAGGCAGACTACTCTTCTTCCTTCTCCCACCATGATAGGAAACAAAGGCCGTCTAAGTAATGCTTTAAAGAGACTAAGCTGTCAAGTGTTATACATACAATTATGCATGAGAGCAGAAGCAGATTCATTGAACAAACTGCTTGCCTACAGAATCTTAATTTAGCCTTCCATTCGTGCGAGGCTTTAAAATTAAACTTCTGGAGGGACGGTAACAACTAGGAAATCATATACATTATATGAGCTGACGTGTTTAATATTTGCTTTAGAACACCAAGATTACATGAAAAGGAAAGCTATTTGTTCAACTATATTTATTTTTAAAAGAGTTGTATTAATTATCTGCATTCAATTAATCTAAGGCTCCTTGCTCAGGCCCATACTGAATGATCACAGATTTGAAGCTGAATGCTATAACATCTCATTGTCTACTAGCTGGGCCACAATTAATAATTAAGTTTTTAATAAAATTATTATTTTCTGTAGAATTGGAGAATTTGTGGCCTTCCAGAAATTCCTGGTGTACAGCTCCCAATAGCCCAGCAAGGCCAACAATAAGAAATTTTTGGGGGGAAATATATGTCCCTGTGAATTGTTTTTCATTCCAAAACTGTGTTGCAATCGTTTATTTACTCCTGTTCAGTTTTAATAATATGCTCACTGAATGCTACAAGAGAAAATCCTCAGAATTTATTGCCATTATGTAAGCTCTTTCAATACAACCCGTTTTACAAAAAAAAGGTCAAAAGTTTCATCTTCCTGTTTTTGAGCCATGCCCAATATTATGAGGTTTCCTTTTGATTTCTTCACAATGCTTTTGACAGTGGGGTTTATAAAGCAAATCAGCAGTGGCTAAGTTTAGGCAAGAGCAGTAGCTCAACAGAAAGATCTGCATAAAGGGCAGATTTAAAAATGAGGCTGAATTTACAAGTCATGTTCTGAAGTTTTTAATAAAAGAGCTGTAGTTTGAAGATCTTTATACTGCTAAAATGTACAACTTGGACAAAAGTAAATATTTTTATCCCTCACAATGTATTACCAAAATTCTAATTCTTGCAAAGTACCAGAAAAAAAGTGTTCAGATACCACAAGCGTGAATTACTTTTTCATTTCTAAGAGAAGCGAATTTGTGGGGAGGGAAAGTAAGCAAGGTAGCCTACTGAAGTCAGATTACGTGTTTTTTAATAATAAAAAAATCCTCAATTTTGGCAGCTGACACCTGCATGTCCTACCTCGATATTTCCTTTTCCTTATTCTTTTTTAAATATGAGCAGTTCCTTCCCTTTCTCTTACCCTACACCAAGCCCACTGTAAAAATCTGGACTCTTAAATCACCTTCTGTATATTTACAAAAACTCTGACAACAAAATACAAACTAGCATGAAGGGAATGGTAGTTTGCATATACTGTTGTTGAATAAATATACCAATCCAATCAATCAGTTGAAGTTATGATGATTCAGACACAGCTGTATCTGTGACCAAGGGTGCTGGCTTTTCACTGAAGGCAGTTATCCTATCTCCTCTGTCTTCAGAAGACAATGCCTTGGCAGCAGGAGCACTAGAAGCAGCAGTAGTAACCATGGGGGGAGGAACAGCCATATCCAGATTGAGTGCAGAGGTTTGTTCCACATTTACAGTCGTGCCAGGATTCACCGGGAAGCTTGATGTGACGGGAGCAGAAGACAACAGATCTGTAGGCAGGGTGGGTATCTCACTGACCAATGGGAACTTGGCAAGGAATTCCGGTGACAGAGGAGCAATTCCAGAGAGGTTGACTGGAGGCAAGGTAGGGAGTGGTGGCAATCCTAAGAACATCAGAAGACAAAAACAAGCTTGCAGTCTACACGTGTAAGTCATCAGCCTACAGAGCTATGTTATTTGTAAATAGCAATTTTACACTGCATGTGTGTATTACAAAGAAGATGGTGAGGAGATACACACACACACACAGAGAGAGAGAGAGAGAGAGAGAGAGAGAGAGAGAGAGAACCAAAGAGAAGAGGCTTTCCATAAGGGTCCCTACAGACATGTACTCTGAGCAAGATCTTTCTACGACAGAGATTAATTTCCTGGAGGTTTTCAAATTTTGCAGTTCCATTTCCTCTAAAATAATAAATGAATGTGTGATAACTAATATACTAATTATTTCATTAGGGTTAAGATTGAGCAAGAAATAAACTTTTTGTCATTTAATCAATCTATGATGTAAAATCCTGAGAAGATCTTCCAACTTTATTTAAAAAAAAACAAAAAAACATTTCATTGAAACAAGCAGTAAAATAATTTTCTGGCATCAATTTGCTCTGTGTGAGCAAGAAGCAAAAATGTATTACTTTATTAAAAGTTCCTCATAACCCTTGAAGAATCATAGCTCATCACTTAAGGACTCCTTGTTGCCTATAGAGATGGCCAAGTCTCATATTATTCAGAGCACAACAAAGCTTTAAGACTGCTGTTAACTTCTTATGGCACAAGGTATCTTGTATAAGAATCCTTTCCCGCTTCAGAAAAATCACATTCCTTTATGCAGCTTATAGAGTCCAAATGAATAAACAACCATTAGCCAAAAGCATGCAGACAAACTAAAAGGCATATGGTTCTGTTTTCACAGTCCTCTGAATCCTGTCCCATCCAATATCTATTCATGAAGATTTCAGGAAAATGACTTGAATATAAAAAAATCAATTTATATACCAGGATTCATAGTGCTTTTTGCATTTTTATGCCATAAAGATAGTACTGTACTTTACATTTACATAGGAGACTTTTATTTCACAGTAATATTGTACCACCGATAACAATCCATCAAAAAGAGTTAACATTACTTTCTATTCTCAAGTATGTCAATAAAATATGACATGATAGTTGTTTAGTTGATGTCAAATCTAATTTTAATTTTTGGCACACAACAGTATCCTGAGGTGGCACTCCAAAGAACAAGGACGGAAACTAAATTTAACTTTAAACAATTTAAACTTTAATCTAATTAACATTAAATTAAAGAAACAGTTAATCTCCATCTATTTATTTCCCTTCTCTTTATCAATTATATTGTGGAAGCAACTTATGGAAGAAGCTAGGAATATAAATTGTGTAACAATGCACAGTAGTGTTGGGAATGCAAGAAAAATAAGGAAAAAGCATCCTCCTTTTGCAGGATTCTCTATAGCAGTGGTTCTCAACCTTTCTAATGCCGTGACCCCATAATACAGTTCCCCATGTTGTGGTGACCCCCAAGTGGGTGTGGCCACCAATAAGAGGGAGTAGGACAGCTAGGGAAAAGGGAAAAAAATGGCAGACAGGGTGGTTTGGCGACCCCCGTGAAATGGTCGTTCGACCCCAAATGGGGTCCCGACCCACAGGTTGAGAACCACTGCTCTATAGGATTTCAGGGGCTTTTCTTCACTTGAGAATGGGGTCCAAATGTTATGACACTGAATTAAACAGGGCTACAGGCAAACATAGGAAAGCCTTACTTATTACAAGATTAAGACCATTTAGTGGTTACATAGAGTCATGTGCAACAGGACTGAACTCAAATCATTAGACTGGGTTATCAGGTGTCAGTTCAGAAATTTTTCAAAACATACCAGGCTGCCCAATGTCTGTTAATCCAGGACCAGGAATTAAGTGCGGACCAGATAAATTCAAGTTTATGTTCCCCAGGTTGGGGATGTTCCCCAGGTTGGGAAGTCCAGCTGGTAAAGTCATCAGTCCTAATAAAAATAAGATGCTAAATTTCAAAAATTCATATTACTTACAGAAGCAGAAAAAAGAAAAGCGACAAAGACATTTATTGCAGGAACCACTTCTTTCCTAACAATCACAGTATGCTGAAGAGAGAACATCAGACACATAGATATCCAGAAGGTATCATCTTTGGTCATGTGTATCACTTCAAGGAATGGGCATAATATAGATGTATGGAAATACATCTATATTATGCCCATTCCCTCACATACATCTATATTATACTTCCTTCCCTCACATAATGTAATATGACGTTATCTATTTACAAGACAGACAGCTATAGAGTGCCATTTTTCTATAATGCTTTGAATTATATACCTTTAAGTAATATTTTCAGAGAACAGTTCTTCTATGATTTTCAGAAATGTATATGAATACTGTTCCAAATATTACAGATAGACGAGGAGCAAAGGTCTTCTTACTCATAAACTGCAAAATATTTCTAATAGTCTTATAGTTTTAATTGCTACACCAATGCAGTTCTTTCCGTATAGGCATTCAGAGTTCCCAGTTCCCATTTTTATTTACTTTTGTCATGTTAGGGTACAAGGCCACCCCTGTCTTTTTTGTATATTTGGAATAGCCCTCATATAAGAAGGCTTTTCAGTTATACATATTTTTCATACCTATTTTTCCTTCAAATTGTAAATACTAACCTGCACTAATTTGCTGAGATCATACATTTGATTTCAAAGGCAGACACTATGGTATGTATTACAACTGCACAAAGATACTCAGTCAAAAACTGTTAAAACATTCTCATCTAGTTTGGATCACTGTGGAGGTAATCCAATCATGCAAAGTCTTTAGTGCTAACCTTAATGTAAGAGTCATTATACTTATTTTTTAAATTGTTTTTGTCTTGTATGAACTCATGTTTTAAACATATTAACTTTACAAAGAGCTTGAGCTGAAAAAGAGAGCTGCTATTGCAAAATTCATTTCATGTCAGATTCTCATTAGGGCTCACATAACAAAACATCAACTGAATTGTCCACTGAATATAGACCATGGAAGTTTTATTGAAAGAATTCTTAAATTAAGATTATTTTGGTTCTGGTATATTCATATCGTTTTTGTGTAAATGTATTATGTGTGTGCATGTATTTATGCCTTCAGGTAAGTGTTGACTCCTGACAACTGCATGGATTAGTCCCTGCAATTTTCCTGGCAATATTTTTTGCAAGTGATTTGCCACTGCCTCCTTCCTAAGGACGACAGAGAAGGAGCGTTGGCTTACCTGAACGCCTCTTCTCAGCATGATGATGAAGAATCCACCAATGGGTTATTTCAGTCCTCCTGCCCAATCAGACTAGGTTGTCAAAGTTGTCACATCTGTCCTTGCCTGGTACCTCCCAGTTTCAACGACGGCGGAGCCAATGACGATAGTCCGATATGATGACTCCCATGAGAAGGAAAATGAAGCCACCCCGACACGGGACCTAACTGAAGGGTGGGCGTGGATTCTTCATCATCATGCTGAGAAGAGGCGTTCAGGTAAGCCAATGCTCCTTCTCCAGGATGATGGATGAAGAATCCACCAATGGGACTTACCAAAGCCCCCACTGTCCCTATGGGAGAGAGTCAGTTGGGGCCTGTGTCCCTAGTCCTGGCACTACCTGTTACAGTATTTGCCTATCAAAGAAAGCCTCAGCTGAGGCAAATTTGTCCAGTCGGTAATGCCTAATGAAAGGAGAAGGCGAAGACCATGTCGCCGCCCTGCAAATATCCTCTATCGATGCTTATGTTGCCCATGCTGCAGATGTGGCAGCACTGCAGATGGAATGTGCCTTCACATGACTTGGAACTGGCAGGGAAAGCGACAACATACGCCCCTGCTATGCACGCTCTGATCCACCTGCCTATGGGAGAGGTGGATACTTCTGCCCCATGGAAGAAGGTTGAAATGAGACAAACAGGGCTTCCGATTTATGAAAGGATGCCGTGCGCTTGATGTAACAGCACAAGGCTCTACGTATGTCCAATGTGTGCCATTGGCGTTCCAGGTCATGTGACGGAAAGGGACAAAAGTTTGGAAGAATAACCTCCTGTGCCCTATGAAACACTGTGTTTATCTTAGGGATGAAGGAAGGATCACTTGAGAACCACCTTGTCCTGGTGAAACGTGCACAGGTCTTTCCTGATAGATAAAGTGGCCAGCTCCAACATACGTTTGGCGGAGGTAATGGCAATCAGGAAGGAAACTTTGAGTGACAAGTACCGCATGGAACAGGTTCTAATGGGTTCAAAAGGTGAGGCAGTTAGGGCCTGCAGAACCCGGGGTAGCTCCCAGGAGGGATACCTGTGAACCACGGGTGGTCTGCTATTCGTAACTCCTTTGAGAAAGGAGCAGACCATGGGATGCTGAGACAAGGATTCTGATCTGTCCCAGGAAAGCATCGTGGAAAAAGCTGCTACCTGCCTTCGAATGATGTTGGGTGACAACCCCTTATTGATGCCCTCCAACAAGTAACCTAAGACCTTTGGGATGGTCACTTTGGAGAGGCTCAAGTGGTTCCTGTCACACCAGTGGCAGAAATTTCGCAAAGTGTGATCGTAAATGCGGTTAGTCGCTGGCCTTCTGGCAGCCTGAATCATGTCAATCACCCGACGAGTATGACTCTTGAGTCAGGGTGCGGTGTTCAAGCGCCAGGCGGCCAATTGGAGCCATTGGGGGTCTGGATGTTGTAGAACCCCCTGCGTTAACCATATGCAACTGTCAGGAATCCTCCACAGAGAAGTTGTGGAGAGGCTCCTAGGTCTATGAACCACGGTCGTCTCGGCCAGTGAGGTGCAATGAAGATTAGCTCTGCCTATTCCTCTAGGATCTTCCTGACAACAGCTGGAAGGAGAGAGAGAGAGGAGGAGAGGAAAGGCATACAATAGGCTCTGTGGTCATGGGCTGCGTAGAGTGTCCGTCCCTTCCGCTCCCTGAGAGGGGAAGCATTAAAAGAACCTGGGAAGCTGGGTGTTTTCCAGTGAGGCAAACAGGTCCATGATCGGAGGGCCAAACCTGTCTGTGATCTCCTTGAAGAGATCCGGGTGTAACTGCCATTCCGAGTGGTCCGCTATTGACCTGCTGAGGAAGTCCACCTGCCAATTCGCTTCTCCCAAAATGTGCTCGGCCCTGATGGAAAGCAGGGTTGGTCTCTGCCCAGGAGCCCAACGCCTGAGCCTCTGTCATGAGGAATCTGGAACGAGTGTCCCCTTGCCGGTTCACGTGAGCCTTTGCAGCTACACTGTCCGTGAGGACCAGCACATGTTTCCCCCCAATCTCGATGCAGAAGTGTTGGAGAGCCAGATGGATTGCCCTGAGCTCCAACCAATTGATGTTGTGCTTCAGGTCCAACAGCGACCATTGACCCTGAGCCATCTGAGATTGGAGGTGCGCCCCCCCCCCCAGCCAAAAAGACTTGCGTCTGTGGTCAGAAGAATTCTGTGAGGCTCCTTGAAGAGATTCCCCTTGCGCATGGCCGCGGATGTCCACTAGTCGAGGGAGCGAAGGACCTGATGGGGAACCCTTATCAGTTGGTTGGAAGAACTGGTGCGCAGTCTCTGGTACGGGAGCAGGAACCATTGGAGGGTCCGGGCATGTAATCTGGCCCAAGGCACTATCGCCATGCAAGATATTAATTTCCCCAGTAACTGGGAAAACAAGGCCAGTGTCACTAACCGCTCCTGCGGACCCTGAGGACCAGGTCTCGGATGCTGTTTCGACGGTCTTCTGATAAGAACACATGACAGGAGTCTGTGTCTATCACTGTGCCCAGGTGTAAGAGGCGGGTTGAGGGGACCGTCTGGCTTTTCTTGAAATTTATTGAGAAGCCATGGTCCTGAAGAGTTCTGATCGTAAGGGCCAGATCCGACTGGGCGGTTAGGGCTGAGGTTGATTGGATCAGGATGTCGTCCAGGTAACACTGGATGCGTACCAGGGCCAATCTTAAGGGTGCTGCCAGAACCGCCAGGATCTTGGTGAAGACCCTGGGGGCAGAGGTAAGACCGAATGGTAGGGCCCTGTATTGGAAGTGGCGGTTGAGATGGCAGAACCACAGAAATTGGCGATGATCTGGGAGGATGGGGATGTGTAGATATGTCTCTGTGAGATCGATTGAGGTCACGAAATACCCTCGCCTGACGCTGCTCAAGATGGAGTGGAGCATCTGCATCTTGAACTTCTGATACTGTGTAGATAGAAGTTCAGGCCCTTGAGGTCGAGGATTGCCCTCCATCCCCCTGAGGATTTTGGGACTACAAATAGGATGGAGTAGTATCCCTTTCCTACCTGGTCCGCTGGGACCTCCTCTATGCCTTGATGCCTAATAAATGCTGATTGGCATCTGCCATGAGACCTCTTTTTATTGGGTTTCTCAAGGTTGGACAAGAGACAAAATGGTCTATGGGTCTGGTTATGAACTCTAGGGATAGACTCTCTCTTATGGTCTGAAGTACTCAAGAGTCTGTGGTTGTGTTTTCCCATTGGCGGATGAAGAGAGTGAGTCTGCCGCCAATGGGGGAGTCCCCGCTAAGTCACTTTGAGCAACTGAAGGGGCGACCCCCTCTGCCTCGAAAGGAAGACTTATTCTGATTCTGGTTTCGGGGCCGGTCCCTATAATTCGTCCTGTCAAATGGACGGTCTGCCTTGGGAGTAGAGGGACGGTATGCTTGTCCAGCCTCTGCTGTTGCACCAGTCCGAAAGGACTGATGGTGGCCATAGGGAAAGAAACGCCTGTTTGCTCTCTTAGCCAGATAAGAGATCACCTTCTGCTTTTGTTTGTTCTCCACCAGGTAGGGTGTTAATGCCTCTCCAAATAATCGGCCTCCCTTGAACAGAGCCGCGGTTACCCGCTATTTATGTTTACTCTCGGCCCTCCATTTCTTAAACCAAAGCAGCCACCGAGCAATGATGCTGGAAGCCGTTGCTCGGGCCGAGTGCCTGGCGGTGTATAAGGACACATCCACCATGCACTCAGAGGTTGCTATCAGTTTGGTCAGGTCCTGGTGGACTCTGACCTCCTCCAGGGGAATCCTCTCCTGAAGATGTCTAAGCCAAGTGAGGGAAATTCTAGCGAAAAAGGAAGTGGAGGTTTCCGCCTTCGCTGCCCACACAGATGCTTGATGAGCTAGCTCGGAGTCTGTATTGGTAGGGATGATGGGCTCTAAGAATCATGGACTATTCCCCCTCCAATATCAGGCCTCAAGGGTAAGGCTTGTCAGTGCCAGTAACGGTCGCCTCATGGCGCGCCAAAATGGTGGCTGAGCTCCGCGAACAGAAAAAAAGGCAAGGTCTTGAGGCTTTGGGCTTGGACTGGCCAATTGCTGCTCTAGACAAGGGTCTGGGAGATGCGCAGAGAGCAGCCTCCCTCTCCCCTTGATATAATTAAGATTTTGAGAGAATTCGGTGATCCGCACTGAACAGCTGCGAGGCGCAGCAGCCGCTACGCCTCTCGGCAGCTGCTGCAAGTCCAGAGTCGAAATTGAAAGAAAAATGCCAAATCGAGTCTCCCTCTCCTCCTGGAGAACAGCAGCGAGTTTTAACCCTTGCACTGTAAGTAGGTGCCTATCTGCTTTCAAAGGCAATTAAGAGTTCCTGAAGCAAGACTAATCCTCCTCCTGATAGATTAACGGCCAACAAAATGGCAGCCGCAGCTCAAATTACAGAGCTGACAGCTAAGGGAGGCTTCAGGGAACAGAGCTCCTGGAAGAGAGCCGGACAGAAGCTAGATAGCTGCTGGCTGCCCTGTCAGAGAACAAACTCTAATGGATTTCTAAGGGGGGGGAGGGGGGGATGGTTTCAGGTGGTAGAAACCTAAGGAGTTTAAGAGAAAGTAGGAGAGAAGCTGTGTAGCTTCTATTTCTTTCCCCTCCAAGAAGAATCCACTAATGGGTTAGCAGGAAAATATTTCCCTTAAGATAAACCTGTTAGAAGTCAAATTTTTGGGGAGTCAAAATTGTCACGTCCTCATGGGCGAACAGACTAAGTTGAAACTGGAAGGTACCAGGCAAGGATGGGTGTCACAACTTTGACAACCTAGTCTGATTGGGCAGAAGGACTGAAATAACCCATTGATGGATTCTTCATCCATCATGCTGGAGAATGACAAGTTAAGGTGGGACTAGAATTCAATCTCCCAGTTTCTAGCCTGGTGCCTTAACCATTACACCAAACTGGCTCTCTATATTCATATAATACGGAATGAAAATGTATCTTTTTTTACATTTTGATTTATATTTATAAAAAGATGGTTTTCAATTAATTTAAATTGTATATTTAGCCACACATATATTAAATGAAACAAAATTAACATCATTTATTTGGCTAGCACATATACCGTATTTTCCAGCATATAAGACGACTGGGCGTATAAGACGACCCTCAACTTTTCCAGTTAAAATATAGAATTTGGGCTATACTCGCCGTATAAGACTATCCCTCTTCCAGTGCACACCAAATAAAAATTAAATTTGTTATTAAAACTCAGTGCACTACAGTACTTATTGACTGGAGCCAGATTGACCAGCCAGGATCTGTCATAAATAACACCACAAATGCACCATGCAAGTTTATTTAGGCAGGGGGAAACCGCTGGCATAAGCTTGGTGGAAGTCGATGGGTGAAAGGACCATGTAGGTGTTTTCTGTCCCCCCTCCATTCCTGCTTCGTAAATCTGAGAGGAATTTAGCTGACACCCCTCCCTCCCCTTCCAGACCCAGAGCCGAGGTGGTGCAGCAGTTAAGAGTGCAGTACTGCAGGCCACTTTAGCTGACTGTGTTCAGCAGGTCAGCGGTTCAAATCTCACCGGCTCAAGGTTGACTCAGCCTTCCATCCTTCCGGGGTAGGTAAAATGAGGACCCAGATTTTTGGGGGCAATGTAAATATATATATACATTGCTTACTGGTGTACACCGCTTAGAGAGTGCTTGCACTTAAAGCGGTATATAAGTCTCATAAATAAATAAATAAATAAATAAATAAAATAAATAGCCTGCTCCTCCTTCCTCCCTATCGTATGGGGTGCGAGGAAAGAGAGAACGCCTTGCGCCGCCTGCCTGCCCACCCCTGCAGCCACTGGTCGCACACTCAGTATGAGCCACCCCTGCATCCCCCATGAGCATCTCCTACTGCCACGCCTCCTTTCAAGCTCTGCCTCCCCCAAGCTACTCTCACCGTGGGTGAGAGGTCAACGCCGAAAAAGCCCCAGATGATGGTGGAAGAAGCGCTGAGAAGTGCCTCGAATGGACACAGATGCTTAAGTTTGTTTTCATTATAAAAAAAACCACCCTACAACTCTTTTCCGCCCTTCCCCATTACACGGGCCATCCCTTTCTACTTCCTTCAAATGAATTAATCACGGGACAGCCACTACCAATCCGCAGTTCAGGAGGGGTGGGAAGGGATTGGGATGGCGAAGGAGAGGGAAGAAGAGAGAAGGAGGCGGTATGCCTAACCACATGTGTAAAGGAATAAAATAGAATACCCGTATTTTCTGGCGTATAAGACGACCCCCGACTTTTGAGAAGATTTTCATGGTTTAGAAAGTCGTCTTATACGCCGGAAAATACAGTAGTTCTTAGGATATTCTTACAGCACCTCCTATCTTCGGTATAAGCAAATAAACATTGACTACATCTAAAATTAATCAGTGATACAACACAATTCAAATATTTGAAAACTTCTACTTGTAGTGATCTGAATGAAGAAAGAAATTTCACAGTGTATTTTTAGAGTGGATATAGAAAGTCTATACACACACCCGTTAAAATGCCAGATGTAAAAAAAAAAAAAGTCAAATCAAGAAAAATCACTTCAGAATATTAAAGTGGAACAAGTTGTGAAGTGATTTATCTTGGTCTTATTTATTTATTTATTTATTTTTGCATCTCAAAAACCTGATGTTTTACAGAAGGATGTAGATTTTCTATATCCACTGTATTTAAAAACACTGTTTTTAATGTGAACTTTTAATGAAAGTTCATTCACATTTATATCACATACCTGGTAACGGAGCTGCTGAGTTAATTGGAGGAAGAGGTTGATTTGCTTGGGGAGGCAATAATGGTACTGTAGGAACACCTAATGAAAAATCAAGCCATGTTATCTTTCAAATACTATTTTGAACATATCCAGAAAAATCTCTAAGCTAGCCTGACCTGTCTACCTTGAAATATTGGACGGGAAACAAAGCATAATACTGTTTTGGATGCATTAGAGAACTCTTAATATTTGCTCATTCATTCTTAACGAAAACCCTTATGCCGCACTACATGGAGTTCTAGAATATATCCCAGCCTCAGAATAAAATTACAGCAGGTTCACATGACTAGCAAAAAAAAAAAAAAAAAAAAGAATCAAGTTGGCAGAATTCTATAGAAACTAAGATTTTAACATCTGGCCTCTTCTTCAAGAACCAAACCTTTCTCCACCCAGCTCTCCAGTAATGTTCCATTTTATAGCTATATATCACATGGCATGTAATTTAAATAGACTGCCATTCACCCCTGATATAATTACATTTAGAAAGCAGAACACTGGTATTAGGATTACACAAAAGACAAACCTGTACTGAGAATGTTAGGGACAGCAGGAGTTGTATTAATGGCAAGCCCAGCCAAGCCTTGTTCTACTCCTGTAGTTCCAGGTGGCAATGAAGGAGGGGGATTAACTGAAGAAAGCTGCACCTAATTAAAAAGAACACTGTTTTATCAAAGATCTGCTGCTTCGTAAGATGTTACAAGGAAATACCATACATATGGGAATAATATGTTACAATAGAAGGAGTCTTATTCCACCAGAAGCGGTTGGGAGAGTCACAGCGCAGGCTGCAAAAGGATGACAACTTACTTCCGTGAAGCCATCTTTGAGTGGACTAATAGGTGTACTAGACAATTGCCCGGGAAGAGAAATTTTCTTTCCCTCTTCGAAAGGACGAGTAGGTATTCGATGCAGGTATCCGTAGCCAATGCCACAACCTAGGCTTTAAATATAAAGAAAGAAAGAAATGAAGTTAACTCCTAAATATGTTCACACTTACCCCATGCCAATGGATTGCCTTTGAGGAATTGTATGGGCAGAATTTAAATAATATTCTTAAACAGGTATATTTCATTTATGAATGTAATAGCAGCATGTGTAAAGTATTGAAAATAGCAATCAACTTTAATTGATTTTTAAGATTATCCTCTTTCCAAAGATATTACACAACTTTAGAGCAATTCAAAACCGTCGCCATAAAGACAGCATTAAAGTAAGGCTGTAAAAAATTAACTAGAGACGTCTGAAAGGCTCAGCATATAAAATCCCACGACCTAAAGCAGTGGTGGCGAACCTATAGCACAGGTGCCAGAAGTGGCACTCAGAGCCCTCTCTGTGGGCACGCGCACTGTCATCCCAGTCCTAGGCCTTCAGCTGGGTTTTATAAAACCTTTTCGCTTTAGGCCTCCACCATGTGCAAAAAAAAAAAAAAAAAAAGGTTCAATTAGTGAATTTCAACTTCTCGTGGGGAAAAAAAAGATCTTGCAAAGTTGGAATTGATTGATTGAACTTTTTAGTCTCACCCAGTCTTCCGTTACCACTGCAGCCACACCCACCCAATTGGCCACACCCAGCCAATGGGCCACACCCACCTGGCACTCGACAATGCCTAAGTGGGTTTTGGGTTGCAGTTTGGGCAGTCTCAAAAAGGTTCGCCATCACTGACCTAAAGTATCTAATGAACAACTCTATAGCCTTCCTTCCCTCCAAATAAAGCCTTTCAGGGACACCAGATACGGTTAACAATTATAAAGAAATCCCAAGCATCATGGGAATATAGAGGGATCCTTCTGCTTTTATTTTTCAATTTGCCTTTACAGACAGTCCTTGACTTATTACTGTAATTGAGTCTGGAATTACAGGTGTAAGTTGTGCCAGTTGTTAAGTGTGTTTTTGTTAAACAAATGCCTCATTCATTAAATGAACCCATTGTTTGCTGAAACCAGAAGTAAATATTGTAAAACGGAATAAATCAGTCATGGGATTGTGGGACACTTCAAATGGCCATAAATGTAGATTGACTGACAAGCACTCAAAATGTGATCCCATGACCATGGGTGTGTGTGTGGGGGGGGGGGGGCAAGCTGTTGAAACTTCAAATCCAGATCATAAATACTACTGTATATTCTGACGTATAGGGCGACCCGGCGTATAAGACGATCCCCTAGTTCGACGCCGGGTCGCAAGACGATCGACGCCGAGTCGCATGCCTAGAAAGTCGTCTTATACGCCAGAAACTACCGGTATTTCTGGCGTATAAGACGATCGACGCTGAGTCGCATGCCTAGAAAGTCGTCTTATACGCCGAAAACTACGTTATTTCTGGCGTATAAGACGATCGACGCCGAGTCGCATGCCTAGAAAGTCATCTTATATGCCAGAAACTACCTTATTTCCGGTGTATAAGACGACTCGGCGTATAAGACGACCCCCGAGTTCGGAGGCTATTTCGACGCTCTCAAAAGTCGTCTTATATGCCAGAATATACGGTATTTTGGGGTCCATCATGGTTTCTAAGTGAAGGATCACCTGTATACTACTCTCTGTTCAGCTAAAAAGGAATAAAATGCAGAACTTTATTTTTCATGATATAGGGGTATATTAATACATTATGAGCTTGAAGAGGGGTCATTAAAAACATAATTAAAAACCTACAAGGTCACACAGAAAATTATACAGCCAAAAGAAACCTGTAGCCATATAGAATGGACATTTATTTTCTAAATTAATGGAAACCTACCTGAATTATAGTATTCATGATATATAGAATTATAATATTTACGCAACACACTGAAAATTTAAAGTACTTTACATAATTTAAGTGCTTGTGTTCAGTAAAAGGGAACAAATAAAATTTTGCAGTATAGGAATTGAATTTTGATGTGAGTTTTACCCTAAGATTTACTGTAAAACAGAAACACTAGCAAATTATTCCTCATATATTCTGTCTGTTCAAAATGCAAATGGAGTTCATGGCTAAGCAATATCTTAAAATACTATGAAAAAGATTTAATCTAATCTGTTTGCCTCTAGGTGTTCGTTGATTCGTTGTTTGATTATCTTTTCCAGGATCTTCCCTGACCTCAATACCTGGGAAGATCCTGGAAAAGATAATCAAACAACGAATCAACGAACACCTAGAGGCAAACAAAGTCATTACTAAAAGCCAACATGGGTTTGTCAAAAATAGATAATGCCAGACAAATCTTATTGCATTCTTTGACCAAGTGACAAAATTAGTGGATCAGAGGAATGCTGTGGACATAATTTACTTGGACTTCAGTAAGGCATTTGATAAAGTAGATCACAACCTACTACTTGACAAGATAGAAAAATGTGGGGTAGACAGAACCACCACCAGATGGATCCGTAGCTGTCTGACCGGCCGTACTCAGCGAGTGGTCCTCAATGGAACTGCATCTATATGGAGGGAAGTGTGTAGTGGGGTGCCCCAGGGCTCTGTTCTGGGCCCAGTACTCTTAAACATCTTCATCAATGACTTGGATGAAGGGATAGATGGGGAACTCATCAAATTTGCAGACGACACCAAGCTGGCAGGAATAGCCAACACTCCAGAAGACAGGCTTCAGATACAGAAGGATCTGGACAGACTTGAACACTGGGCACTAACTAGCAAAATGAAATTCAATGGTGAAAAAAGCAAGGTTCTACATTTAGGCAAGAAAAACCAAATGCACAAGTTTAGCATAGGTGGCACCATGCTCAATAGTAGTAACTGTGAGAGGGACCTCGGAGTCCTAGTAGACAATCACTTAAATATAAGCCAGCAGTGTGCTGCAGCTGCCAAAAAGGCCAACACAGTGCTAGGCTGCATTAACAGAGGGATAGAATCAAGATCACGTGAAGTGTTAATACTACTTTACAATGCCTTGGTAAGGCCACACTTGGAATACTGCATCCAGTTTTGGTCACCACGATGTAAAAAAGATGTTGAGACTCTAGAAAGAGTACAGAGAAGAGCAACAAAGATGATTAGGGGACTGGAGGCTAAAACATATAAGGAACTGTTGCTAGAATTGGGTATGTCTAGTTTAACGAAGAGAAAGACAAGGGGGGACATGATAGCAGTATTCCAATATCTCAGGGGCTGCCATAAAGAAGAGGGAATTAAGCTATTTTCCAAAGCACCTGAAGGCAGGACAAGAAGCAACGGGTGGAAACTCATCAAGGAGAGAAGCAACCTAGAACTAAGGAGAAACTTCCTGACAGTGAGAACAAATAATCAGTGGAACAGCTTGCCTCCAGAAGCAGTAAATGCTCCAACACTGGAAGTTTTTAAGAAGAGACTGGACAGCCATTTGTCCGAAATGGTGTAGGGTTTCCTGCCCGAGCAGGGGGTTGGACTAGATGACCTCCAAGGTCCCTTCCAACTTTACTATTATTATTATTATTATTATTATTATTATTATTATTATTATTATTATTATTATTATTAATCTAACTGTCATTGTATCTGCCCAGTCTGGTACAAATCTAATTGTGGGGAACTACCCAGAAACAGTATCAAAATGATGAGTTAATCACATTTCATATCCCTTTAAACAAAAAACAGCTTACCTTCCCTCTCCACCCCATGCGGTATTTGGGGTAATAACGACTTCTCGACAATTATCGGTATCAGTGTTGTATACATAAAGTTTTAATGGCTTGCCTTCGTGTGTTTCAATAAGAGAGAATAAATCTTCAGACTAAGGAAAAAACATATTGAGTTGACACTTCAATTAATTTTAATCAACTGTATTTTATTTGTTTTATTTTAATGTTCTGAAATTCAGAATGAACTGAATTTCTTACTTTAGCAGATGAGAACGTTCATTAGTTTATTTCTATCGATAAGTAAACATAAAAAATATGCATACGCACAAAGTGTAAAATAACCTTTCTTTACTGTTTTCACTTGTTCTTTCTCCTCACCTTTAAATTATTAATACAATTACCGTAAATGCCGGCGTACAAGGCGACCCGGCGTATAAGACGACCCCAGTCTTTATAGCCGGGCCGCATTCCTAGAACGTCGTCTTATACGCCGGAAACTACCAGTATTTCCGGCGTATAAGACGACCCCCGTCTTTGGCGCCGATTTCAGCGCTCGCGGAAGTCGCCTTATACACCAGCATTTACGGTAATAATAATAAATATTAACTTCTAAGTTATATATGTCTACTCAAAAATAAAATTCAACAAGGCTTTTCAGAAAGCCAATTATAAATAATTGTGAGCAACCTGATTTGAGTCTAAAATGGTCAGCATCTTGATTTTTTTAAACAAATAAATGAAATAACATATTTACCTCATTCATGACAGTATCTGCCCCAATGATGTAGTCACTATGAGGTCTAAGACCTGCAAGTGCAGCAGGAGAATTTGGTTCAACTTCCTAATTACAAGACATAAGGTTTTTTTAAAAAGTGAATATCTTAATCAGATCAAGAAAAGTACAAAAGACAGATAAAAAAATTAAAAACTCTCTCAAATCAAGTTCAACTACTGATAACTACATGGCCACATGCAAACTGTAAGAAGAGATTGGACAGCCATTTGTCTGAAATGGTACAGATCTCCATTTGAGAGGGGGTTGGACTAGAAGTCCCTTCCAATACTGTTATTCTGTTATTATTTTTTTATTTGAAGGGAGGGAAGAAAAGGAATGGGGGGGGGAGTGAGGAGAAAAAGAGAGAAAATGAAATCCCAGGAGCCCATATGGTTAAGATTTGCTCCATGCTTTTGCCACATAACCACTAAAACACCCTTCAGTTTCCTTAACAAACGAAATGTGCACTTCAGTAAGGTGACCAATCGTCCTCCTTTAGGGAGGACAGTCCTTCTTTTGTACTCATTTAAATAATAATTTATAGTAATGTAAGCATAATTACAATACAAAATGTTATTGTTAAAAGTTTTTTTATTATGCATTTATCATATTATAGTGTATTCTGTATTGTCGCAATGAATAAAATGTTTTATTTACGATATTTTTTTCTTCAATTTATTTGTGTCCTCCTTCTCATTGTAAAAAAGTTAGTCACCTTAACTTCAGGGGGAAAAAATACACTGACTTCAAGATAGAGAAGTTGTTGAAACTGTGTATATACAGATATGTACCAAAAAATATTTGCACAATGATTGTTGTTTTCGAGGGAAAGAGGAAAATCCCAGATAAGTAATAATGCATTAAACGCATTACTGTGTTGGCAAATGTTATCTCTTCCTTGTTTTTAAAAAATACCCACCACAAACATATAGAAAAGCTTTATTTCTAGATATGCAACAAACTCTGTAATAGCCATCACATTGTTTATATTGATACAGATTTTAATTTAATGAAGAAAGTGCAGTAAAGGAAATATATGCAACTAATTGAATTTTTTCTGTGCCGCTTGGTAAAAATAAGTGGTGAATTCCTATGGGAAGCATAAGCATACTCCTAGCTAAAAGGCAGTTAAAGCCAGAAGATTCTACACACAGAATAATTTTCTTCTCTTAAAAAAAAAATGGAGCTTCTACTTACCAGCACGTGCCACACGTTCTCATTGGCGCCATCAAAGCTGCAAAACCGAATGCTCACGCCCAGCAAACCCTGCCCTCCCCACATGTTGCTGGGGGTTACGGATGTCTCTCGGAGCTCCAGGGTTTTGCTGCTATAGACCAGCATCTTAACAGGCTTTTCCACGTTGGCTTTCAACAGATCCTTCAACGTGTCATTGTCTTTATTCTAAGAAAGGTATAAAGATAGAAATTCACTCAATTCATTTGCAGTTATGCTCACACCATAGCAATGTATCAGTATTTCCAAATACTCGATAGAAGAACATTTTGGATAGGACATTTTGGGCATTCCTAGCATTAAACCTATGCCTTTCCTAATGTGCCCAATTTTCACTTTCTTACAACAAAACAGGCAGAAGCATGCTCTTGTAATTTTAATCATTCTCTCTTCTTCTAACAATTATTTGTTCCTCATAACAAACCATATACCATGTACTAATTTTCCCTCAGCATTTGCATATTGACTAGACAGCACCAATCAACAATAAATTAACATTACCCCAACTAACCTCCTGACCCCCAGACCCAGAAAATCAGCCAGTTTTTTTAAACTTTCTGAAAAAAACAGGGTGGGGTTTTTTTTGCCAGTTACATTTAATATGTACCTCAACTACCCATATACATTTCACAGATGGAGAAGCCAGGGATTTCATACAGTATTTCAAAAGACATGAAAAACCTATATATCATAATCTTGCCCCCTTTGGACTCATATAACCAGGATAACGTTGCAGGATCTAATCTGGTCAGTCACCAAGACCAGAGGTTTAGTCTTCTGAGCTTTCCATCCTCAGGGAACCTGACACATATTCTAGTGCAGTGTTTCTCAACCTTGACAATTTTAAGGCATGTGGGCTTCAACTCCCAGAATTCCACAGCCAGCATTGCTGGCTGTGGAATTCTGGGAGTTGAAGTCCACATGCCTTAAAATTGTCAAGGTTGAGAAACACTGTTCTAGTGAGAGAGACGTTCCCTGAGGATGGGCTCCAGCACGAGTCCAAAAGCTTGGAAGACTAAATCTCTGGTCCAGACTGGAGCCTGCAACATTTTCCTGGGACACATATATTTGCCTTCATTCATCATATATTCAATCTATATAACGGATACCAAGGTAGGAACTAAACCAAACTTAAAGAAACAGCCTATTTCTTCTTTCATTAACAATCCATCAGCAGGAATTTTATATCTCAGGAATCTATGCCTGGAACAGTCTGTTTCCTTTTGCCAACTAAACTTTCCAGAGGAAACAGATTTACTTGTACAAACAGGTCTCAAATTATTTTTTATGAGTCAAAAGCTCTTTTCAACTGGGAAAAGATTATTACCCCCGCCTCTCCAGGCATAACTCCATAACATTGGATTGTGAAGTTATAAATCTGGATTTATGTTTTCAGGTACCCACCCATAACTTTTAATTTGGGGATTCACTTACCAGCCTGGAACCATTAATAGAAACAATAAAATCAAAAAATGGCTCCAATCCAGCTCTATGTCCTGGTGAATTTTCTTGCACCTAGAACATAAACATTACATGGAAAATCATAGAGATGATGTAATAGGTTTGGTAATAATCAAAAGCAGCAACAATATGATTCCCAGCATGGAAAACCTTAATAAAAACACAAATTCTGTCATTAATTAAAGCCAACAGTACATAAATGCTGTCATTAATTAAAGCCAACAGTACACTAAGAACTTTTAGGGAGTCAAACCAATTTAAAAAGACAAATATATGTCACCTCTTGGAAATAACAGATAACAAGCCCTGTTATCAACTGTGGACAATAACTATGGACATATCTTAGGAAATCCAGTTGTCACATAGGCAATTGCAATTTAAGGGCTGCAGCCTTTGAAATTAGATTTCAATAACTTTCCAAAGTTTCTGATTGTGCGAGCCTTTTCTCAAACTATACAAACCAATTTCTGCCCATCTACGAATTTGTTTTGAACACAGCTATATTACACATGGTAAGAAGCATTACAGTTGGCTATGAAATAAACAACTATTATAGTACAGAAAGCTAGAGTTCCTAATAAAATAGTAAAATGTAATAAAAAGAAAGATAAATGTTAAAGATGTAGATCATATTTTAAATACCACAATTAGAGTAATAATAGCTCAAAAGGAAATTCTATTAACAGGCTGGCTAAACAGTTTAAAACCAAACCAAGATTGACAGAACAAAAACAAATTTACAGACATTAGGACTGCAGTTTTTGGATTTGAGGCAAAAATGTGTTCCAGAGCATACAGATGAGAAGGGAGGATCTTTCTGTGACTCATTAAATTGGTCCCATCTTGCATCAAGATTGTATGACTGCCTTGCATAGCTACACTACAATCATCAGAAGACTATAGTTAAAAAAAACTGTTCAGAAAAACAAATGACTGCTTTCTTTCTTTTCGGCTAATCACAGGAAAGCTTGAGACCTCTGATAACTAAAATGTTTTTAGGTTATTAATTAATAATATCTACATACAGCTGTCTACTGATACTGGGGATATCATTTAGTCTCTTTTGTGGTTATTTTGCTGGAACAGTATTTCATCACAATCATAAAGCCATAGAACCCAACACAATTGAACTACAAGCAGTATAATGGCTTATGACTATAATGGACCCCAAAATTTCTGTTGCTGTTAAGTAATAGAGCCCATTTTATGATCTTTTACCTGTACACATTACAGGTAGTCCTTGATTTACAGTCATTGGTTTAGTGACTGTTCAATGTTACAATGGTACTGAATTTCTTTCCCCACATATACAACTGTTGCAGTATCCCCATAGTCACATGATCAAAATTCGGACATTTGATAACTGGTATGTAGGGGAAGCCCGTTTCACTTAACAATTGTGTTACTAGCGTAACAACTTAAGTCATTTGCTTAACAACTGTGGCAAGAAAGGTCAGAAAATGGGGCAAAACTCACTTAACCACTGTCTTGCTTAGCAACGGAAATTTTGGGCTCAATTGTCACCATAAGTCAAGGACTAATGTATACCTCTACTCTGCAAGCCGCATTGGTTGCAGGTCTGCTTCTGGGACCAATTCCAGGTGCTGGCTTTGATCTTTAAAGCCCTTCATGGCATGAAATCAGCTTATCTGAGAGACTGCCTTTCCCAGATGACATCTGCCTGTCCTATCAGGTCTGGCAAAGAGGCCGTGCTGCAAGTCCCGTCTGCCAGGGAACTTCATCTGGTGGATGAAGTCCCAAGAGGCGGGCCTTCTTTGCCACATCACCCACCTTGTGGTATCTTCTCCTTCTGGGAAATTAGTTCCATCCTTCTCAACATTCTCCAAGTCCCTCAAGACCTGGCTATGTTGTTAGGTCTGGATGGATGGATAGATAGACAGACAAATTATACATGTAGTCCTTGACTTACAACAGCTCATTTAGTGATCTTTCAGAGTTACAATGATACTGAAAAAATGACTTACGACTATTTGTCACAGTTACCATCTTTGTAGCATCCCCATGATCACATGATCAAAATTCAGAAGCTTGGCAATTGGTTCATGCATATGACCACTGCTGTGTCCCAAGGTCATGCGATCACCTTTTGCAACCTTCTGGCAAGCAAAATCAATGGGGAAGCCAGATTCATTTAACAACCGGGTTACTAATTCATCAACTGCAGTAATTCACTTAACAACTGTGGCAAAAAGGTCGTAAAATGGGGCAAAACTCACTTAAGAAATGTCTCACTTAACAGAAATTTTGGGCTCAATTGTGGTCGTAAGCTGAAGACTACCTTTATATTAAATCTGTATATAAAATCTGTCTGTCTGTCTGTCTGTCTATGTAAATGTCTGTCTGTCTGTCTGTCTATCTATGTAAATGCTGCATAATACTTTACAATAACATGTGCAAATCATCTATTTTAGAGTTTGGTAAAAGTGGTATTAGCATTCAGAAAATTTCCTACATTCCTTATTAGTGACTGTTCTAATTTACAGATATATTTGGAAACAAAGGAAAGTCTTCATGTTCTGTTTTCTATCTGACGACAAACTGGTCTGACCACCAACTGTCTTGTGGAAAGAATCTCTCAGGGAAAAGGAAGGAAGGAAGGAAGGAAGGAAGGAAGGAAGGAAGGAAGGAAGGAAGGAAGGAAGGAAGGAAGGAAGGAAGGAAGGAAGGATTAAACAAGACTGCTCAGCTGCATTCTAGCACCATGCAATCTATTAAACTCTGGGAAGGGCCATGTATTTTTAAATTTGTTTTAAAATATTATATTTTTATTTATTATTGTTGTTCATAATTTTTTTTGAGGTCCTCAACTTGCAACAGTTTGTTTAGTGGCCATTCAAAGTTACAATGGCACTGAAAGAAGTGAAACTGTTGCAGCATTCCTATGGTCACATAATCAAAATTCAGACACTTGGCAACCAATTCATGTTTATAACGGTTGCGGTGTCCTGGAATCATGTGATCATCTGTTGCAGCCCTCTGACAAGCAAATTCCATGGGGAAATTTAACAATGGTGCTTCTAATTTAATAACTGCAGTGATTCACTTAACAACTGTGGCAAGAAAGGTCGTACACAGAGCAAACCTTGGGGTCAATTATACATAGGTTGAGGATTATCTGTACTGAACAGCAGGACTATCATCCTGCTCCACTCAAAGTTTTGGAAGAAAAGTTAACTTTCTCGTCTTCTAAAACTGCTGTCTTGTATAGCATGTATTAAATAAAATTTGATTTAATATACAATTTCTAGCATTACTTCAACCACAAATATGTCATCTGAGGGTCTGTAATTATAAGAATGCATGAGAGGCAGGAATCTGGACATATTTAGTCTTCATCTGATAAATTCTAGTTGGCAGAATAGTGATGCAAGAACTGATTTGGATCTATAAGAAGTGATAGGAAAGTTTTACAAATGTAATTTCATAGATGCCACTAATAACTTACAGACTGATTCGAATAGACTCGTCTGATTTATTTGCAAGTCAGTTCTAAAATTATTTTCTTATTTTAGAAATTTTAAAATTCTCTAAGCACCTAACATTTAAAACTATTGTGGATATCATCTTCAATCCAAAACATTTAAGAAGAGCTTTTGATAAAAAGGCCTGCAAAAGTGGCAGCCAGTTTATCAACTACAAAATGCTGAAGGCAGAATTTTTTTGGTAGTTCAGCAGAGAGACAATGTAATAAAACATTTCAACATATAGTCTGCATTAAAGGCTATGCTTCAGTTCCCTCCATTAAAATCGACTGAGCTTCTTTTCTTTTTAATTGGCTACCACGAGATTCCATTGAACTATTCAGAAACAACTTTCTTTTTCAGAGAAAAAGCTCTAAGTAAATTGATCCAACTGTTACAAGAAAATAAATCACCTATACTGAGGAGTCTCACAGCTACATATAATTGATTGTTTTAGGGTACTGCACTACCACTCATTCTACCAGAGTTATAACCAAACAAGCCATACGAAAGCAAAAAACAATAATCTTGATGGTCTTACTGCCAAAATTCAATATTAAAAAAGTTACTTAACATGCATAATTTTAGGTAACAATACTTTCCTACTGTAATATGGTAAATTCAAAACAGAGTGCATAATTATTATTACTACATGAACCATGACAATCTCAGTTTGCTTTCCAATTATATTAGCAGAAATGTGTATAATTAGTCTATTCTGTAGTTAAATGTCACATAAAGCCATACAGTAATGCAAATACATCTGTTTTCTGCTTTTACTTTACACAATAAAAACACCTTGCAATATCCAAGTTCATGCCTTAGACAACCTCTAGTTATCCATGAGAAGAAAGGTAAGTTTCATCACTTTGTTCAGAAGGAAACAAGGGAGATGGAATGTGCTACCAAGGACCTTAACAAGGACAGCAAATGCTTACATTTTTTTTTTTAAATCCCTTGTATGTATGTCTCTGGTTTAGTTTCCCATTAACATAACTATTAGATATACTAAAGAGCTCAAATTTCCCTGAGGTTATGTGTCTCTTTGGGGTAAACACACAAAATTTATTCTAAATCACTGCCTGAGGCAAAAAGTATCTTTAAAAAACACTAATATGCAAGTTATATTGGAAAAAATTAAAACAGACAAAAATGTTAACAAAAATTAGTTTAACAGGCACACAGGCAAAGAACTAGTAGATTCTATATAAAAGCTTGTAAAGTAAATTATTTAACCCAGTGGTTTTCAACCTGTGGGTCGGGACCCCATTTGGGGTCGAACGACCATTTCACGGGGGTCGCCAAACAACGCAGTCCGCCATTTTCCCCCCCTTTTCCTTAGCTGTGCTACTCCCTTTTATTCTATTGGCTTTTGAAAGCCAATAGAATAGACTCTCTTGAATAGAGTCTAATTCTATTGGCTTTCAAAAGCCAATAGGAATTGTCCAGGCTGTCTCTGCCCTGCTGAGCCCGCCAAAAGTCCCATTCTGCAAACGGTGCTGCACCAGTTGAGTAGTCCTCGACTTACGACCGGTTGGGGGTCGCGGCATTAAAAAGGTTGAGAACCACTGATTTAACCAATCTCGCATTTTTATTTTGGTCATAGATTAGTTAGCAGACTTTTTCAAAATATATGTGGGAAGGAATTACATTTATTTTATTTAGCTGATTATCTTTAGCATGATTTTTCCCTTTTATATTTTTAATCTAACATTTACTTAATTCATATCTCCTCTCCGACAGATACTTATATATACACCTGATAATACTGTTTTATGTATAAACCTGATATAATGCTGTTTTCTCTAGCATATTGTAGTATATTCTTATATCCAATGTATTTATTCATGTATATTTTCCTCAATAAATCTACATAGGTGAAACACTGACAGATATTTCAGATTTTTGAAGTATCTGCTTTTTGAATTTTTCTGTCACATTCTGGAGATCTGCATTTCTATATGTCAAATAAGGAATGTATGAGTCTGACATTCCTCTTTTTATGGGTCCTTCCTGGCTACAAGTTCCACTGATCTGAAGTCACTAGATCCAGAGTCAGATTTAGGATAAGTAATGTCAAATGTTTCATATTCCACTAGTTATTAACTTCATTCTACTATCCCTTTTGTTTCATTGGCCAGTAAGAATTTTTCCTGATTTTTAAAAAATATTTAATTCCCTAATATTCTGATACAAAGTAAACTGTGCAGATG
This sequence comes from Crotalus tigris, assembly GCF_016545835.1. Taxonomy (NCBI): domain Eukaryota; kingdom Metazoa; phylum Chordata; class Lepidosauria; order Squamata; family Viperidae; genus Crotalus; species Crotalus tigris. Next base: position 175,597 of record NW_024097499.1, on the reverse strand, counting down.
GTGCTTCTTCTGTCACATGCCTTCTTAGTGATAGCAAGAATGTCGTAAGTCATATTCAGGCATTTGCTTGAAAGCAAAGCACTTAAGCTGGATATTTGATGGGGCTGCATGCAGTACTTCCTCTTTGCTTTTCCCGATCTCCTTGGACTGACTCAAGAGGCCCAAAGGGAAGCTGTACTGTATCTGAGTTTACCTGAACCAGATGGCTTCTATCCATGGCAATCAGGTTGTATGAACACTTTTAAACCTGCCTTCAAATAAGCATAAATACAACTTCCCTTGCAAGACCTAAATAGATTGGGAAAGAAAGATTATACTGGATGGAAGACGTGGCCAATTCTATTTGGTTCTGGCCCTCATGTGAAGAACTGTGATGTCTGTCAGATTTATGTCTCCAATTTATAATAGCAATTTGCTGTTTCCCCTAGGAGGGTCAATGTATAAGACTTGAAGCTATTGAACTAAGTTGGAGAAAAATGCGATAAATGAGAATGCAGCAAACTGATGGCAACTCATACCCCATTTAGCCACTATCTCACTCAGCAGTACAACAATTTAACCAAGAAAGAAATTATAAATGCTCTTTTACTATATCGTAAGATTTTACTGCCTGGTAGAAAAGTACCTTTTAATTATGATATAACAGGGGTGTCACATCAGGGTTGTAGCTGACCTTGGGGGGCTGGGGTGGGCAAAGTGGGGGTGGGCGTGGCCAGGACAGGCATGGCCAGCTCAACGTCACTCATATCAGGGGACGCCTATAGTGGCCCGGGTGACTCTGGGGGGGGGGGATCCATTCTCCAGCTGAGGAAGGCGAGACCAGGGTGAGCACTATACTCTTGTCCACCAGAGGAGCCTTGCTGTCCCTCTCAGGCCATGCAGAGGACCCCCAATGATGCAGGATGCCGGAGCCCTGGGCAGTGGAGGGCAAGCACCCGGTCCAGCCTTTCCCAAGGGGACACTCAGCTGCGCTTACCTCAAGGCTGCTGCTGATTGGCTCGCTCTTCTTGGCCAAGTTGCTCATGGTGTGTATAGGAGGGTAAAATGTGTGGGTCAGAGGGAGGCCCACTCTCTCAACCTACGAGGAGACCCAGTTTTGTAACCAAAGCATCCTCAGTGATAGGATGGGAGACCACAGGAGAGGTCAAGAGGAGGGGACAGGGGGATGGTGAAAGGGCAGCAGGGCTGCTCATGGTCAAGTGCTAAGGCAGGTCTTCCCTCAGACCCTTCCTCCATCTCATTACAATCCATCTCCCTCCCTCCCTCCCACACGGGTGGGGCCGATCACGGTGAAAGAGAAGCCTCGTGGCTGCGAGGTTAGGTCAGCAAGCAGGCAATGGAAGTGCTGGTGGGGGGGTGGCGGCACTGATCTACAACCTGGTTGCATCCATCAAAGCCAGAACACGTTCAGCCTTAAATCCACAGGGCAGCCCTGGAATCAGTGAGGAGTTGCCCTGCCGCCTCAGCCCCGCCCCCTGGGTGTACGCATAGGAGATAACCAGCGCCGGCATCCTAGGTGAAGTCAGCCTGCAGGGCAAGACAGCCAGCAGGGATGCTGGATTCCACCTGCTCACTGCCTCTTGCGCACGCACCCAGGGGGTGGGGCGGGAGAACCTGTTGCTGGTTCCAGGGCTGCCCTATGGATCTAAGGTTGAGCATGTTCTGACTTTGATGGCTGGCACTAGGTTGGATATCAGTGCCTGGTTGGCCTGGGCCAGGCCGAGGTGCCGTGGGCTGGTCCTTCGCTGTTTTCAGAGCAGGTCCCCAGGCCAGACGGAACCACATGGCCTTGTGTTTGACATGTCTGTATTACAACATTTCATGCTGGAGAAACCTAGGAAAAGTATCTTCCATTACTATCAATTTCGGTGAAAAATGAATGACTAAGGAAAAGAAATCACAGAGACAGGAGGAAGAGGGGGAAGAAGACAAGTCAAATTGCCATAAATCCAATGCCTTTATATATGAGAGACCTTAATACATATCTAATGTCTTTATTCAGTAAGAACTGCCTTATATCTGCCTGAGGAGTCTATATCAATAGCTAACTTCCTAATCAATGGATATACAACATACTGTACATGCACTCTTCATAACTCCTCAGTGTTAAATTCCTTGATCATCAAAAATTTGTCCTCCCTGAAATAAACAGCTGCTTTCAAAATTAGGAGTGTTGAACAAAGTTGACAAATTACAGGCTTTGAGAAACATAAATTTTCAAACCAGCATGTAAAAGATAAACTCACGCTTGACCATATTGAAAATTTATTATTCAATTTACCGTATATGCTCCCCATCCCACCTAAAAAATTTACCTTTTTCACCACCTAAATAAATATTCTATATATTAAATACAATACTTTGTTGTTTTAATGTATTTTACTATGCTGTTTAGCATTTTTTTCATTACTTTCTATATACTTAATGTTTTGAGGGTATCAGAAAAAGGGTGATATATAAATGGCCTAAAAAAATACAACGAATACAGTTTCTATGACACAGAGGAATTACTTTTCATTTGTGTCACCTTTTATTTCTTCTTCAACAGTTAAAATACCAAGAGCATAAATTATTTTCTATCTTGGAGTCATCTGGCGTAGTGATTAAGGGAGACTGTGAGATCGAGTCCCACTTTAGGCACAAAGCCAGCTGGGCAACTTTGCATCATTGATTTCCTCTTAGCCCTAGGAAGGAGGCAATGGCACGTCTGAAAAACCCTGCCAAGAAAACTGAAGGGACCTGTTCAGCAGTCTCCAAGAATTGGACATGACTGAATGAAAGAAAAAAAGAGAGAGAGAGAGCTGTATATCAATGTAGAAATGTAGAATAAAATGTTAAGGAAGCACTACTACACAAATTCAATTTCCAATTATGAAGCTGACACAAATTTCCTCTAGGGCTACTGTTAGTTTGGAATTAATCGAACTTGCAATTGACAACATGATTAGTCTTTCTGGTATTTATCAGATCTTGAACGAAGTATTCCATATCTCTTGCCTAGAAATCCTTCAAATAGCAAATTACTGAAAATCTTTGTCTCTTGATGCCTATTTATATTGAAAAAAAAATTTGAACCAACTAAAGTTGTAATAACTCTGGAATCAGATGATGATGAAAGAAATGAACAAATCTCACTAATGTGAAAAGTTTTGATATCCTGACAAGCTGCCATTTACTGTATTTTTGTGGAATTCTCTTGAAGAAAGTGCAACAAAATTGCTCAAACTGCATCATACACTTGCTTTTAAAAACATCAGGTATATTACTCAAAATAAAAATACTTCCACTAACATATAACAGAAATAATATGAACCCGAGTGTAGGAAAGATCACAGAAATTATAAGTTTTATTTAGGGTATGTAAAATTAAGACAGTGGAGATCAATTCTCCACTTGCATCTGCTAACACGCTTCAGTACCCTAATGGGTTAACACATATCATTTATCTTAACTGCCAACATGGCTTATTTCACCATTCTATGGGGTTAGTTTATTAGCTGATTATGTTTTGAAAGTTCATCTTGTTTTTAAATTAAACAATTACTTCTCCAGAAACGGGAAAGACAGAGCTAGATTTCATAGTGCAGAACTGACAAGATCCCCGATTCTCCCCAGAAGAGATTCAGATATTCTACATCAGCACATCTTTTGACTTATCAGCTTTTTAACGAGCAGCTTGATCGAAAAGTAGTAATATAACTGTCACCCAGGATGGCTTGTTCTAGCATATAAAATCAATGACGTACTCCAAAAACCAAGGTCAGGAAGAGCATCACGAGATAATAAGCTCGTGAAACAGATCGTGCACGAACTGATGATAGTTGCCACTGGATTTTAAGCAAGATTTACTGGCTGAAACATTCTCCGAAGTCACTCAGCCCAGAGTTATTATTGGGAACGCGGACGCGACTCCTCGGCCATCCCATCTCCTTCTTAACGAACAAAAACGGGCACTTCCTTCTCGCTTTCTACCTTCTCTGCTCAAGAGAAGCGCTAAGTAGCAAAACTAATTTCTGGCATGGATCTTTTTTTGGCGGGGGGAAAGGGAAAAGGAAGAGCAGAGATCCCCATGACTAGGTATTTCCCAAGTGGCGACCCGAGAAAGGCTGAATTAATCCTCCAAGTCATCGCCCACCCTCCCTCCCCCACGGCAGGGCTCATATACTCCAGCAATCTTGGAAGTCACCCGTGGGACGTAGCCGTGGGGCGCCAGGCAAAGCTCAGTCCCGGCATTCGCGCATTCCTGCACGCTTCGCTTGCCGGGGGCCCAACCGCAGCCGCGGAATGCCTTTCCCTCCTCCGTGCACGGCCTTCCCACGTGCACTCGCCCCCCTTCCCCGAGTCGCCCTCTCCTCTTACTCTCAAGACGTGGTAGCCTTCGGTGCCCCCGCCAGGTATCTCCACGCTCTGCGACAAGCCCATGGCTCAGGCCCAGCGGCGGACGACCAGGGCGCCGGACGGTGGCAGCGGCTTCTCCGGGGCGCGCAAACGGACGCGCGGCGCACCCGCCCCTCCCGCGCCAGCCAGCCGCCGTTGCCGCCGCACCAAAGACGTGGCACTCGCTCGGGCCGGGACGCTCGCTGCGCAGGACGCTGGGATACGCAGGATTCCGTGGCGGCAGCAGCTCCCCGACAGCGCCGCCTGCTGGACCCAAGGAACATGAGCGAAAGGGCGAGCCGGTCGAAAGCGCTGCGGCGCATGCGTGCTGCGAGGACGCTCAGGAAAATTATTTCCCCGCCTCCCCACCCTTGCTCGCAGTGCCTTCTGGGATATATAGGGAAAAGACGGAAGGAGAATCAACATAAACGTGTGACCTGCCTCGTAAGTGGTTCAACGGAGGCCCGTGAGGCTCTAAACTGGTGATAACCCGTCGTTGTTGCGGTATCGCTTCGGGGCGCCTCGTGCTGCTCTCTGGCGGTGAAAAAGGGAAATGACTTGTTCGGTAATCGGTCTCTGCCCACAGCGTGCGTTTTTGTGAGCCGCGTTCAAAGCCCCACACCTAAGGCGACCTTGCTTGCACGGCATGGAGCCTAAACAGGGTTGGGGGCCATTAGGAAATCCCAGGCTATAGACTGAGATTGCTGGAAAAAAAAAACCTCTCAGGAAAGAAAAGCAACCTCCGTACAGTGGCTAAGAAAACCTCATGGAAACCACCGCTGGGTCTGAAGTTTTATTGCAGGGGTTCTCAACCTTGGCAACTTTAAGACTTGTGGACTTCAACTCCCAGAATTCCTCAACCAGTGGACTTGTGGACTTCAACTCCCAGAATTCCTCAGCCAGTGGACTTGTGGACTTCAACTCCCAGAATTCCTCAGCCAGCTTTGCTGGCTGAGGAATTCTAGGAGTTGAATTCCACAAGTCTTAAAGTTGCCAAGGTTGAGAACCCCTGTTTTATTGGGAAAGCTACTTGACTTTCACACGTCAAGCTGCAAGTGGGTTTTAATATGTTTTGAGGACTCAGCCAATGAGTTGAGCAAACTATCATATGTGGCAGAGGGTGTCTTGAAAACACTGAGCAATTCAGTGTATTGACATGAACCTTAAGATGTGCCTATCTAGGGAACCACGGCATCTTGCTTAGAATCCCCCCTGGTTTTTAAGATCTGCCAAGACTTTTTGAAGATGTGGATTTTCCTGTTGAATAAAACAGCAAGCAGGCCAGGTACAGTACACCCCATGGTTTGTCAATACTCTCCTTGTTTTCTTTTAAGAGAAAAGTGAAGGACTGACAAAGGCTTCCTAATTCCCTACAGGCCCACAATGTGCCTCTTTTTGAGGCGATCTTGGTGCTCTCTGAGTTTGGTTGGGCAAACTGGAATGTAAATTGAGAGCAAACCCCACGCCTTACTAGCACTGAGGCTGTTACCTAGTTTAAGTGATGAAACATCTTCAAGAAAAAAAGCTCAGAGAGCACCAAGGACCTCTCATTTCAACCCTCACCTACAAATATTCTCCTTTATCGGTTCCTATTTTTCCTTGGCATCCACCTTTGGATCTGATCCAGGTCCACATCAGTAGACTTTAGGCTCTTCTTAAATGTCTATGGAGATTCTCAGTCATTCAGGTCATAGTTATCCCAAAGATGCTTTTTCACAAGGCAACTGGACTTTCTTGTTTTTCTTTGAAGATGTTTCACTTCTCATCCAAGAAGCTTCTATCAGCTATGACTGGATGGTGGAGGAATGGAAGGGCCATCCAGTCAGAGCTGAAGAAGCTTCTTGGATGAGAAGTGAAACATCTTCAAAAAAAAAAAGTCCAGTTGCCTTGTGAAAAAGCATCTTTGGTCTCCTCTTAAACCAATGGCCCTTCAGCTGTGTAACACTGTCACCTTGTCCAGCTTAGGATCATCAGCACTATTCTTATTAAAACCAAGAACAAATCAAAGCAGTTAACGCTGTTTAATTCCATCTGTGGTAGCCAGCCCATACATCTCATAGTTGTCTCTTGTATGAGAGAATTGTTCCTACAGGAAGTAGTGTTGTCTTCTCTACTGTCAGGCTCTACAAAAGAATCTGCTGCTTGTTTGAGATGATAGATTCACAGCATATCATGGACTCATTTTTGCTAGGGCTTTGCATTCTGATTTAGAGAAGAAAGATCAGCTACGCATGGAATAAATATTGAAGAAATTGAAGTAAGTAATTATTTCCTTTTTAGCCTAGCTTGTTGTATAATGCCAAAGAAAATATTTTTGCCTTTAAGAAGCATTATAAAAGCAAGCAATATTCATAAGAATACATTTTCTAGATTTGTATGATGTAGTTATTGATAGTTAACTTAACCTGGTGTATTCAGTTAACTACATTTTCTGAGTTTGCAGGACACAACCATGAATTTAGCATACAGCTGGGGTTCACACAAGACACTAGTTCAGGGGTCTTCAAACTTGGCCCTTTTATGACTTGTGGATTTCAACTCCCAGAATTCCTAAGCCAGGCATGCTGGCTGAGCAATTCTGAGAGTTGAAGTCCACAAGTCATAAAAGGGCCAAAGTTTGAAGACTCCTGCACTAGATAAATGTGGTTGTTAGTTCACTGAGTTGTGTGACGAGACCTGTTGTATATCTAATCTCAAAAAAAAGATTCTCATCATAACAAACTCATCCTTGCCATACCTATTCAAAAGTCAGATTATTGAATACTCTTTTTTGCTCTCATTGTACCAGGGCTTAAATATAGCAATATTTAGATACATGCCTGCTGACCCAACTTCAAAAGGGGAGTGGATCTGGATGGAATTGGGGATAGGGTTTCTGTATGCTTTCATGGTACACAAAAGAGCATTTCAAAGGATCCTGCAGGAGTGAACAACGGGTGGGGGCAGCAAGTTTGCAGTTTTTCTAAGCCATAAACCACAGCCTTCAAAACTCTGGGGGCATAAGAGATGCATAACTAAAACGTGCTTTCACATGTATTTTTTGACCGCAGGACTAGCTAATACAGGAAATGAGCCCGGAAGGTGAAAGATTAATTAAACCCTCACTCCTCATACAACTTAGGTGAGGCCACTATGTCTGAGTGGAGGAACAAAGATAGTAGGGGAAAGGCAAATCTCATAATGCTTTTTTTGAAAGAGATGACTGGTATTTCCCCTTTCTAGCCTACAGCTTTAAGAAAAATCTTGGTGTAGAGGAGAATTGCTGACTGACCATAATCATGCATAATCAAGTCAGGTCGATGCAAGGAAAGGATGAAGCTCTCATAACCAGTGGCATCTGCAGCAAACCATGATGTTGCCAAAATGATGCAGATGTACATACTCATGTCAGAGCATCTCATGTAGGTATCCAAGTGACAGCATTGGTACAGTAACGGCATCACACAATTAAACATTGAAAAAGATGTTACTAGATTCCTGATCATCAAACAAATGTGGTCATTTATTATCCTTCCTATTACCCATGCCACCTTGGACCTGATTCTACAAGGGTCAAGGCACGTGAGATAGCAGAAATGTAGCACACTGTACTCTTATTTTCAATCCCTTCATACAGGCAGATATTGTTCATATTGGAATCTTCTATATAACTTACCCATAGCTCAAGAAAATAGAAGAGCAGCCTTATTTTTTATTCATCAGATCTTTAAATACTGGAATAGAAAAGGAAGGATTGCACTATTAGTCTTTGTCATTCTGGCATATTATCTGCTATTTCTGTTTTATTTTTATTGCTCTATATTTTATTTGAATCATCTGCTTTGACAGGCTAAGGTGAAACATGGCTAATAAAGAACTGAAATTAACGCTTGCATATTTTTGGTAGGATATTCAATTAGTGATAGGGCTGTTCACAGAGTGATAGTAAAAGTTGTTATACTGAATAATATAAAGGCTATGCAGTATATAAACATCTGTAGCTGATAAGGCAATAAAATGCATATGCAAATTAGTAGAAAAATTAGCATGGACTATTCTTAATAATATATGTGGAGTAAAGATAATATGTGGAAATCTGATGCAGACTCACTTGAATAGAATTTTTCTTTTTGTTGCTGTGGAAAACCTATTATTTTAAAATCAAAGGTTTATAAAAAATATTTGGTCAGCTTACAGTGAATATTAAAAACCAAAGTAAGTAATACATAAAATGCACAGACAACAGGGAATCTATAAGAAATGCAATCTTGGTGTAAAGTAATAATCTGAATTACTGCAGTGGACTCTACATGGGGCTGCTCTTGAAGAATGTTCAGAAACTTCAACTGATGCAGAATGCAGCTGCACGGGTAATAAATGGTGCTGGTTATTCAACACGTGTAACATTATTGCTACATGAACTGCAATGGCTGCCAGTGGGTGAAATTCCCGCTGCTGGTTATTTTTTATTTTTTATTATTAAAAAAGTTTTTATTTTCCATTCTCACCGGCTCAAGGTTGACTCAGCCTTCCATCCTTCCGAGGTAGGTAAAATGAGGACCCAGATTGTTGGGGGCAATGTAAATATATATATATATATATATATATATATATATATATATATATATATATATACATTGCTTACTGGTGTACACTGCTTAGAGTGTGCTTGCACTTAAAGCGGTATATAAGTCTCATAAATAAATAAATAAATATTCATACAAAATACAATTAACCATTGGTATCGCCTGCCCATTCTCCCCAGGCTGCATCCACCCTCTCTAAACCTTCCCTACTTCCCTCCTCTTTCTCTCCTCCCCTCCTACTCTCTTCCCCTCCCCATCTCCTCTAACCAGCCTACTTCCTCCCTACTCCTTCCTCCCCTCTCATCCCTCTCACACACATGAACGCAGCATAGGGGAAATGCCCAAGCATTTACCATGACTATATTATCATTACCCACCACTCACCCACCCACCCACCCTCAACCCTCCCCCCCTCGCTTCCCAGAGCAGAATACAGGGTTATTAATAAGAAGGTTAACAATAATAAAAAAAGGAAAAAAAAGAAAGAAAAAAGAAAAAAACATCATACTTAACCTTTAACTCCCCTTAAATTAAGACATATAAACAAATCTCTACAACAATTACTATAAAATTTACTCATAAAATAAATGAAACTTTATAGTACCATATTTTTTCTGAATATAATCTATCCATCTTCTCCATACAATAATATATCTTTCTTGTGTATGATCCTTCAAATAAGCAGAAATTTTTGCCATTTCTGCAAAGTTAGAAACTTTAAATATCCATTCTTCTAAAGTAGGCAGCGAGTCCTTCTTCCAATAGGAGCCTACTAATAACCTTGCTGCAGTTAATAAATTCAACATTAAAGTAGTTTCTTTGTCAACCGCTGCTGGTTATTGTTATGGGTGTTATTCCACATGAAACAATTATCACTTTTAAAGACCTTCATAGCTTGGGATCAGATTACCTGAGGAACCGTCTTCTCCCAGTGATGTCTTCCCCCATCCAATTTGGTCCAGCAGGTTGGGCATTTATGGGTCCTATCAATCAAGAAATGTTGGCTGAAGGGGACTAGGAGATTTGCCTTCTGTGCTGTAGTCCTGCCTCTGGAACATTCTCCCTTCAGAGATTAGGATGATCCTGACCATGTTAACCATTTGTAAGGCCATGAAGTCGTTACTATATGTCTAGGCCTGGGACTCCCAGTGTGTTAAAGACCCCATTTCTGGGCTATATTAACATCCATGGGAAGACTTTTACTTGGCAATCATATACATTTATTTGTATTGTTTTAATTGTTTTTTGACATACTTGCCTAGAGTCGCTTGTTGAGATGGGGAGTGAGATGGATGATGGATGGACGAACAGACAGACTGTTGCATTCTGCAGAAGGCAAGATCAGATAACCCAGCAGCCTTTCCAAAGATAGGCGTAAACAGCAAGAGGGCTAAAGCAGCATTACCCTTTATTTTTCAGACAGGAAAATCATATGACATATGGATTGGTATAATTTTTATCCTAATTATCGATTAGTTTTATATCTGATAAAATCAACCAAACTGACTATTTCATCATTGTTATTTTTTCAATCAAAACTGAGCTAATTTGATTTTGGAGTTTGGATTGTCTAATGCATTTAACATGAAGACAATAAATCCTTTCATTTTCCTATGCTTCAAGAGTGTTTTAAAAGCAAAAAATCTGAACACTGCTTGCTGGAGGATAGGGGAAAAGAGTGAGGAAACATGGAATAATAATAAATAATAATGTTAAAGAGGAAAATATCCAATGCTGTCCTGTTCTCAAAGAGTGTTTTTAAAAGGAGGAATTAATAAATATGGGCCTATGTACATGTATCCGAGCAGCTGCATTTCAGGAATAATTAAAGTTAATGAGCAGTCATATTTGGTGGAACCATTAAACCTTAATTGCTGTAATTAGTTTTGAATGGGCAGGTGCATTTACTGGAGTAACAGCAAGGCATCATCCGATAAGAATAATAATTAATTTCACAAATAGTGCCCTTTAAAAATGTTAATAAAACAATTAAATGGAAAACATTTCTATGCAAATAAAGAGTTAGTTTAAAAATTATACATGATCTGTCTAATAAGACAGATGGTGGAACAGCTTTCTTGAATGCTGAGCAATTGTTATTTTCTAAAAGGAACCTATCTGCAGATCTTGTTGAAAAAGATCTGCTATAGACAGAGGTAGTTCCTTTAAGGAATCCACTCATTAACTTTAAAGACTCTTTTAAAGTAGTGGCCCCTTTTTCAAGCTTCTGATGGGGAAAAAAAACTTGGATCGCTTTAACGAATAGCAGAATGGGGCTACACTTGCATGACATTGGAAATGTTTCTTCCAAAACATTTTTTGAAGAATGCTCTACTTAAGATGACCCAATAAAAGTTTATTAGAAATAAGGCCAATAGACCCTCCTATGAGAATCTGCACGGGACTACAACTCGGCTTTAAAAAATAAAATAAAAGCAGTGGGGAATAAGCAGACCCTCATTTCTTCTGACCACTTCCTAAAATATTAATGCAGCGCCAGCAGGAATAAGGGTGGAAGAAAAATCATGTGCAATTAAAAAGGAAGATCACTTGCCTCACTATTTGACAAATGACCTGTTTGAGTTACAGAGCTCAGGAATGAAGATAGTCATAACCTGAGGATTAATTATGGGAGGGTATTAAACATGTAATAAAAAGGGAGACATTACAGAGCCTTAGTCTCTAAAAACAAACTGGGATTCTTGAGACAAAACAGAGCTCACAACATGCTCAGGAGCACCCTTCTTTTGTGAAAGTTTGGAATGCTATAATGTAGGACATATATCATTGCCCCTGAAGGGTTCTGGAACAAAGGGAAATTGTTTAGTCTAACTTAGATATGTCAAACCCGCGACATATAGGGATTGTTTTGCCATTGCTGGCAATGGAGTGGGTGCGGCTTCTGGATGATGCATTTGGCCCATGGGCTGGCAGTTTGACACCCCTGGTCTAACTGTTGCCTTCTTGCTTTTTGTAATCGGCTTTTGCACCAGAGAAATTTTATGCAAGTGTGGGAAACATGTACATGGATGGGATATACTGAAGGAGGGAATAAGGGAATGAACAGGAATGATTGATGTCTTCTTTATGATGTAATGGCTCTGTTGTCTGATCTTCATTGGCTAACAAAGTTTATAAAGCAATGTTACCAACTTTCTAATGTGTGGCACTTTGGACGTAACTCTGCCAGCGTTCCAGATTGTTGGCCACCCAGCTGCTTAATTTAATGAAATAAAGTGCTGCTTGATCAAGAAGTCTCCACTTGGGTTATCTGATTAGATTGATATGATATCTCAAGTTTAACTAAGGGACTGGGACCTTACATCCCAAATCGCCAAAAGCAGAAATGCTGGGAAATAAAGGATAGGCTTAGGCTTGGATATTTTCCCCCTAAACCATAAACTTAAGCTTTATGAAATACAGTGATGAATTCATGCTTCATTTTACATTAAAATGAATCTGATCATATTGTGGTTTAGCATAATGTGTGAACCTGGGCAGTCAGAGGCAGAATTCCCAAGAAATCACAGCTGATCAAAATCAATGAAAGGCAAGCTGTGCCTTAATGCATGCTGCAATAGCACTGGAGTTGTTTTTAAACAAGAGCAGAATCTAGTCTAAATAAATAGTATGGTTAGCAAAGATCATTGGTTTAGAACAGTGTTTTTCAACCTTGGGTGACTTTAGAATCTCTGGACTTCAACTCCCAGAATTCCCCAGCCAGCCATGGGAAATTTAATTTCAATTTTTGGAATTCCCAATCAGTGTAGTCATTGCTAAGAATTCAGCACATTGAAGTCCACATACATTTGGAAAGCATCGTGATTGGGAAGAGCATTCCAGGGCTTGACTAGGATTCTGATAAAGCTCATTTTATTTTTCTAGTCATGATTTGATCAGAATTCCTTATGGAATACTTCGAGCAAAAATGAATTCTTAAGGGATTGAATGACAAACTCTTCTTTCAAATCACATTACCTGAGGTAGACGTTATGGTTTGTCAGGATAAAAAGTATATAAATTGAAGAGGAGATTAGTTTATGTAACTGGCTATCAAAGAAAAACCAGAAAAAAGATAACTGAATAAGCTGAAAACTTCTAAATTAGCCTGTGTCTACATAAGCCCCTATTATCATTTACAGGTGGTCCTTGACTTACAACAGTTCATTTAGTGACCATTTAAAGTTACAGTGGGGCTGAAAAAAGTGACTTATGACCATTTTTCACATGAACATTGCAGCAGCCCCATGGTCACATGATCAAAACTTAGATGCTTGGCAACTGGTTCATGTTTATGACGGCTGCAGGGTCCCGGGATCACTTTTTGTAACCGTCGGACAAGCAAAATCAATGGGGAAGCCAGAGTCACTTAACAATTGTGTTACTAGTGTAACAGCTGCAGTGATTCATTTAACAGTTGTGGCAAGAAAGGGCGTAAAATGGGGCAAAATTCATTTAACAAATGTCTCACTTACCAACAGAAATTTTGGGCTCAATTGTGGTCATAAATCGAGGATTAACTAGTTAAATTATTATAACACACACACACACACACACACACACACACACACACACACACGTGCAGAGAGGAGTCCTTGACCTACAACTGTTTCTTTAGCAACCGTTTGAAGTAACAACAGCACTGAAAAAAGTGACTTAATGAGTGGTCCCCACACTTACGACTGTCATAGCATCTCCATGATCACATGATCAAAATTTGGGTGCTGGGCAACCAGCAAGTATTTATGGTGGTTGTGGCGTCCCACGGTCATCTGATCACCGTTTGAGCCTTACCAACTGGCTTCCAACAAGCAAAGTCAATGGGAGAAGCCGTTCAATTCACCTCAAACAGCAAGATGGGCAGCATATAAATTTAATAAATAAGTAAATTATCTGATTAAATGGAACAATACATTTAGCGTGTTAAGTGTAGAGAATTCTGCCTCAATGCCAAGCATTACAGTCAATGTCCTGGCTACATTGATTTTTTTTTTTAAATTCCACACTGAAAAGGAGTTTCTGGTTTTGAAATTTAGATATTTACCAGTATTTTATTGACAAACAAATCTACTTCTGGTTACTGGCTTTAGAATTCTAGGAAGAATTCCAGCTAAAAACACTAATGACTAAGTGGGGGAAATATATAGTATGTTAAGACAGAATAAAAGCTGATTGGCTAAATATTTACTAAACAGGATTTTTTTTTTACACGTAAGAATTGTATGCGTGGCATTTTTTCAAAAGACGTAACGTTTAAAGAAATATATACTACTGAGTATGGCTTTACTACAACAACAGTGTGCCTAAGAATCCATTTTCTGTATAAATTAGCACAGGACTAAAGAAATAGCTCCTAAAGGGAACCCTGCCAGGATTAATTGTGGAAGCCATTCAATAGACAAGAGAAATTAGAACTGGATTAATATAGTGATTATTATCTGAGCTGCAGCTGGCCTGGGCCATCTCAAGACGCCACGTCCAAAAGGTTGACTGTAAAAGGGGTTGAATGAAGCTTTTACTCACATTGTTCAAAGTCGTGCTTTGTTTTTTACTGTGACTGTCTTTGAAGGAAATCTCAGCTGGAGGCTTTGGATTCACATGTTTAATAGACCAACTCCTACAGCAAAAGATTCTAGATCAGATTTGGGGAAAGATACACTGTAGGTACCTTTTCATACAATATGACAAAACTAGTTTGAATCTTGAGTTCACATATCAACTAGAAGCTGGAAAATTGTGAAAAGCAGATGCCTATTTGCAGGCAGCTCCTCTTTCCTTTATCTGGTGTATGGATTCCACCATATTTTTAAAGCAAAGTACCAGGTGAGTTTTCTTTTTCCTTTTAAAAAGTGAAACTTACGAATTTGGTAGCTAGTGATGACAAATGTTCTGGGAGATGACAAGCTACACAAAACAAGTGCTCTTTCTAACAGCCTGTGTTCCCCCTCAGCTGCAGCACAGCTGATTTGCAAAATATTAACAATATAAAAATGCCATAAAAATTCTCATGAGTGCACAGAAGCACAACAAATCCATTAGCATAAAAATAGTAATGGAATATAAACTCAGAACTATGAAACTGATCTATCACTGCTTTGAGATCATATTTACTTTTGATTGATTGATTATATCCTTGCACCAACATGTTGTCAATGGATTCCTGGCCTGGTAGAGCATAAAACATACTGTAAAGCACAAAATAAACATTACACAGTAACCTCTTAAATTACCAGACTTATACCACTATAGGCATCTCCCAGTAATAAGATTTACCTATTGAAAACTCTCTTGAACAGTTCCATCTTCACTTCCTTCCTAAATATTGGGAGGGACGGCATCACATAGCTCTCTGCACAGAGGCTGTTCCAGAGGGAAAGGACAGCACTCATTCCGGGTCAGGATCAATTCAGCACCCTCCTCACAATCCAGGAAGCCCCAGTCACTCCATGACATTCCTCATACAGATAGTCCTCCTGTTACAACAGTTCATTTATTAACCGTTCAAAGTTACAACAGCACTGAAAAAGTGGCTTCTGATTGTTTTTCACTGTTAACGAAAAACTGCAGCATCCCCATGGTCACGTGATTTACATTTGGATGCGTGACAACTGGTTCATATTTATGACAATAGCAGCGTCCCCGGGTCATGTGATCACCTTTTGCAACCTTCTGACAAGCAAAGTCAATGGGGAAGCCAGATTTATTTATTTATTTATTTATGAGACTTATATACCGCTTTAAGTGCAAGCACTCTCTAAGCGGTGTACACCAGTAAGCAATGTATATATATATTTACATTGCCTCCAACAATCTGGGTCCTCATTTTACCTACCTCGGAAGGATGGAAGGCTGAGTCAACTTTGAGCCGGTGAGATTTGAACCGCTGACCTGCTGAACACAGTCAGCTAAAGTGGCCTGCAGTACTGCACTCTAACTGCTGCGCCACCTGGGCTCTTAAGTGAATCTTGTTAAGATTCACTTAACAACCGTCTTACTAACTTAAGAACTGCTGTGATCCGCTTTAACAACTGTGGCAAGAAAAGTTGTAAAATGGGGTAAAATTTACTTGGTTAGCAACAGAAACCTTGGGCCCAATTGCGGTCATAAGTTGAGGACTACTGTACAAAGAATGAAGAAGAAAAATAATACCATAATAATTGCTTTTGTGGACCCCCTAAAAAATAATGGGGAGAAAATCTGTTTCCATTGCAGTGTTTTCAGCTTTCTAAAAATCTTCGGACAAACCATTGCAAAGAGCCTCATCCTCGTAAGCACCAAGACAGAGGCCTTAGCTCAACTGGAACAATTTTATTTAGCCTCTGGGAAAGCTCTTTTCATCCAGGCTTCCATTTTCTGGATGAGGTTTACCTGCAAGATGGCCCCTGAAAGATTTCTTCATTGTGTATTTTTGAACTGTTTCCCTTCTGTATTTTCTTGAGGGAAGAAATAAATCACAGCCCTTAACTTTCTTTTTGTCTAATATTGTTGGCTTTGTGAAGCCTGTGGTGATTAATTCTGTTCTGTCTTACTGGCTGATATAGCTCCCCCCCTCTTCTAGACCTAGAAGGATCCCTTTATTTTCTCCTACAAGGGTGGCTATTTATTCTCTATTAAAAAACAGACTATTTGACATTTGACTGATCATCATCACATCCCTTTAAGGCAGCATTGCCTCTTCTGGAAATTGCTATAGCATCTTTTTCATGCTCCAAAGAGTGCTTTTTCCTCCCACCTGTCAAACAAACAACGAACCAGGGGTCTAAAATTCATGGCCTGTTTTCAAGGTGCGATTTAGGACTGCATAACAGAACCAGCATTTTCCCCAGTTAAACCCCAAATTTCAAACTGCAATTCATAATGTGAATTATGTAACCCAAATAATTATTGTGTCTGGCTGTATACTTACTTTTCTAAACAAGACCACTCTTCTCTGTTCTCTAATAAAATGATGGAGAAGCAGAAGAGAAGAAGAAGAAGAAGAAGAAGAAGAAGAAGAAGAAGAAGAAGAAGAAGAAGAAGAAGAAGAAGAAGAAGAAGAAGAAGAAGAAGAAGAAAGAAGAAGAAGAAGAAGAAGTAGTAGTAGTTATCCATTCAGTCTTGCTCGACTCTTGGTGATTCTATGGGCCAGGTGTCTCCATATCTTTCAATCTTGCACTACTTTGAGTTATTCTGTGGTCTGGCTGGTATCAGGTTTGATGATGTTCTCTAATAAGTTACAGTATTGCAATGCATAACAATGTATTTAGTACATTAATAGCGTACTTTTGATGTCTCTTTCTGATGCAACTTCAAAAATTCAGAAGAACTTAGAAGTTGAGTTTAGAAAATATACTGGGTTAATGCTTAAAGTTCAATACTTCAAAGTCCTGGTGATTATCTCAGAATTCTTAAAAGATTTGGGATTAGAAAATGGAAGAATGATCTCGTCTCACATGAGCTAGCCAAGATTTTATATCCATTATCAATATTCCTCTTCCATATGTTGCTACATTCTGAATGGCTGGAGAAATCATTTAAGAGAGGGGTCTTTGGCAACTGTGTCATCCTATTTTTGGAAAAGGCACCTGACACTTGCCAAACCAATGCCTGTGGTTACACAGAGGTTAGAATGCATTATTGCAGGTTAACTCACTGCTCACTATCAGGAGTTCGATTCTGATGCACTCAAGGTTGAACTCATCCTTTTATCTTTCCAAGGTTGATAAAATGAGGATCAAGATTGCTGGGGGCAATACGCCAATTCTGTAAACCATTTAGAGAGGGTTGTAAAAATACTATGAAGCAGTATATAAGTGCTGTTGCTATTGCTCAGGTCTTCTAAGATGGCCCTTGAAACCCAGCTTTAGCAGGCTTTCCCAATTTAGAGGATTCTGTTCCATATTTTATGCTGGCTCTTTGATATAGTTTGTAATGTTTTGGTAAGTCAAAAGGCAGAAAAATAAATAATTGAAACAAATAAATGATTGGCAATATAAGGATATCTGATCATTCCAGAGACAAGGAATCTGACATCTTCCAGATATATTGGATGTCATCCCTGGACAGTCTATATGGGGCTCACAAGATTATTGTCCAAAGCATCCGGAAGGTAACAGGTTGCTTGCACCTTTAAACCAGAAGTCACCAACCTTTTTATGCTGATGGCCCAGAGGGAAAGGGAGCAGCTGGGAAATTTGCGTGTGCCCACGTGCACTCATGCAAACAAGGCCTTGCGCGAACAGGGATGCACACATTCATACGGTGCTAGTAACCATTCGCGCAGGCACTAGTTGCCACCACTGCTAGCCCTGAAGGTATGTGCAAACGGGCTGTAAAACAATGAAATAGCAATAAAATGGCCAGAAGTGGAAATCTATGTAAGGATAGTTTCTTAATACTGAAGAGTCCATATCACTGTGCTAAAAAGTGACAGTTTCTAAAAACAGATGGGAGAAAATGCTATGCATATTTTTTTTTAGCCAAGCTGTTCCATATTACAGGGCACTCTCACCAAAGCAGCCATTTCCCTAGTCCCTGTTAACTGTGGTAGAAATGATTTTTTAAAAGTGCTTTAAGTATCCAAGAGCCCTCTATAAATGTTAAGCATGATTATTAAAGTGTTCCAATGCAGAGAGACTAATGCCTTGTTCTGATTCCAGGAACCCATTTTTTTCTTTGCAACAAACTGTGGAGCTTGATAATATTTCATTAAGGGCAATTACTGACATTGTGAATATAAGTTTCCATCAGACTTTAGAAGAAGGAAAATTGCCACAATTACTTGTCTATTGATTCCTCCTGTACTGCAGATGTATTCAGATGAGGGTAATTTGGTAAAGGGCTTTGAATTTATTGTAACCCAAATGGGTCACGAGAGAAAAATCCAGGGGGGAAGAAAATCAAGCAAAGACAATAGTCTCCCTCCGAACGTGAATAAACATATATTATTGCAACCTCAGATAGATCTTGCAGGAACAGAAATTATTTTTCATGAGCATCTGAAGCAACAAACATGATTTTACATTTTTCAGGTTAACCTGGTAAGAGCAAACAGCTTGCAAAACATAATCAAGTAGTCATTAAGTATTTATATAACTGTTTGGAAAAAAATAGCTTTTTGTATTCCAAATGAAATTCAAACAGAATATACTTTAGGGAACTGAGGTTAGGTGGGGAAGAATACCATAAAGTACATAGAGGTACAGCCTGAAATATCAAATGGTTGCTGAGCCTGATACTGTATATTTAACATTCTTTATTTGAACAATCAGAAAGAAGCAACTGGGAACAAGGAATCAGTTTGAGTGCTGTAAATGTTAGAATGTCCTCTGTGTTCCTTTTACAGTTAAACTGAGAATCAGGCAAAAATAAAAGTTTTGAGGGGTTTTTGATGTTTTTTTGGGGGGGTTATTTTGTTTTTTCATGCAGTGGTGAGCCTAAAGGCAATAGCAACCTGTAAAAGGAAGAATATGTGTCCTGGGCATGATAGAATTGTGTGATTCATTTCATTGGATGAATGGGATAGAAAGAGCTGATGGGAGAGAGCAATGTTTTAGCACTCTGTAGCTTTATGCATCTCTGTATGCAAAAGAGATAGTTTGATCTTGGACAGGCTTTGATTCTTTACCTTTCTCTCTAAAAATGGCACATTGGAACTGGAACTGGCTTGTATCTAAGAAAAAACCAGACATCTTTGAAAAGTGGCCTTCCATTGTATCAGAAAAATATGTTTCATATTTTTTTTAAAAAAATCCTCTCTTGCTGATATGACAACAAAATATGCAGATAGAAGTAGAGAAATATAGAGATGAGAGAAATAGAGGAGATATGGACATATACATATACACTATGTACAGTCTAAAGGACTGAAATAACTTGAATTTTTTCCCCTTTTGGATAGTCTTTGGAATAAGACAAGAAGAGGGCCATGTTCTCAAATATACTTGATAGGATCCAGGTTGTTTTTTTTTTTTAATCTTTTCGTGATCATCCTGCTGGGGCTTTGGGATATAACCAAATACATTTACTGTCAGCAAGTCCCATCTATCTGCCCTAAAGCTCTCAGAGTAGAGATATAGAGATGTTTTATTTATGTCAGGGGTCTTCAAACTTGGCCCTTTTGTGACTTGTGGACTTCAATTCCCAGAATGTCTGGCTGAGGAATTCTGGGAGTTGAAGTCCACAAGTCATAAAAGGGCCAAGTTTGAAGACCCCTGATTTATGTCATGCTGCTTGTAAAATAAAGAAATTCTGCCCATCCAGGAGGGACAGTGGAAGTCATATAAAACCGTATACACGGAGAATTAAGAGAACATAAGGGAAGACAGGCTGCACATGCCATCTAAATGTCCCTCTTTGCTCTCAATAATTGTCACATAGAGAGCATGTGATTGCACTGAGCTACAATGTCAGTCCCAGCTGCTGTTAAGTGAATCATCCACAGTCATTAAATGTGATATCACATGACAGTGACTTCCTGCTGGATTCCTTATTAACTTTTCATATCAGAAGCTAGTTGTGAAACTTGCAAATGGTGATTAAGTGATTGCAGGATGTTGTAATAACTGCATCTTTGAGGACCAGCTGGAAATCTTTTTTCAGTGCTGTTGTAACTTCAGTCACCGAATGAGTGGTTGGTAAGTGAGGACTACCAGTATAATTATCAAAAGTCTGAAGGTCTGTGAGTTCAATTCCCAGTAGAGGGTTTTGAATCTTGTAGAACAACATCTAGCTGTCTGCATCTGAAGAATCCCAATTAAAAACAAAACTGGCTGTATGTCGCCTCCTGGTGGTCATTGTAACAGAAAATATTATCTATCTGTTATGGTACCATAATTTAGAGTATTCAGAGTGCCTCGCAAACATTTTCACAATAGTAATGTATAGCTTCTATAGGTGTGTTCCAACTCAATACTTAGGAGTGAATTTAGATGTGTGTAATGCTCCAGGCAGTTCAGTCTCAAAAATGTAAGAGATCATTCACTGGATTTCTTATCTTGCTCTTGATAAGCTTTTACCTTGTCAAGACAACCAAGAATTCATATATGTCAGTTTCATGTGCCATTTTGATAAATGTCAAATGTGCAGCTGCCAGCCAAAGCAAATGACTCACAAAAATTGTTTTGTCTATTTCTTATGTGTTCTATCTCATTCCCTTCATAAATTACACCCTAGGTAAAAACAAAAAAGTAGGATTTTTCTGCCTGTAAGTTGTTGCTTCCTTTTTACAAAATTATCCAAATTCCCTAAAAGAAATCCCTGCTGTGTAATGCTTAAGGCAGGGGTATCAGGACCAGTTTCATCATACCGAAGCTGCACCCACCCCATTGCCAGCAATGCAAAAAGATTTGTGATACTTTGTGACATATCACGTAATGTGGCGAGTTTGACACCCACGGCTTAGGGGCTGTTATGTGTTAATAATACCTTTTTGGTCCACTGCAGCCCCTATAGCAGTGGTGGCAAACTTATGGCACGCGTGCCAGAGGCGGCACTCAGAGCCCTCTCTGTAGGCACGCGTGCCATGTCCTGGAGATGGCAACTGTCCCTCTTCAACCAGCCACCTGCTAACTCGCTGAGGTCCCACGTGGCCGGATACATCCCGGCACGGCTGGTTTCCCTCCCCTCCATCCCGTCCCTCCTGGCCTCGCATGCTATACTTTTCTCGGGCATGACCCACTGCATCGCCTCCTCAGCTGTCAGCCGGCCATCCATTTTAGAGGCAGCTTCTTTAAACTGCTGGTGATGGGCTGTGGAACCCCAGAGTGCGCCAGTCGAGGGACCGGCCAGCTGTGGCTGCTGACGGATACCATTGGCCCTCATGCGCTCGCTGGCCTCTGTGTGCAGGGGCCAATGGTGTCAGGCAGCAACCGCCCCAGCCCTTGCCTTGCCCCATGGCAATGGCACCCCCGCCCTGCCTTGCCTCACCCCGCAGGACGAGCCTCCTGCCTACCGCCCCACCTGGCAGAGACCCCCTGAATCACTCCCAATCCTGCCCACCCCCCACAGACATCCCTCCCCACGAGCAACACTGAGGTGACCACACCCACCTTGGCCACACCCACCCAATCTGCCATGACCACCACAGCCACGCCACCCAGTGGGCCATGCCCACCTGGCTCCCGGCGATGAATAAGTGGGCTTTGGGTTGCAGTTTGAGCACTTGGTCTCTAAAAGGTTCGACATCACTGCCCTATAGTTTGGAAGGGCTGGACTTTGGGGAAGGACTTTTGACAGAATTCTTTGCAACAAGAATTTAGATAGTTCATAAGCCTTTGTGTGTCACTTCAGTTCTTTGCAGTGCAACTACTGTGTTCAGGGGATGATAGTAGAATTTACAGAGAGCTGAAAGACCAACAGGAACTTAACTGCTCTGATTAGCAAACACTCACTCACTGACACCCAGAGCAGATTCTCAGGTTTTTTTTTTTACATATGGTTGTCCTTTTACCCCCTTGAGGACTGCCTCCCATAGTTTCCATATCTCCTGAAGCAAACAAGATAGCCCTGAACAAAAACAAGCTCTCATCTAAACTTTCCATGGGACCCAAACATTTGCTATGATAGCAGCTATGATAGCTAGATGTTTGACCAAAGTTTGAACATTGACGTTGTCATGATATTAACAGGGAGCTGGTTGGTATAGTAGATAAGATCTGCATTGAAAACTGGGAGATCATGAGTTCCAGTCCTCCCCTGGGCAACGAAGATGGCATGGTGACATTGTGCAAAGGCAGAATTTAACTCTAATAATAATTTAAAAATTACTGAAGAGTCATTTCTCACCTGCATTATCAGCCATTATATATAGATTTAAATTTCATAACAAGAGTTTAATGACCAGGAAAAAGTATTGCTGATTCTACTGCAGAGCTGTGTTATTTATCACAATAGTGAAATTTTGGGCATTTTTTGGATGAGGTGCTGAGAAATCACATTGTATGTGAAATTTATGATGTTCCACGGAGATTTTGGTCTGAATCAAAACAGACATTGGCAGTGAAGCTGCACCAGGATAGTCCAGGATAATGAAGATCCCAGCTGTATCATATTCAGAATGTATAACAAGAATTGCTTATAACATTTGGTTTAAAATACAGCAGCCCCTCAACACAACAATTCATATGACAACATTTTCATCCATATGTTTCATGTTACGAGTAATGGAAGGGGAAAAAAATCTTAGATACCTTAGTTCAAAGAATATTTAGATAGTTCTCACACCTTGGCAGCCCTTAAAAGTAATCATACATTTGTATTTTCAGCATAAGGGATCCACAATATGAAACTAAAACCATAACATCTGGAAGGAATAAATAGAAATCAAAATGAGAGAAAGCAGAAAAAAGCTCATACGGGACTTTTTTTAAATTGGAAAATTAAAATTTCATCCCATCTGTATCATTTTAAAAGTTTTTTGTTCACAGAATGGAGATTTCTGTATTTTGAATCTATTTTACCATATTTGTCAGAATTCAATTTATGACGGATGTGGAAAAGGCTGGTGCTTTTATCATTCAGATTATGCTCTCTTCCCACAGGAAAAGGTAATCTAGGTTTTTCTCAAAAACTGCTCAGTGAGGCAACAGCAACATTTGGGACAGCTGCTTCAAACTCCATTGTGCTGCCTAATATTATCTCCTTTTCTAAAACAGCTAAAGAAGCAAAATAAGTGCAGATCAATGAACGTGTTCAGAATGGCTCCTCTCTATCTGAATTACTTTGAATTTGCTCTTCTCTTTAATAGTTTAATGTTGCACAATTATTAGTACCATTGATGTTTAGTTTAGCACAATTAATTTAATAGCACTATAGTTAGCACAATTGATGATCAGGCACTCAGCTGCCTTGCCAAAGTTCTTAGGCAGGGTAGGGTGGGGGCAGAGTGCAAGGAAAAAGAAATTTATAGAAATTCACTCCCAAGAAAGACTTCCACTTTCATTTCATGGTGACAAAAATGTATCCTAAGTCCTAAAATAGACTTAATTTAGATTACTATCCTTATTGTTTAAGGACTGGAGGGGGGGCGCAAACAAATGATGCATGTTGTACTTATTAGCATGGCCCCATTTTATAGGCAGTATATACAAGAGGTTTGCTATTCACGGCTCTGTTGAAAAATAATTTCTTCTGTCTTATCTTTCATTAAAAAATTATGCTGTAGAATAAGATTAAGAAAGCTTTTTCTATAGTGGAAAATAATTCAGTTGCAGCTGATTCCTCTCAGCCTAGATTTCTCATTTGAGACACAAACAACCAGGCCCAAATGATCCTTGTTTAGACACATTATGCAAAGACTTACGTAGATCTCTGGGAAAAGTTCTAAAGCTGAGAAAAGTGGAAGGAATGAGAAAAGTGGAAGGAACAATAAGGAAGGATGACAAGCAGTGATGTGAATGGGCTCAGTTACTGTGGGGATGGGTTCATCACTGAAATATCTGAAGCACCCAGTTAGAGACAGATCATCATGGAGAAACTCTATTGATGTGATCACTAGAAATTGACACTGTGTTCATGGCACATAGTCAATCAATGTCATTACAGTCTATATGTCCAGATATTTGTCTATGTGAAAAGCTGTTCTGCTTATATGAATCTGCCAACAGGTCACAGTCATTTTCTGATGCTAGCTTTATAAAATCAACCCTCCCCCAAAAAGATGGAATACAGTATAAGCCAGGGCCTTTTCTGTGATGTCACTCCAACGATTGAACTGAAAATACAGTAGTCCCACATTTAACAAATTTCAGGCGGAAAAGCATTTTTTGTTCAGTGTGGCTGCTAATGTCTGTTAGTATGATGCCTATATTTTAAAAAAATCTGCTTTTTTGTATTTGAGGGTAATATCTGCCTTTTATTTTAGTACATTGCTAAATTTTTTAGAGGCTTTATAGATTTTGTTCATCTGTTTTGGGTATCTTTCTGAGACTAAGCAACTGTCCAAAAATACTTTTAGAAATAATACCAAATCAGCTAAGTCCTAGACCTAAATGCAGTCTAGATATGCTTTGTGTGTATGAGAAATATATTCATAGGAAGAGCAATGGGGATGCTCATATTCCAGATAAGCTCTTAAGGGAAAGATGAGAAATTTGGTTGATAAAGTTATTGGAAAACACAAGGAGAATTATAGTAAAAATCCCAGAATCAGATTTGGAAGCAAATTTTGGTATGGTGATTCTTCCCCACCTGTGTATGAGAGAGTTTTGTCATATAACCAGCCAGAATACCAAAAGAGAAATTAATGCCATCACAAACATTGAGTGCTGGTGAGGGGAGGGCTTGGCATTTAAATCTCCTACAATTCCCTGTTGTGGCAGTGTGATTGAAATTGAAAACATTTATTCATAACTGCTCACTGCTGCCCCCCCCCCTCCCCAGAAGCAGCCACTATAGGAAGAGGCCACCTGAGGACTTTCCCCTCAGCCTTGGTGCTCCACACACGCAAGATGATCTGCCCACAATATAATGGTGAAGCCAGCAGTAAACATGAGTTGCTGTGTGGATAAAGTAACATGTAGAACAGTCTTGGGAATAGGGGCCTCCCTGTCGATCCTGTTTTCCCTGATGAGAATTAGGTGAAAGAAACAAAGAGACTAATGAGCAGAGTCTTACTAGCTCACTGTTGGCAAATAAAACTCTTTAATTTACCAGGCAGCAGGGAATTCTTTGGTTGGTTTCTGCCCCTTCCTTCAAGAAACTGTTGTCCCCGTGGCAGAAATATTTACAAAGGGAGTGAAAGCCTGCAGCCCTCACACACAGGAAAGGAAGTCTAGTTGGAGTAAGTGGGACAGCTTCAGCATAGGCAAGATTTTGTTTATATTAAAAGGCATGTTGACCCTGAAGAGGGAACAGTTGAAACCCAGGAAAGAGTCTTGAAATTCAGGCTGCATCCTCTGAGGCTGTTGCTCCAACTCTTTGGAGACCAATGGATGCTGAAAGCCCAAAGGACGGACAGTGTTCCAGGTTGGAGTGGTGCCTATGGTTCCGGGGCAATTTATGACATCTTCAGAGCTTAAGAAAAAATCCAAAAGCATTGCACATTTTTTAAATTAAAAAAAAATATTTAAAGCTTTAAAAAAATTGTATTGGCCACTTTACTGCAAACAAAGATCTAATTGGGGCACAGAAGGGTGAGTGGGTAGGAAAATAGAATAGAATAAAGCTGGAAGGGACCTTGGAGGTCTTCTAGTCCAGCCCCCTGCTCAAGCAGGAGGATCTATACCATCTCAGACAAGTGACTGTCTAGCCTCTTTTTAAAAATCTCCAGTGATGGAGCGCCCACGTTTTCTGAAGGCAAGCTGTTCCACTGGTTAATTGTCCTCACTGTCAGGAAGTTTCTCCTTAATTTCCAGGTTGCTTCTCTCTTTGATCAGTTTCCAACCATTGTTTCTTGTCCTGCCCTCTGGTGCTTTGGAGAATAACCTGGCCCCCTCTGCCTTGTGGCAGCCCCTCAGATACTGGAATACTGCTATCATATCTCCCCTATTTCTTCATTTCTTTAGACTAGCCAAACCCAAGTCCCGCAGCCGTTCTTCGTATGTTTTAGTCTCCAGGCCTCTAGTCATCTTAGTTGCTCTTCTCTGATTTTTTTCCAAACTCTCAACATCTTTTTTGTGATAAGATGATCAAAATTGGCTGCAGTATTCCAGGTGAGGTCTTACTATGGTTTATAAAGTGGTAATAATACTTCATGTGATCTTGATTCTAGCCCTCTGTTT
This sequence comes from Crotalus tigris, assembly GCF_016545835.1. Classification (NCBI taxonomy): domain Eukaryota; kingdom Metazoa; phylum Chordata; class Lepidosauria; order Squamata; family Viperidae; genus Crotalus; species Crotalus tigris. The sequence goes on along the minus strand of NW_024097499.1, from coordinate 148,956 downwards.
ATACAATCCAGGATTGTATTAGCTTTTTTGGTTGCTGCTGCACACATTGCTGGCTCATAGTCAAGTGATCGTCTACTAGGACTTACTTCTGAATCAGCTGTTTAAAAGGACCATTGCTAATTGTAATTGGAAGTAAGTCGTCCATGTATGAAAAATAGCAATCTTTGGCCAAAATAAAAAAAAGACAAACAACCTCAAATAATTCTCAGCTTTTTAAAAATATTAATATCATTGGAATAATAATTCAGAAACAAGTTAGTTCTTCCACTATTTTTTTAAAAGCCAATACATTGAAAACAGTGACATAAGAGTTTTAAAAAACGTGTTATTATTTTTTCTCATTCCATTCTTTCTTTAGGAGCTTAGGATAGCATATAGTAATTAACCATTCCTACAGTTTAAGCTAGTGTGCAATTCTCCCAACCTCACTTGACCAGCTTCACAGCTGACAGTTGGTTTTGGCCTCAGTGAAATGTGACATTCTACTTTCTCATCAGTGGTCTTTGGATCACTATTAATGTTTCTATTTGGTGACCTCAGCAATTATAGAGCAAGTAATTGGTGGAAGACCTTTTCTATGCTGCTTGATTTGCTAGCAAGCGAGCTGTCTTAATTTGCATGCCCTAATGATATTAAAAGAGTAAGCTGACATTTACAAGATGGTATTCATGAAATAGTTATCAGCTTTGGGATATTTTGTCCATGGAATCATCCATTGCTGATATTAAGTAATCTGTTGATTGGATACTAGTGCCAAGTATGGAAGGAAGGAAAGGAATCCGTGTGGATTTTACTCTGCTAATCGTTGTGCATGGTCCATGACCACAAAAGATATTTAAAGGGGGAGGGGTCTGTGGTGAAGAAAAGGTTGAGAATCACTGGGGTAGTACTTCTGACCTAGATAGTCCTAGACCAGGGGTAGGCAACCTTGGCTCTTTTATGACAAGTGGACTTCAACTCCCAGAATTCCTGAGTCATAAAAGAGCCAAGGTTGCCTACACCTTTCCTAGACCACTGCAATCATGGAAATTCCAGAGGAGGGAAAATCTACCGTCCCTCCAGATGTTGCTGTATTAAAATTCTCAACACTCCCAGCTCGCATATTCAATATTTAAAAGTATTTCTAGCAACATCAGGAGCCTCAACCACATAGCCTCAGCTAACACTATGTGACCAACTGGCTATATAGCCTTATCCAAAATTGGGATTCTAGAGCACAGCCTTGCGCCTGGAAATAACAGGAATCTCAAATAGATCTTAGTTCTCCATTTCTAAATTGCAATCAGAGTGATCAGACAACAAAGAGAGGCTAGTCTTGTCCCTATGGCCTTGAATCAATTTTATAGAACAAATCATTTACTAAAACAAGTGGTTTGGAACCTGAGAGGGACTGAAGACTGTGCAAAGAAAGATGTTTCTAGGCTGTGGGGGTGGGGGGGAAGGCCCATGTCATAGTACATTTATAAAAATACAGATGTCACTCATTTTTTTATTTCCAAGAAAATGCTTCAGTATTGAACATCAGTTATAGATAGCAGATGTTAGACTCTTCTGAGCAACTTCTCAATTGTTCCATCCACACGATGGTAAAATACCATATGGACACTTAATACATTGAAAATAGTTTAGTCACATCACAATTCCAGAAGGGGTCATCACTTCAATACAAAAGAAAGAGCAAGTGAGTGAAGGGGACAGTAATATCAAGATAAAATCATGTGGATTCTTAAAATAGACTCGTTTCACACTTGGAAAAACCCTGGAACCAAAAGATGAAAAGCTACACCAACATTCATTAAAATATTGCTAATATTTTTAACAAAACACTGTTTTAATAAAACCCAGGCAATAAAGAACATATATGGTTACCTGGGTGACAATTCTCTCTGATGTACACACATTCTATTTATCTCAGCGGACATGTGTGCAAATAAGCATTAACTTAAAGTTTATTATGCATGAGAAATATAAAGCATTAAATGGAAGCTAAACAGCTACTGCAGGAAATTTAGGAAGGCGTTTAGGTCAGCAGATGTCATTTGACTAAAATCATTTTCTTGCCCGCCCTGTGAGTTTGCTTGCCTTCTAGTAGCGTGGTCAAAAACTCCAGCTGCTTAGCTAATAAAAATGAAGGTGAATTTTACAACTACATATGCAATAATTATTGTAGCCATATTTAAAATGTTCTGTGCTGAGCCTCTCTTTTTTCTTATCAAAGCCACAGTTACTGTTTTGCTGCTAATGAAGAATGCTGTATCCCCTTCAGAAGATTACAAGCCAATCAAACCAATGGCTGTGGATTATTCTGACATAGAGGGTCCTTTGCTTAAACATTCATGAATCGCTTAAAATGCATTCAGTGTGTAGTCAGATTGCCATATAATTAATAAAGTGACTTTTCTATTAAAGTGAAAGGAGTCACTTTAAATCTAGACTAGAGTATACTATTAGAATGTAGTATTAGAATTTGATAAAGTAAAATTATCTGCTAAATTATTGTTTTAAGGGCGTGTTATATAAATGTGCCAGCTAATTTTTAATCTTCTCTTTGGCTCACAACTACACTGAATTACTAATAAACATTATTTAGAACTTTGATAATTATATAAATAGGCTACAATACAAATGGAAGAAAATACAAGACAGCTCTTTAGCATGGTAAATTCTTTGCATATAAAGAAGCAAATAGCTCATATACCTAGAACTGAACAGTTATTTTGCTGGAAAACTATTACATTTAATTCCTTTCCCATCCCCATCCCATTTAACAGTAATGTACACAATCTACACAAGTGAATTTCTAAAAAATACATCAATATTATAATCTATTACAACAACTCAGGTACTACTATTCCCCTGATATGACAGCTAAAGGGATATATATACAACTAAACTACTTATTTGGATTTGCTTTCTTCTTTCTTTTTCATATATTAGAGAAGCATCAATAAATATTTTTAAATAACATTCACCATTTACCGTCATTCCTAAGAATCTACATTTTAAAAACGTTTTCTTCACCAGCAATACCTGGAATTTTTATCACCTGTAAACTGGTTGTTATGTTACTTACTTCTTGATAGAAAATACTTACTTCTTGATAGAAAGAATAGGCCTCTTACACTCCAGTCTGAAAAAAAATCTGAGAATCTAACATGCTGGGTAAGTTTATACTGATTTCAGTGGGACTTAAAAATATATCATATGGGGATGGCCATGTCCATTCAAATTAATACAGAGTAGAGATGCAGACTCCAGTATTACTGCTGATGATATTTCAGTAAAATCAGTAGAATCAATGCTTCAGTACTATACCTGAAATGGGAATGTCGGTCTAACATCTACCAAAGATTGATCTAGTGAAGCCTCTTTGATATTAATAGAGCTTCAGAAGAGCAGTCCATGATAGGAAACACCTGGAATGCTTACCATTGTTTATTTATATATTTTCTTTATATACATATAAAGTGTTTGTTGTGTGTTTGTTCTGTTAAAATATGTCTACAAACACCATACATTATCACACTGTACATATAGTGCAGATTTCTTAGTTAGCTATCTTAATATAATTTGCTTTCGGGCAAACTAGAGTTACCAGGCCTAAATAGCTGAATGATAAATTTCAAAATAATATGTTTATCCTTTGGTAAAATAATATATCAGTTCCTATATACTTTTCAATAATCTAATGGAAGCGGGCACTATTGTTTTTAAAGAGAGGGTCTCAGAAGAATCAAACACTTAGAAAGCGATCATCTTAAAATGTATTCTACAGAACTGGTTAAAAAACAGCCAGTACTGGAAAACAGTGCTTTAGAGAAAAACTGTGGTTCAACTCTTGCGGATTACAGATCTTGCCCCAATCGTTCTATTTCCTCAATCAAGAAGTCAATATCCGACTTGGAGGCTGCAGGATTTGAAATCACCATTCTGAAGAAGTTGACTTTCTCTCCCTGAGGCTGATATCCAACCATTGTGGTACCTGTTTCCATCATCAGAGCTTTGATCTTGGGTGCCACCTTTAGATTCAAACAAGAAAGAAAAGAGGTTTGGAACTCAGATCTTTCTCTGAGGGAGAAGACTAGCACATCAGCGATGAAGCAAGGCTTGGTGTAGAGAAAATATGCAGAATGGATGAAGAAGGCCTCAGTATATCTGATGGACAGTCTCTCAATGTTCTCCTGAAATTCTGGTATTTTCAGGGCCAGCAGAATGGGAGAGCGCCAAGATATGGAAGACAGCACTGATGGCACTTCGTTGCTTTTATTTTTAATGTTTCTATAAAATATAACCAAGTTACGAAGCTACACAAAACCATGTCAGACCATGTCACATTATTTCCTCTCCTGACAAAAATCAGAATCACGGAGTACCTTACCTCAAACATTGAGGTGGTGTAAGATATTTTGGTACTTGGGATGAAAAACCCACCTAGCAGATTTGGTGGCGGTAAAAGTACATAAATAAATAAAATGGTCCTGACAAAAGTCTTGGCTATAAAATTAAGAAAATAGAGTCAGGGCAAAATAAGCAGACTCTCATCCCTAATATACATGAACTAAAATGATTATTGGTTTGTAATTACAGATCTAACTTTATAATATCCATCCATTCTGTTGCTCAGTTATTTTTTAAACAATATTTTGCATTTGGACTTGCATCTGAGGCATAATTAAAGCTAAGTAAGTAAATTTATTATTAAATATATTACTAAACAATAATGCAATTCTCTGTACTGTACAAAAGACTCATTTTAAAAGAAACAAGTGGGCTTCAATTGAGCATATACGTTTCACACTCATCTCCAGTTAACGTATCCCTAATTCATTGGATACCTACATAGTAGATCTATTGTATTTAATGCTTTCTATACAGAGCCCTCTGGAAGAGAGTTTGCAGCATTCAGAGCACTCTGGCAATGTATTGCTTTTTGAACTGTCCTGAAATAGACAGCTGTTGCTCTTCCGACTACATCACCTAAGGACCAGGAACCATTTCAAAGGTGTACATGGAAAGAGATAGCTGAGGGGGGTCTCTAATCAGGATCTGTAAATCAACAAAGAAAACCAAGCCAACAGCACTGAAAGTTTGCCAAAGGGTAGAATCAGGAGGGAGAAAAAGAGATACTTGCCACCCTGTCATTTCTTCAAGGTACTCCAGACAAGTAACCAACACCATGAGTCCTAACGCTGTCTTTATTGCAAGGTTATAGTAAGAAAATCTTTCAAGTTTGAAAGCAGTTCTCCCCTCCCTTGCCTTCACTTTCCAGAAAACTAGACAAGGTGTTACTGGTGTTATGTTTACGGCACCAGTGCATTCTTTTGTGTGAATCACATTGGTGGTACTCCACGTGAAACACCAGGTTCCTTCCGAGGTACTTCCTTAGCCTTCATTCCTACTGTGGGCTGATATATCTCTCTGGTCTGATCATTGGCCTGGCCCTGATCCTTCTCCAATCTCCCAAGATTATTCTCACAAATGGTTACACGACCCACAAACTCCAGGGCTTGTAAATGAATGAAGGGTGTGCCTATGTTATGTAGTTACAAGACAGTGGCAGGGCATTTGGAAGGTGGGAAAAGTTTGGAAAAGTTCAGAAAAATCAGGAAATATTCATTTGAGAAGGAGGCACAGGCTTTGCCTTTGAATTGCTCGACTCACTTCCATATGGAGACTTTCAATCTTTTTTTTTTCCCTAGGTACTGTAAGGGTCTTAGTTTATATATTCTGTTTTTTTGAGCAATTATTTTCTTACTTTGTTTTAATTTTTTAATGTACATTGACTCAGAAAATGATTTTTTAAGCGGTTTTACAAAAATAAATAAATTACCCTATGTAGTTTTTCTCTTCTTTCCTCAGAGTCTGGCATCCCTCTGAGACTTGGCGGAATGTACCAGAAACAAACATTTGTGTGTTCGGGCTATATATTCATAAAACAAAATAAAAAAATATTTTTTAAAAAAAAATCACAAAGACAGTTCATTAATATATTCATCAAAAGGATTAATTTCCCTTGCTTACACAGTTACTTCGTTTGCCAGGCCTTCTGATTTTGTCCTTCAAAGCTTAGAAGAATGGAGCAAAATGCAAGTGAATGTGTCTGAAAGCACTTAGGACATCACTCACAGACAGCAATTTGCACAGGAACAAATAGAGATGTTTTCCAATTTATTACCACTGTTTCACCTTTTTCTCCAGATTATTCTCGTAATAAAAAATTATTGGGAAATATAAACAGCCCATTTGGAATGCCACCTTTTGATTGACAATCCTGTTCATGCCTGACCATAACCTTAAGACAGGGATCTCAAAATCCTGTAGAGGCTCAATCGAGCAGAAAGCCATTTCAGCTAGGATTCAAACCATTGAACAGCATGTTTTCCTTTACTTAAGTAACAAATAATAAGCAGACCAATAGAGTGGAACAAAATATATTTCAAGGCTGTAGTGATAACACCTTTTTTTAAGAGTTATGAATCAACTGAATTTCAGCATTATATACCTCACTGATTTCAAATGATTTTGTATTCTTCACCTGTCTACCAGAGATCAAAAAGATAAAATAACAGTAACAGGACTGGATGGAAAATTTTTCTATTGCATAAATGTATAATTTAATTGAAAGTGTTTTATAGTCTACAACTTACCTCTCCTTCAAAAACCATCTCAAACTCTTGCCTGTTTTTAATTTTATTATAGAGGTATTCTGCCAATTCAAGACATTTGTTGATCTGACTTTCGAATCCCACTGTACCCTGTTTTGGAAAGAGGGGGGGAAGAAGTAATTCAATGTCATATTCTTTCTGCATCCTCTAAATAGTTTGGAGAGTAAATCTTTGAAATTTGGAGTCAAACTATGTATTTCTTTTGTTAACCAAAGCTGAACAGCAATGAAATATTTGTAAATATTTATATTTAATGGAATATTTGTAAATTTATGTATGGAACAACTTTCTTTTAATGTTTTAGAGTTGTCCATATTTAAAAAAGAAGTAGTTTGGCCTTTGTGTGAGCAAAGTACCATTTTGCTACTCATTAAAATGTCCCTTTTTTGTAGGCTTTTGCATGAGCCCCCCCCCCAAATATGGCAGGTAAAATAGAGTTAAGCAATTATACATCAAATATTGGTAGAATAGGAATTAGGGCCCAAATTTCATGAATTGTTTTGCTTAGATATTTGAAAAGTGATTTCCCCTTTCTCCAAGCTTTTTCACCTGGGAGATACCAATATTTAAATCAACCATAAGCTTATATGTTTTCCAAGAATTTAAAGCCGTGTCGAATGGGTGGGAATTGATTTCTGATTAAGCTTCTACAGAAATATTCTGCATGTTGCTGATCATTTACCTTAGCTTTCCACATCAGCCAGAATTTGAATATATCCACATGGCGTCCACATTGTATTGCTTTATCTCCAGTGTCATAGGTGATATCATATTGCTTATCTTGTTGAAACAGATATCCTGCACACATCTGGTTGCAACCTTGAAGTATACCCTGTTGTAAAAAAAAAAAAACCATGCCTGTTGAACATACATCAAACAAGAGATAAATGCAGTGCTGCATGCATTAAACATTACTGCGTATGTGTCTACTTAAGCTTCTAAAATCGGTATTACAGTTAAATCCTCTTATTTTTCTGAGTCAGTAGAAAGTCCCAGAGACAAGAGATTCCACCCTGCAGCCCCACTTTTTTTCTCTGCTTCTTCTAGCAGAAAAAGAGATTCTGATTCTAATCAATCCCAAAGAAGCTCACAGCATGAAAAAAAAAAAAATCCAGTTGGGAAACACAGATGTCAATTAGCCATATGATATTTTACTCAGACCCCAAAATCTGCCATATAGTACTGAGAACATATCCATGGCCCCTTATTTCAGTCCACATGTGTGGTAAGGGAACACTTCTTGGTCAAATGCTAAAGACCTAACAGCTAAGAATGAAGACTAGAGGAACAATATTCATTTTTTCCAGAATCTTTGTGGTTAATTATGCTACCCTCAAGATTGTGGACACAAACATCTACCTACCAGGAGCCTCAATTCCACTCAGTGTAATTGACACTCAAGAGTGTCCCAACAGGGAAAGGAATTTTTGCAGCTCCTATATGGTAGATATACTATTAAAGGAAATAGAGGGAGCGAGCATTCCATTTATGAAGCAAACCTTTTCCCGAAGAAGAATGGCAGAACACTGCAGTAGGACTCCCATCATTTTGTGTGGATTCCATGTGACAGAGTTGGCTCTGCAAAACAAAGGAACGTATTTAGAAGCCATGGAATCCGAGGTGGTGAATTCTTATTTTCTAACATCAGGTAGGAGCAATCTGGCCCTGGTGAGATCAGGATAACCTCCACATCCATAATGGAGATTATACCATAGCTAAAATATGTCAACCATTATCAAATTGACCAATTAATAACAGAAAACATAACAAAATGAATTACTCCTACTTTATTGTAAGGCTACGGTTTGAAAGCATGCAAATGCGAGTAGATAAATAGGTACCACTTTGGTGGAAAGGTAACAGCATTCCGTGTCCCTTTGGCATACACTCATGTTGGCCATATGACCACGGAAAACTTCTTCAGACAACACTGGCTCCCTTGGCCAAGAAATAGAGATAGTTGAGCACCGTGCCCCAGAGTCAGACATGACTGGACAGAGAAACCTTTACCTTACAGTAACAAAATCTTGCAAGTCTAAAAGGACATATTGTCCCCTTCTACTATCTGATAAGTTAGAAAGGGATCTTTTCTAAGTTTCTTTCTCTGCCTGTTATTCAGCTGCACACTTCTCCCTTTTATGTGATCATTCCTTAAGCAGCATCTTTTCCCCTCGTTTCTCAAGATTATTTACAATAGTTGCATCATCTTGTAACCTTATGAGGGTCATTTATGATCTTCCTAGCTCAAGTATATCAAACTGCTGGCCCAGGGGCTGGATGCATCATGTCGAAACCGCACCCACCCCATTTCCAGCAATGGGGGAAAAGTCGCGATACGTCATGTGATGTCACGTGACATCACGAGTTTGACATGCCTGTCCTAGCTGGCTTCCGGCAAGCAAAGTCAATGAAGAAGCCAGCAGTGAAAGCTGCAAGTTGCTGTCACATGAGGTTTCGCTTAATAATTGCAGCAAAAAGGGTTATGAAATCATGCGCTCACTTAATGACCATACTGCCTAATGACTAATGCATTGATTCCCATTGTGGTCGTAAGTTGAGGAGTACCTATGTGAATAGGGTAAAATATTTCATTCTTTCAAGTAGCCTTAGACCTTCTTTGGGACTATCTATCAACACTTCTATTAATTTTGAAGGAGCTAAGAAGAATGAATATAGGTAGTTGATATAAATGGGTTTTTCCCCCCAAGATTCAGCTGGAGGAACTACAGAATCGAAAGATGATTCCTTAGGTTTTCAAGAAGGAACTGTTGTGGATACATTTCTAAATTTGGACATACTGTTTGCAAGAGATTCTGGGTGAAAATACAAGAACTGAAAAGCCAGGAGATAACACATGTACTGACACTGTATTTAAGAATCTCTTTTAGGTATTTCTTAATAGTATAATGATTAAGTATCACTTTGATCAGCTGGTGCTTTGAGGAAATGAAAATTGCCACACTGCTATTAGAATTGTGTCCATAAGAGGGCTCTCTCAAGAATTAAATTAGTGCATCAGCTTACCAGCAGAAAGCTGGCAGTAATTAATTGGCATTCATTACACGATCAGCTTATCATTATTGTCTTTTAAATAGCAAAATTAATCCTAAAAGAACAGCTGCCCTGAATGTATTTCCATCCTTTGGGCAGCTTGTCATATTGCCACAAAATAAAACTATTTCAAGCCTCTGCCACTTTATAGGCAATCCTATTATGTTCATTTATCAATGTTTTGGTCTTAGTACTGCAGCAACCTAGCATCAGGTAGGTCCCCAAATAACTCCAGTTAATTATGACCTAGTGCAGGTTAAAGACATTCTTGTAGCCCATTTTTCCAAGGTACAAATATCCCATTAAAATCATGATTCACTACATAGGCCATTGCACAATATTCACAATTATTATAGATTTTGCAAAGCAGATATTGCTGAATTATAATTTCCAGCACTAAAAAGGTGGCTGAAAGGGGGAGGTGGTGCTGGGAGTTGTAATTTTAACAACATCTGGGAACTCTCTTCCATTCTTGTTGGGGAGAGGATACTTATGCTGATATATTTATGAAATGTCATTTTTTTTCCTGCAGAATTTTTAAATGATATACCTTTCTATACCGTTCAGCTTGTGACGATGCTTTCTAGACATTAGTAACCCACCTCCCCAGGCAGCCTGGAAAAGATGAGAAAAATTGGTAAAATCTTGGGAACTTGGAATATTTTTAAAAGATACTTAATTTCAGCAGAAAACTCACTGTAATAATTCTCCCTAAAGAAGGCAGGTGTTAGACATACAACTGGCAGAGCAATGCAATAATTTATTTGCATTATAATGCTCTAACCAATACATCACTACTCAAAAGCCTATCTCATTGGCTGAATTCTCATTACATATCTGATTTATGGGTAAATGACTTACATGATGATCCTGCAAGCAATCTAGGAAAATATAGTTTTCCTGGTCATACAGGTTAACTTTCTTAAACATCATTTTTGCAGTGATTGGTAGGTTTTTTTTTATTTCCTGCTTTTTAAAAAAAAGTAAACATGAGGGCAGTAATTGTTGTTGTTTTAATTTGGTAGGGTCAGTAGAAAGCTTAGCCTCCTCTCAACTGCCTTGTTTAAGCATGGCACACACCCAAAATGAGTTAAAAGAAAAAACAACAACACTGAGACACAATCTGACTGGCACAGACTTATTTGCAGAGCTGTTCTAGCCTTTCATCTCTGTCTAGATTCACAGGGGTAGTCAGCCTTGGCTCTTTTATGACTCGTGGACTTCAACTCCCAGAATTCCTGAGCCAGCTGGCTCAGGAATTCTGGGAATTGAAGTCCAAGAGTCATAAAAGAGCCAAGGTTGACTACCCCTGGTCTAGAAGCTGACAGGGGAGTTTAAGTTGCTGAGTAGTTAACACTGGCTAGTTTGGATATGATCCTATCTTGAAATGATTGGAGCCTAACTTTGCACAATACAACTGATTTTGCTAAGAATGTCATGCAAGCATAGCCATTGGCTTTAATGGGGTTTATTCCAAGTAAAATGGAAAATTGGGATTATGCAGCCCTGGTTACTTACATCTACATGGAGCCAAAGATTATACTTATCACAGATGTCTGCTATCTCCTGAATAGGATCAAAGGCTCCATAAACTGTTGTACCAGCAGTTGCAGTCACATAAAGGGGAACGTATCCCTGTAAAGAAAAACAGAGAAACTCTAATGTGAAATACATTTTTTTCAGATGAGATTTACACTAATTTAAAGTACAATTGATCTCAAGTTCTTTTTAACTGTTGCATGTTCTTTCTTTGACTTCTCCAAAAACCACTAAAGCAGATGATGGGAAAATACCTAGTAATTAACAATCAATTGTAAAAGCACTAACGCTCTGGAAACACACTGAATAATTGCAAGCACTGAAGAAAACGTTTCAGAGAATACATGTTATCATCCTTTTATCAGAACACAAGATCTCTCTGCATTTGCTTCAAATTAAGACATACAAAGATTTGTTACTTAACTGAAGTCTCTCGACTCCCTAGCTTCTTTTATATGACCCTTGCTCCTCTCCACCATTTTAGCATAAGAATATGAGAATTAAACGTAGCCATTTTAAGGCTACACAAGATGGGGAAAATGCATTGGTGGGGAAGAAATCAACTGGAAAAAAAAATAGATGGGCTGAACAAAAATTTGGAGGTTGGGCTTTACTTTGGATGACACTGCTTTTTATTTTTACCATATAGAGATAGTTCTCGGCTTACAACCATTTATTTAGTGACTGTTCGAAGTTACAACAGCAGTGAAAAATAATGACATGACTGATTTTTAAACTGATGACCATTGCAGCATCCCCAAGGTCATGTGGTCATAATTTGGGCACTTGGCAATCAGCACGTATTTATGATTAGTTGCATTGATCACCATTTTTAATCTTCCCAGTTGATTTCCAACAAGCAAAGTTAATGATGATGATATTGATTTGCTACCCATCTCATTTCGGAGCAACTCTGAGCGACTTACAAAAGTCAATGGGGCAAGCCAGATTTGCTCAACAACCTCATGATTCAGTTAACAACTGCAGTGTTTCACTTAAAAACTTTGGCAAAAAAGGTGTAAAATGGGACAAAACTCACTTAGCAATGCCTTGCTTAGCAAAGGAAGTTTGAGGCTCAATTGTGGTCCTTAATAGAGGACTACCTTGTATACATCTTGTTTACTGCACAATCCAGAATATCTGAATGCGACTTTCAATGAAATGTGTGCATTCAAGATGTAAAGCAGAGGGGTGCAACTTGTATCAACACAGGGATCATACAGTATTTTGTTTCACATGGTGTTATACCAAAGACCCTGGGCTTGAGGTGGTTCACAGTCACACCCAAAGGCTTCCAGCAGGACACGAGTGAGCCCTGACTACATTTTTGACATTCCTGAAGTAAATTGTAACCTTAAGAATGAGTTTGAGATATATAGTAAATACAGCTGCTCCTTTAAAAAAAAACCTAAAATTGGTGATGAATCTTAATGGATGTTAGAAGTATTCAGGAGTTACCCTCGTGAATCTCACTATGAGACAACTGTAATAATGATACAATTGGCAAAGAGAAAATAATCACACAAATCCAATTCAAAGAGGAATGAAATATACAAAGGAAAGGACATTACTTTGAGAACTCTTATCTTAGTTTAACAGTATTCTCCTAGGGCGAATTGGCTAAAAAAAAATTAAATGTTCCAATCTTCAATTGTATATAACAAAATTTCAAGAACCACACAAGAACTTTGCTGAGGGATCAGGAGAATCTTTTCTAGAATGTGACTTCTAGCATGGAATAAGTTCTCTCTGGAACTTCACATGTGGAAGGTGGAGAGGGCCATTTATGCTGCTTAGTGTCCACGGTCAATCATCCAGGTCATGATTGTCCAAAAGGTGCTTTTTCCAAAAGGCAACTGGACTTTCTTGTTTTCTTTTCCCTCAAAAACATTTCACTTCTCAACCAAGAAGCTTCATCAGTTCTAACTTATGCTGTTGAGTCTATTAGTTCTTATTAACCTGCCTTTAAATATATGGTGGGTGAAGAATGCAAGCTGATACACATTTATTTAGAAGTAAGTGCTACTGTGTCCAAATGGTAAATATATTCTAAATAAAATAAGAAAATTAAGTAAGAGATCTTTTCCTGTTTTTTTTTTTTTTTTTAAAAAATACCTTTTGTTTGGCATCCAGGATTTTGGCTTCTAGATCAGCAGGTATTATTTTGCCCCTGCAATCAAAGTGAAATGTGAAAGCCAAATCTGACATACAAGAAAGAAGAATGAAAAAAGGACTAAACAGGAATGAAACAAGCCAAAACAGCAGGGCAGTTACTAATGTTGTTATTAATGTCCTTATCATTGTTCCAACCTAAACATAAACACAAAGACACCCAGGTAAAGATGTATAAATTATCTCACCTTTCATCGCACTTTATTAAAATCACATTTTCAGTACCAAATCCAAGTGCAGCTCCAGCTTTCTTTATTGAATAGTGACTCTGAAACAACAATCAACAGGTAATTAACCTCAGATTGCTATGATTGTCTTTGAATTCCAAAATGCTAAGGAGAAAGAAGGGAAATGAAACAAAACAGACATAGTCTCTCCAGAACAAGGCTGATGACAAAAATCACAATATCCAGTAATTAAAATCATGATAATTGAACTTATTGAGCTCACATGTTCCGAGGTAAAAAGGACCAGTTTAGGCACTGCAGACATGCCTTTGGTTTTGACTTCTGGGAAATATTTATAGCGGGCAGCCATGATGCTATACATATTGGATATAGCGCCACCTATAACGAGAGGACCCAACAATAAAGTATTAGAAAAGTGAAAATAAGAAATCTGACACAGTAATAGGACAAAGGTATAAATGGTATTCATGAAATATGGTGCAAATGTAGCCAAAAAAGCATCAATATCCAATTAACCAATAGATAAAGGTTAATGATAATCACCTCTGTTTTACTCAAGGCTAACTCCAATTTTATGAATATTACCTTTTCTTAAGATGATTTGCAAAAATTCCTTCAAATTCAACCAAGTTCTTCAGGAAGTGGTGAACTAGATATGATTTCCTGAAATCTCTGCTTAGATATTGAGACCAAGGAATTCTATTGGGTTCAATACTTTTGTGTTAGTTTGGATATCATCATGGTTACATGCAAGCAAAACGTATGTTTGCATTTCTGTTAAAAGAGGAGCCTACTAAGATTTTAGTTAATGTGGTATTTTTAAACTACCTTAAGCCACGTTGTCAGGAAAGCTTACGAAAGTTAACTTTGCTAATATTGAGGGCTGCAATAATTAAAGTAATAGTAAAGTAAAGTAATATTAAAGCATGGAAAATCCATCACCATAAATCAGTATGTAATGTTAGCCCCATTTAATACAAGTAAGAAGGTGAAAAACCTAAAACTTATGTAAATTATAAAATAGGAGAATGTTCTTTGTTTGGCCTCTGAAGGAAAGCAGTTTAGAGACTGTAACTCCAATGAAAAGGATCTAGTAACACCTTTTCAGAGTAACCAAGCTGAATCAAAAAGCATAAGCTTTTGTGAGCTACAGTCCACTTGAACTGATATCATCTTCACATTCTGAAGATCTGCCCAGCCTTTCAGGAATGGGCTTCTTGTTTTGTTTTTTTCTTTCATTTTCTGTCCTATCCTTTCCTCTCTAAATGCTGGTTTTTAGTGTTCTGCAGAGAGCCATTCCTACAGTTCCTTCACAATCATCATGGAGCTTAGCTGTTCTAGGCACCAACACATGAGACAGGCAGATAGTGTTCTGGGTTCATTACTTCAGCCATTCTCCAGACAGTTCTGTAAAGATGGGCAGGACTTTATCCCACACTACACTACAAGTCTGAATCAATGGGTGAGTGATGTGATTAAGGCTAACTGCTGAGTTTTTGTTAGAAGTGACATTCAAATCCAGAAAGAAGTACTGGAAGTAAAAAAAAAAAGGCATATTTGGCCCTCTGTAGTTTTTCTTCTAACATTAGTGACCACTCATTGTTTTCCATACTAACAAAAATATTACCAATAGAAAAGACCTATTTTCTTTATCTGAACATTAAGATTTTCATATTCTTTCTGAATTATATCTAATAAAGGTAATTTCATTCACATCACTTTTGAGTTGCATTTATGCCCAAACTAAATACTTTCTCCAAAGTTGGAAAATAGTTCACTAAATTCCCATGATGACTGAGAACTCTTGGTTTGAAATCCAACACACTCTGGGGAAGGCTACTTAAGAGTAACTCTCTGCATTCAACAGAACAAAATAATAAAAAATGAAAATCTCACAGGAATGTTTGTGATATGGATTACTTGACACATAACATTCAGTCTGTTAGAGAAATATTATTTAGAGGGAGCACTGTCGGTACAAAAAAACCCCAATTTCGGACCACAATTCAGAAATTCAAGTTGATTTTATTTATATATTTATTTGCAAAAATGATTTCTTAATTATACTTTTCTTTGAGATGGCAGGACTGTCTCTGAATCTGCTGCAGTAAATGTGATATTCAGCTTGACTGATTCAAAAAAATCAATTATCACAAGGCTTAATCATAGGGAATATCTTTGATTATGGAAGCAATGGCTGATTTGATCTTTGGTGGAGCAGCTTGAACATTTATGTGAAGGCAGCTATTTGAGTAGAAGACATCAAAAGTAAAAAAGAAAATATTTATTTTATATGTTACTTAAGATCAGCATCATCGACAGTCTCAATTCTCAGTAAGTTCAATCTGTGAACACCTTAGCTATTCAGTAATTATCTCAAACATAAATTTGGTTCCCATAGAACTCTCAGTTTCTCACTCTGGTGTGTTATATGGATCTAGAAGCCATCCTGCACTAATGTTGGCTGTTACTTCTGAATGCTTGCCAAGGATTTGAAAGGATTCAACTAAGAGTCCCAAAAACTGCTGGCCTGTTTTTGTTTTTGCTGAACTCATGTGCCCTTTATGAAAAACAATGAAAAGGAGGATTGTGTATTTACTTACTTCTCCATCAGCCTCTGAGTGGAAGTATGGACTGGATCCATGAGGACATGAGGTGGTTGCAAAAGGAAGTAAGAGAGGGTCCACTCAGGAAAACAGACCCATTGAGGCCATCTTGCTCCAAGCCTCCCCTAAACCTCTAGCTGGCACTGCTCCTAACTATAATGCAACCACAATTTCAACTACAGGTAATTTTTTTTTAAAAAATGCATTCTCTAAGAAAAGTCCTTGAAGATAGTCTGACATAGTAACTTTTCCAGTGGGATCTTGATGTTTAGTACATATACTAGCTCTAAGAGCACACAGATTATCTGCTTATTTCAGCTGCTAACTGGGTTTTGCAGCATTACGGACTCCCTGGGTGCTAGAGACAATTTGTCAAAAATAGAATGGAACCTGCCGGACCCCTTATGGACTTTTTGCTGAAATTAAAAAAAAACAAAACGTGTGGTTTGAAGATTAAAAAGGGTAGCTTATGGAAGAAGAAAATTATGATGTAATCTTAGACACAGAAGGTAAAATATTCATGCATTTATAATCACTGTCAAAAAGACCCCTTTTGTTATTATTTTTCTTTCCTTTTTCTATTTTCTTTCTTACTAATTCACTATCCTTTTGAATTCCTTTGTTTGTTTCCTAATATTTGTCTTGGCTTTATTTCTTCAATAAAAATTATATTTATAAAATTATATATATATACATATATATACACATACACACACACACACACACACATATATTGCTCCTCGAAGCACGAAGCTGAAAACACCAGCCTGAAGATGACGAATGGGACTTCATCGAAATATCGCCAAGACACTTCCAATTTTACATGGGAGAAAACCCGAACAACCAAAGACCTACATACAAACACCCGCGAAAACCTCAGAAAACATATATATATATATATATATGAATGGAATGAAACCTACCTGGTGAGAATATTCCATCTCCATCTTTATTAGACCATCCAATAATCTCTCTCATTTTTCGAAGTGTTAATTGCTCCATGAGTACAAAAACAGGTGCAATTTCATATGTAAACCTGTGTAAACAAACAAATGAATATGCAATTATGAACAAATATCTAACATATGTCTCACAATAATACATATAAACTGTATAAACTTTCAGTAGGTACTTTTGAGGTTAGTCTCATATGAGACCCCAGTTATATTCTTACACTTATTTATTTATTTATTTATTTATTTATTTATTTATTTATTTATTTATGAGACTTATATACCGCTTTAAGTGCAAGCACTCTCTAAGCGGTGTACACCAGTAAGCAATGTATATATATATTTACATTGGCCCCAACAATCTGGGTCCTCATTTTACCTACCCCGGAAGGATGGAAGGCTGAGTCAACCTTGAGCCGGTGAGATTTGAACCGCTGACCTGCTGAACACAGTCAGCTAAAGTGGCCTGCAGTACCGCACTCTAACTGCTGCGCCATCTCGGCTCATAATAATCTTGGAATAAGCCTTCAATGGGCCTTATTTCTGGTTTACATGTAGAACATGTAGAATCTTATTACAGTCTATTCCAGTGAGAGAGAGGAAAAAAGAAGGTTATGGAACCATTACTTGGGAAGAAAATAAATATCCAATAGCAGTAACAGATCTTTCCTTACTATACTGATTCAGATATGTGAAGATTATATCTGCATTGACTGGATGCCATGACTCCACAATGGGCAGGCAATTGTTTCTAAATGGCCCATTCACCCTCAAAGCAATATCAGAGCATGTTTTTCTGTTCCAGTTCCAAAATAGTAATAGCACTTATATGCCACTTCATAGAGCTTTACAGCCCTCTCTAAGCAGTTTACTGAGCAGTTTACATTGCCCCCAACAATCTGGGTCCTCAATTTACCAACCTCGGAAGAAAGGAAGGCTGAGTCAACCTTGAGCCACGTCAGAATCGAACTCCTGGCAGTCAGCAGAATTAGCCTGCAATACTGCATTCTAACCACTGTGCCACCACGGCTCTCAAAATACATATTTCCATATTACATTATCTTAAATGCTTCTTTCTGAAGTACAGAGTACTTCAGTTTGTTGCAAGCTAACCTCAGCAGCTCATTGGCTAGTTTACAGAGGATAAAACACCCCTTCAACTGAGTCTTTACTTACTATAGACTATATTTTCTTTTAGACATACCCTGTCCATGAGTGCTACAATAGCACTCTCGCTAGAAATCTTTCCTTGCAAATAGAAAGTTGCTTATTTGAAACCTGGAAGAATTTATTTTAATTACTGTTTTTCTTTCTTTGGACTTCCTGCTTTCTCTTAGGCTTTTAAAACATTTTATTTCCAAATAATCAAGCCATTTGAAAACTGGGAGGAGGGGTAAAGCCAGTGGTGGGATTCAGCCAGTTCGCACCACTTCAGCAGAACCGGTAGCTAAGTTTTTGTTCCCCAGGACCAGAATAGACGTCCAGAAGCGGCATCCATACAGAGAACCGGTTGCTCACATATTTGAATCCCACCACTGGGTAAACCCTCAGATAACTGGCAAAATGGTAAAATATTTTGGTTATTGTCTTAAGCAGGGGGAAAAATAGAAAAATTCAAGGAAATGAAATTTTTAATTTTAAGAAGTTACTATTGGAATTCAAGCTAGCTGCCTTCTATTTGAAAGCAAGAGTTACAACCTTTGTACTATTGCAGCAATCATAGTAAAGTAGCACACAAGAGTCATTAGAAACAGGTCAGTAAGAAAAAAAGTTTCAAAAGCAGCTTGTAGTCCCTATGGAATAACAGAACATAGTTGAAAGGGACCTTGGAAGTCTTCTAGTTCAACTCCCTGGCGAAGCAGAAGACCCTATACTATTCCAGACAAATGGCTGTCCAGTCCCTTCTTAAAAGCCTCCAGTGTTGGAGCACCCACAACTTCTGGAGGCAAATTGTTCCATTGGTTAATTGTTCTAACTGTCAGGAATTTCTCCTTAGTTCTAAGTTGTTTCTCTCTTTGATTAATTTCCATCCATTGCTTTTTGTCCTGCCTTCTGGTGCTTTGGAAAATAAATTGACCCCCTTTTCTTTGTGGCAGCCCCTCAAATATTAGAACACTGCTATCATGTCTCCCCTGGTCTTTCTTTTCACTAGACTGGACATACCCAATTCCTGCAACCGTTCTTCATATGTCTTAACCTCCAGCCTCCTATCATCTTTGTTGCTCTTTTCTGTACTCTTTCCAGAGTCTCAACATCTTTTTTATATTGGGGTGACCAAAACTAGATGCAGTATTCCAAGTGTAGTCTTACCAAGGCATTATAAAGTGGTATTAACACTTCACATGATCTTGATTCTACTCCTCTGTTAATGCAGCCTAGAATTGCATTGGCTTTTTTGGCAGCTGCAAGATATGGATATGTATTTTGATACTTTAATATGTAAATGTGCATTCAATTAAACTTCATGTATATTATTCCAGACAGATAGGAGGGCACAGAAGGAGGAGAATTGTCCAAGAGCAGGACATAGTATCTGCTGTCAAGAACGAATATACAAGGAATTGCCAAAGTGTCTTAGCTCAGACAAGATTTTCTTCAGTTTGTTTAGACTCAAACAAGCATGAGCCTAAGACAGGAGCATTTTAAAAAGCAAATATCTGTATGCCATAAGAGTAAATCATCGAGTATTAATATTATAGCTGTATTGCTACTCAGTCCCAGGAAATAATAGACAATAAATATTTTTACTTGGCAAACTGCTGGCTTTCTGTTTCCCAAACAAAATTATTATCTAACATAGAGAGTTAGGAAAATAGCATCCTAACATCATCAAAAGGCTACTGAGAAAGAAAATTAGAAATACTAACCTTGCGCTTTAAAAAAAAGTCATAGTTTACAGAGATGTATTTGACTTAGACTCTCCAAAGAGAGCTAATTATAAACATCACACTATCAATATCTCTCAGCAGTAATTAAAAAGGGCGATATTCTAATTACCAATTACAGGTAACAAAATGGCAATTCACTGTTTTGTCCATTTAGTACAAAACATACCCATAGCTTATAGTTTAATATATTGTCTATCCCCCCCCCCCCAATGTACCAACATTCCCATATAAGCCATTTTGTTCTCTTTGAGGAACAAGAAAAGGCTAAAGAAGAATTACTTTGGATATCGAGTGTAAAGTTTTCTTTCATTAAGGTTGCAGCAGAAGGCTATTACGTCTCACTTAAACTACCGTATTACTGGAAATAAACCAAAGAGAAGCTAATTGCTGTAATATAATTCTTCCACTCTATTGGGTAACAAAGATCGCAACTAAGCCTGTCAGCTGTTACAGCAGGACAGTAGATAATTATGCCTCAACAATTAAAACGGTATGCTACATTGGGGGGAGTTGCCAAATTTCAAGGCTCATAACATTGGAAGAGACCATTTAAGCCATGCAGTTCAACACTTACTTGCAGCCAGAATATAAACAAGAACACTTCCAAAGAGGATGCTCATGAACCTACGGATACAACTCATTCTGAATGTACATCGACAGGCCAATCAGAACTTTCTGGGCAAATGATTTGATACGGTTTCTATGAAATACAAAACATTGTGCATTCCTATGGTATTAACACATTGGATTTACATTAATGTTCAATAATGAATCAGTTAATTGCCTTCTTTCCGCTTACTCCAAAGCAAGCAACGATTGCAACAATAAAGCAATAAAGGAAACACCCTGCTGTGGCACATCTGATGATTTAAAAAGTCAGCAGTTGTAAGTAAGCAACATAACATGAAAAGGTAGAGTGAAGCAGGCGGAACAAATCCTGAAAATCCAGCAAGGTGGCCCTCCTGATACTGCAACCTCCAGAAGAAGGGTGGGATTTATTCTGTGTTGGGCATCTACCATTAGTAACACAATGCTAGGACAGATACTGTGTTTCCTCAAAAGTAAGACCTATCCCGAAAATAAGCCCAGGTTTGCTAGTATAAAAACAAAAGGTCAGGTTCGGTGACTGAGTTGGTTCAGCTTCCATTCTGCAGAAGTGGAAGGGAGGAAATAACAACCACCAAAGAGAGTTAGCAATAGCAATAGTACTTAGACTTATATACCGCTTCACAGTGCTTCGTAGCTCTATCTAAGCAGTTTACCGAATCAGCATATTGCTCCCAACAATCCAGGTCTTCATTTTACCAACCTCAGAAGGATGGAAGGCTGAGTCAACTTTGACCCTGTCAGGATCGAACTGCTGAACTGCCGGCAGCCGGCAGTCAGCAGAAGTAGCTTGCAGTACTGCCTTCTAAATACTGCACCACCAGATCAATATAAAAACCCTCCTCCTTTTTCTTGGGGTAGTGGGGGGGCACAGAATTTCTTTTCACTAACATTGACAAGGAAATGCACTTGACAGTTGCTCTTGTTCATTTCCCAAGCTCATCCCAACCATTGCATTGTTTGGAGATGTTCCAGGGGAGGGAAAGAGATGGGTAGAATGTAGTTGCCAGTAACAGCTGCCATTTTTATTTTTATTCCTTGGATAACAGTGAAATGGATGGGGCTGGCCTTAGGGGGCAGATGCTGCAAGCAGTGATGGCAGCCCCCAAGCTGTCAGAGGAAAGAGTGACATACTCCAGACAAACAATCATGGGGCCTCTGAGCTTGCCTGCCATGGCAGGGATGGTAGGGGGCCTTGTTCCACCTTTGTCTTGAGCCTGCCCTGATTTTCTTTTCCAGCCATATGCTGGAATTATGTAATGTTTATCTGGGAAGAAAACAGTAGCCACAAAACAGTCTGCTAATGTTTGTTCTGCTGCTGCTGTCACTGCAGGCAACAGAGAATAAGAATAAAAAGCAGGACCACAAAGGGAAAAAGACTCTCCAAAGAAAACCAAGTACTGAATAGCCTTTTCACAAAGAAATGAAGCTTCCAGCAAAAAGCAAATTAAATTTATCAAGGGAACCAACATCGTTTCAAAGAACAAACATGTCCGTTCTATTATATATGCTAAGTGTATCGTGTTTCTAAAAGGCTATGGTAGAACGTTTAACTTATTTAATAATGGGCTGCTTCCGGAAACTCCCTTCTCTAATCAGCAAGCTTTTTCTCTGTGCAAAAGGTCATGAAGATTTGCATACAATACATTCAAGGAATGAATGAAGAATTAACAGAAAAGCACAAAATGGCAAGCTATTGCATCCAGAAAGATACTTTGGCAATATTATGGCAATATTATGTACATTTACATTTTGCTAAAGTGCACAAACATATGTCTGCTGAAGTGCTACAATAGGTAATACACAACTTCAGGTAGGTAAATGTTAAATAAAGGAATTTATACCTGGGGGAGCCTGGGGTGGGGGTAGGAATTTACAAGTAATAAAATAGGCACTGCAATGCAAGATATGCTTGTTAGCAATTGTGTTATAAGGCCACATATAAGCATGGACATGGCAGCTTGTTAGAGACGGCGTAGTGCCTCAGGAATTTCTTTCTTATTCTGTGCCATACCCCACTATACTACGGTCAGCTGTTTAGATGCACTATGATTACACAGAGCTCTAGCAATCTTCCAAAGGAGCTCTCATCCTATTTAGAACAATACCACAGGAGCAGTGACAAAAAGTGGGTTGGGTGATGCGGCAGGAATGTCCATAATTCTGCACTGCAAATGTCTGTCAGCTTTACACATCCTGGAGCAATTTTTGGTAGGCAATAAAAGTCACCGGTTTAGATATTTATGAGAAGTTTGCAAGCTGCACCCCTCCATAAGGAGAGCAATTGGTGATGTTTTCTTCCCTCCTGGTGAAATTTAGTAGAAGGAGAAGGAAAAAAAATCCTTTCTTCCATGTGTCTGTTTGCAGTAAAGAAGGACGGTACCATTTGCTGACAGCATGGTTTTGGCAGAGTAGAAATTGGCAAGGGAAACAAGAAATGTCATGTTAATTCGGTTTTCTGGTAGGTCAGTGATGGGAAAGTAACCCTTTAACTTGGTCATGTGGAGAAGCCTTAAGACATAAATCTTTAATGAAGGACTAAATTGTTGGACTGAGGTAAGGGCACTCAAATTCTAGTCTATCCTCAACCATTGAAGCTTGCTGAAAGCACTTCCTTTGGTCCTTTTACTTTGTCTCACAGTGCCATACCACACATGTTTCAGTTGTTCTTGTGGAAAAAAATTAGGAATGTTATGTATACCACCTTGAGCTCCTGAATGAAACACAGGCAATAAATCTAATAAATAATTAGACATACATTTCACTAGAGGGTAATGATAAAAATACTCCATCATCTCACTGAATTCCATGGAATATAAATTTTAATAACGTTATCTGGACTGGGTACTTCTACCAATTTTTCTAGGATACTGTGGAACATAAATCAGTTTAACTAAAAATAGGTCCCTTTGCTGCTTTTGATAGTAGCACTGAACGGAAAAATCAGGCAGAAGAAATAATATACAGACTATTGTACACTAAAGTAGAAGAGGAAGCTTCTGTCAGGTCAAAAATCTTGCAGAATTCAACAGAAGGACATATATGGCAATTCATCAAGCTAACATAGGCATTACGGCTCAATAGAACCTCTTTAGTGGACAAATAGACATTTCCTTTTCAATTTCCTTTCCATCTTATAACACACAACTTTTCTGTCTTGTTGCATTTTCAACCACTTACGAATACAGCCATCATAGCTTGTATAGGCATACAGGGACACAAGATATATTAAAAGATTCTAAATTCATTTTTGACTGGGATAAATGCAGCCCTATCATTTTTTCTAAAGGTCTTACAATCACTACAGAGTCCCCATCTCCCATTAGGCTGTGCCTTATGAGAATGAGAAGAGGCAGAATCTGGCCCTTTGTAGAAAAAAAAATTGTCAACCTCTGCTCTGTTGGTTGCTTTGTACACTGAGAGCTTATGCACTGGAGACAAATTCCTTGTGTGTCCAACCATACTTGGACAATAAAGCTATTCTATTCTATTCTATTCTATTCTATTCTATTCTATTCTATTCTATTCTATTCTATTCTATTTCTACAGTATTTCTATTTCTGTTTCTATTCTATTGAGGATGAAGTTTCGTTCTCCGAGCTTGTGAGTTGGTTTCCCAATATTTCATTACCAGGCTGGGTAATATCTTCAGCGGAATTTAGGGGACGTCAGTTAGAACACTGACATTGACATTCCCTAAACTCTGCTGAAGATGTTACCCAGTCTGGTAACGAAACGTTCGGAAACCAACCCACAAGCTCAGAGAACGAACCTTCACCTTCATCCTACACCCGAGCTACAAATATTTGCCACCATTGCATTCCATTTCATTCTTTGGCTGTTTCCTCTCACATACAAACCCATAAATTTCCCCCCATAAATGCCATAGGACAACATAACCCCAGAGCTGCCTTAGTGTTTCCCAATATTTCTTAGCTACAGTTGTACCATAATTAGATGTAATTCATTCATCTAAGCATACATCATTATCTTTCTGCCTATAAGAGAGGAGCTCGGACACAGTGAAAGCAAGTGAAGAGAGCTAAGGAAATAGATTTCCCTGTCTTCTTGTTCAAACTTTTGTAAAATTCACATAGACGTAAGTCTGAAGGTTTACTGCTTGTTTAAAAAGATTTAACTGCTGGTATTTAATAGCATTGGAGCTCAGCAATTATCCTTCACTAGGGCTTTCCTGAAGTGCTGGAACACAACTCAACTTTACCCACGATCCCCTTGGATTTGAATCTGAATTCTGGGTAACAAAGAAAAGCAAGGCTGTGCTTACATGTTTGTATTAGCTGTAGATGTCAGCCATTCTCCAGCCAAGCCAATGATATCAAGCCCTGTAGAAAGCTGGTTGAAAAAACGAGGGTGACCTAGAAAAAAAAATCACAGTTGCTTAAATATCATCACTATCAGTTCATCCATATTTATATCCATTATAGAGAAAATAGAGAAGGGAAGGGAGGGAAGGGACAACTAATTCTATACATTTATCAGCAACATTGTCGAGGAATTATGAGTTCAGAGGACATTCCTTCTTAACTTTATGAATAGAAAAAAATACAGTAATTCTTGTATCTTTTTAGTATAACCATTCATTTAGCAACCGTTCAAAATTATAATGGCACTGAAAAAATGACTTACAATTAATCCTTGCACTTGACAACCATTGTATCCCCACAGTCACGTGTGATGAAACTTCAGGCACTTGGCAACTGGCATGTATTTACTCCAGTTGCACTAACCCCGGGACAATGTTATTGTCATTTGTAACCTTCCCAGCTGGCTTTAACAAGCAAAGTCAACGAAGGAAGCTGGATTCACTTCATAATGTGTGATTCACTTAACAACTGCAGTGGTTCACTTAATCATGGCAAGAGTCGCAAAACTGGATGCAATTCACTTAATCGCCTTGTTTAGTAATGGCACTTCTGATCCCAATTGTGATCCTATATATGTTTGCAGCATATATAGGAATTGGAGAATACACAAGTTGGGGATGCCTAATCTAGACAATAAATTAGAAAGTAGGCATAGCTTTGAAAGGGAAATAATTCTGTCACAACTGTTGGAGAATGTATTTAGCATCAGAAATAACATTTTTTTGAACTTCGAGCCTTTCCATTTGAGCTGGCTGATTATGTATGTGTACAGCAAGTTTTTAGATGAAAGCCAATCCCACGTGTATATAGAAAATCCTTTAAAAATGTGTTTCCTTGTTTCTTCAGGCTACACCAAACTGATCCATCAAACCAACCTCTGGAGAGTTAGGGAAGTTCTGTCAGCAATAGAGACCACCACCAGCTCATATCCAGATGGGAATATCCCACAGTGGTTGTTTTGGTGTAGTATTCTATTGTGTGCTGCCTGCTACTCATTCTGATTTTTCCGTATTAGCTATCATCGGCAGCATTACAGGACTAGCAGTAGATATCTCTATTTAATGAATATAGTTCTTAAAAATACATTTTTATCTATTTTGTGACTCTAATGCAGAATTTATCCATGTACATATTAAATGATTGATTCCCAAATATGTACCGTATTTAGTCATGCAATATGAACAGTTTACATTATTGTTTCAGTGGCTGCTTTTATAGTGATTTGCCCATTAAAGGCATAACCCCAGCCTGCATTTCACATGATAGCCTGCTTACTAATACTAATCTTATTCTCTTTGTCATTTGTAGATGCCAGGAACTGCTCTTAGCAGCAGGTAGAAAAGAAATCCTTCCTTCCTTCCTTCCTTCCTTCCTTCCTTCCTTCCTTCCTTCCTTCCTTCCTTCCTTCCTTAATCTTTCATCATCTTATTTTGAAAGCAAAACATAATCCATTCAAACTTAGTCATACCTAACTTCCATTGAAATAATGTGGAGAATGAAGTCAAACTCATATGTATGAAGAAAAGTCTGTTTTGGTATTTGTACCAGAACAATTATATTAAAACAGTTTATCACATTGAAGACTTCATCCCTATGCACATCTACTAATAGTAAGCACTTTTGAGTGTAGTGAGACTTAATTCTAAAATAAATTATAGATTGCCCTGTAAATGTGAAATAAGCATGTTATTTATTTTAAAGTGTTTTGGGGTTTTAAGGATTGATATCAAATAATATCTCATTATTTTAAAAGAAAGAAACATACCTTAGCTTCAATGTTAGAAAACAGATTTAACTTGCAGAAGGATCTAGCTCTGGAGAAAGACAGTAGATCCTTTTCTCATGAAAGTAGTAGTGCCATTTGCCTATATCTTTCTGTTGTTTTGGAAACTGAACAATCTTTTCCAATCTGCTAGATCTCAACTCAAAATAGTCAAAATACCGTGCTGGGTGGAGTTAATCCAACACCTCTGAAAAACACCAGATTAAGTAAGGCTGATTCCAAAGATGATATCTGTGGGCAAAGAGCATATTTAGGATCAGCCTTACTTAAGCTGATATTTTTCAGAGGTGTTGGACTAAGTCCCATAATCTTGGAGCAAGCATATTTTGCCATTTTTTATCTGTATATCTGCTAGTTCCTACATTCCAAGGCAGGAACAATGCTAGGAGTGACATATACTGATTTAGTTTTAAGTAGCATTTTACACTGTATACCCTTTATAGCTACTGTACTTAGTGCAGTAGCTAAATGTTTGGTGAGTAGCTAGTTGTATAGAATCAGGACATGCTTAATAAACACTCCTCTCTTAGGACATCTCATGTTCACATTTATCATGCCAAATTCTGACTATCATGTCTTGCTGCAGCAATACATATGACCAAACTTGGAGAATGATGAAAAGTGATCTCCAATCCAAAGGTTACATTTGTGTTTGTTGTGCCTTGCAGACACTGATTTTTTCTGACAATGATTCAAAACCGTAGGCAAGAACTCTGCTGCATTTTTCAACAGGCACAAGAATGACGTTTGCTTTCTCCACCAGACCTCATATGAACAGGGTTTTTAAAGGCAAGCTTCTGAAGTAAAATAGTACATTACAGTCTTGCCACCTTCCAGATGTGGATTTACACAGGAACATCTCGTCAGAAGATCTATTTATAGGCCACACTCCAAAGCCAAAAACCTGCATTCTTGAGAATTCAATCTACCCTGGTTGGAATGTCCCATTCCTTCTGCAATCCCAGTGGTAGTAATTACATGGTTAGCATTGACACTTCACTAGAATCCAGAATGGGACCTGGCCTAACGCTATTACATTCTTCAGGCAGAAGGAAGCTGTACAAAGTTAAGAATCTTGCTAATGAAGAAGCAATCTTAAGTGTAATCAAAATCAGGATCCCTTTAAAATATTAGACACATTGCGAAAAACCTCCATTGCTTTTTCCTAGTCTCTAGGAGAGCCCCCTTGGTCTTCATACTTCATCAAACCACCACAGAACTTCACTGGTCTCCTTGGATGGCCAACTCACCATTCTCTGAGATTGAAAAGCAGGATGCAAATCCGATGCAAATTAGAGAGTAAACCAACCAAATATGAGAACTCTTTTTCTCTGCTCTGCTCACAGATAGGAATTTCCCCATTATGCAATAAGGATTCTCCCTGCTTATAAAGGAATAGAGAAGTCCTATTGCCATAGAGAACTCTATGCATATAAAGAAAGCTATTGCATGGCAATTAGCAGGTTTTTAAAAAAAAAAAAAAATCATGGCTTTCCTAAGGATGTAAAAGTACATCCTTGATTTGCTCTTTTTAACCCCCCCCAATCATTTTTTTTTTTTTTGCACAAAGTCCCCGAAAAGAGGCCAAGTTATAGAGATTTCTATAATTGCAGGGCTAGGAGACCTGCAGCGTGTATTTCTAACCCTTTGTCCCAAGGCAACTCTTTTAATGAAGCATCCCATACCTATGTGGCAGATTCTTTTTTTTTCTTCTCTCCTGTTCTTCCTGGATCAGACTAAAGATCCATTTCACCCTTTCTTTTCATGAATGACCAAAGATGCTTCTGGAAGCTTAGAAGGAGAACATAATGGCCATAGTCTTTCTCTGTGGTTTGCCTTCAGCACTTGGTAACCTGAGAGATTACCGCTGAATAGGGAAGATCCTTCATTAGGATTTTCCCTGCATAACTATCCAGAGCAGTGTTTCTCAACCCTGACAATTTTAAGGCACGTGGACTTCAACTCCCAGAATTCCACAGCCAGCATTGCTGGCTGTGGAATTCTGGGAGTTGAAGTCCACGTGCCTTAAAATTGTCAAGGTTGAGAAACACTGATCCAGAGGAAGAGAGCATTTATTAAATGGAGCAAATGTGTGTCATGTCACCAAAGGGCGAGCTTAACGACGGCTTGGATAGGCACTGCCAGTTGGGCAGATTTGGCTGCCTCTCCTCCACTTGGTTTACTGATAATTGAATTTGGATGGAAAAGATCTATCAAGAATTTCTAGCACCCCATTGGATTAATACCTTACTGAAATAATATTCAGTAACCCTAGCTCACCACCCCAATTCTTTCGTATAGGAAAAGGAGGAGATGACTGCTCTCTTACTGCTAATCTTTGTAAAAAAAATAAAAATAAGTTCCTCTCCAGAGCTTATTAGTAATTGATTTTTGTTCCTCTTGAAATGTGGATTGAAAGTATTTCAAGCAATCACTTCACCTCTGAAACAGATTGTTCTTCAAATACTCTAATTTCTTAAAGAAATCCGAAGTCATTCAAAAATGACCGGAAGCGAGAAATTTCCTTGTGGAGTGATAAGTTATCGGTAAAGTTGGAAGTATTAATGACTGAAGAATCCTAATCCCCCTTCTTCCCTCCCCACCCCTCATTTTTGGTATGAAATGTCTATGGAATATAAAGACAAAAAAAGTACAAATTCATTTATGCCCTCATTTACCTAATGATGTTGTTCCCTTGGGACACAAGCAGCTTGCATTTCATCAGGTAAAAGCAATTAGGATTTTTCCGTTGTGCCTTTATATAAGCTGACTATAGCCAGTATTGTAAAATGCAAAATATGAGTGACAAATGAATCTGCCAGCAGTCTCTCTAATGATAGCAACAAGCAAGGAGCCTTTGCACTTGTGTGTACTCAGAATACATGCACTGCAGGGTGACTGCCTGGAGAAATAAGTCAATTCTTTCAATGAGAAGAAGGAAATTGAATTTAAAATAAATTTCCTGCTGATACATTTTCATTGTTGTTGTTAATTGCGAAGTCGTGTCTGACCCATCGCGACCCCATGGACAACGTTCATCCAGGTCTTCTTGTCCTCTACCATCTTCTGAAGTCCATTTAAGCTCACGCCTACTGCTTTAGTGTCTCCATCCAGCCACCTCATTCTCTGTCGTCCCTTTCTTCTATTGCCCTCAATCTTTCCCAGCATTAGGCCCTTCTCCAGTGAGTCCTTCCTTCTCATTAGGTGGCCAAAGTATTTGAGTTTCAACTTCAGGATCTGGCCTTCTAAAGAGCAGTCGGGGTTGATCTCCTCTAGCACTGTCCAGTTTGAACGCCTTGCAGTCCAAGGGACTCGCAGGAGTCTTCTCCAGTACCATAGTTCAAAGGCCTCAATTATTTGGCGCTCAGCCTTTCTTATGGTCCAACTTTCACATCCATACATTGCAACTGGGAAAACCATGGCCTTGACTATACACACTTTGATACTTTTTCATATAGGTCTTAAATAAGAGGTCCAAATCTAACCTCTAAATCCATATGATTTACAATTAAATAGAGTCTTATTTACACCGGTTATTTCTTATTTTCAACCAGGTTCTTATAAACACTTTTTATCTTACAATAGGCCAAATTGATTGGTTGTACTATATTTTTAAACCTATAAAAGTTATGTCTTTACAATATTTCCAGTCAGAGTCTTTCTAATGGCCAATTTCCATGAGGTTTTGTAAAGTCAAATATGAGCGTAGAGACATATAGTTATCTTCTATTCTTTGTCCAACATCCTTTTCACCTTCACTCTATTGATCCCACCCAATTCTCAAACAGAAATGAGATGCCTACTATCAAAATCTGGTCACTGGTGGACAAACAAGAACAATTCATCTTCATAAAATAACAGTGAAAATGTTACACTGTACTTAACAGTCTGAAATATAAATAACCAGTTAGGTCACTATCAAAGATGAGAAAGCTTTATTTTATTTAGCAACGATTTCCCCACCATTATGCTAAATTTAAGCCATATTGTGATTTCTTTGGATCTGGTTTAGTCTGTAGGGTAAACTTAACTAATTATGGTTAATTCCATAAACTCTGTTTAAATAAAGTGTGGGTTGCATTGGTTGATGTGTGAACTATGTCTGTGCAGCTGGAAAGTTTATTGAAAGATTAATTGTAGGGCCAAAACAATAATACTGAGATGCTATCCTATCTACCTATACATTTTTTTTCCATAAAAACACCAACTGGTATTGGCCTTTGCTACTAAAGAATTCAGATAGAGAATTATACATAAAGTAATCTATTCAAAGTAACCTTTTGTTGCTGTTATTTTTAGAAATTGGGAAAGATTCCTTCAGCCAAAATCAGAGGAAACACATTCCCTATCACTCTTCTCCCTTCTGTACTATCAGGCTGAGTGGTCAAACTTGACAGACTTATGAGAACAAAAAAAAATTATTTGGGGGAGATTTAATAGACTATTCTGAATCTAATGTAATAAAAATAATATGGTAGCAGAATATGCCAATTTGTTGGCACTAGAAAATCTCTTTTCCCATTGAGTTGTGTGGCTGCAGATGGGCAGATTCAGAACCTTTGTTTGGATGTTATGCTGTATGCTCTCATACCATCTTCAGCACAAGATTATACTTACACCTCTTTTTCCATCGGGAAATAAATTAGTGTGTATTAGTTTCTGAGGTAGTCTCTCTTCTAGATATTGACCAGACTGAAACTTGCTTAGGCTGTAATAAAGTTTGTGCATCAGGTGCATTCACAAACAGGCAGATAACAAAACCTCTCAACAATTTAATCCTGAGTTTCTCAACCTTGGTAGCTAGAAGGTGTGTGGACCCCAATTCCCAAAATTCATACTGGCTGAGGAATTCTGGGAGTTGAAGTCCACACATCTTCAAGTTCTCAAGATTGAGAAATGCTTACTTACTTACTTCATGAATAACCCAACACGCTCTCTCACCTGTCCTCACTCCATATTTCAGTGTGTCTCTGCAGTCCACTAGAATCTGTTCAAGTGATTCTGGATTGTCGGAGAGTTCGAGGTTGAAGCCTTCCATGCCTTCCAGTAGCTGATGAGGGTGATGGAAATCCAGCACCTTGGTGGACCTATCAAAGGTTTTCTTCACATAGGTCAGGAGAATATCCACCACTTCCAGAAGGAACTGAACTGTTTGCTCCTCACCATTCTTGGCTGGCAGTAAATCTGAACAAAGGAACAATAAAGAACTAATCCAGTTACAGATGGAAAAGAGTTTCTCAGCTCCTCATTTATACTTTATACTCCAATGATAAAATACCCCTCAAAGTAAAATTCTAACTCAAGAAGATGCTAAGTCCCACAGATGATGCATATAGATGACATACGCTTCCCTAGAATTTAATCCTTTCTTTTCCCGTAAGCCCCAATATAATATTTAATGGTCTTGGTTTCCCATGACCATCACCTTAGGCAAAGAGATGAACCACTCAAAACCCATGACAAACATTATGAGGCTTGTTGTTAATTATATGCATGTATGGTATTTGTTACTTTTAAAAAAATCTAAAAATATTTTAACTACTTTTGGTACACCCTAAGATAATAAGAGTTTGGTAGACTAAACTATCTCTGAGTCTTATTGAATTCCATTCCTGGTCTTAGGTATCGATTCATTTGTTAAGTAAGTTTTTTTGTTCTGCTTTCCCCCAAAATAACAAAAGATAACACCTGGAATACTTCTAAATAACCCATCCAGTTACTGCCAGACTCTGCTTGGAAAACAAATTAGGCTGAAACTGTCAGCATGGTCTATAATCATCCAGTGAATTTTTTTGACCACATAAGAATTTGAAGCTGAATAGCTTCAGTCCATCATTTAATCAATGCTCAGTAGTGGCTCTCCTTCATACCCATAAATTAATCCAGCAAAATTACTGTAATTTTCATTACCCAGCATTCCTATTCTGAACATTAAATATGGATTAGTTAAACTTCACGCTGCTTAGGTCACACCAGGGGAAATGTGTGGCCCTGTAGATGTTGTTGGATTACAGTCTTTATCATTGGCTATCCTGACATGAAATGCTGGATACTGGAATTTAGGAACATCTGATGAGCCCCTCACTGCGCACCTCTATTTAAAAGCCTGTTCTCTCTGTTTGGAAGGGAAAGTTGGACTCAAAAGAAGTAAGACAGAAAGAGCATGGATACTTTGGGACTCTGGCACTGGAGAAGACTCCTGAGAACACCATAGCTAGCCAAGAAGACAAGCAAATGGAAAAAAAATCAACAAATGGCAAGGTTCAAATTATCCTTCTTCCCTGAAATCAAATGTTGCTTGCTGAAGTGTTGCTTTTGGCAAAATTACTAATTTGGCAAGAGGTGACAGCAACAAAATTTTCTACGGTAGGAAAATACCAAGTAGACTATTCCCCTTGAAATAAGATTCCATAGTTCACTATTTTCCTCACTATATTCAGCCAAAGACAGCCTAGAAATTGGAAGAACAATTTCTATCACTGGTGTCCCTGCCCTCTGCAGGCATCCAAATTAACCTTTCCTGGACAGATGTTATCTGGCTTCTGCTCGAGCACAACAGCCCTGTGATCTGTTGCTAGGCAATTGGTTCTACCATCAGATGGTTCTTATGGTTAGGAATTTAGGAACATTTGATGCAAAATGGCCTGTGAAGCTTAGATTGCAATGGATCTGTTTGCTTTTAAAGGTACCAGATCAGATTTTTCCTGGCTTGGGTAAATTAGACTAGACTAGACTAGACTAGACTAGACTAGACTAGACTAGACTAGAGTAGATGCTGGAAGGGATCTTGGAGGTCTTCTAGTTCAGCCCCCCCCCCCCATTCAAGCAGGAGAACCTATAACATCTCAGACAAGTGACTGTCTAGTCTTTTAAAAACCTCCAGTGATGGAATGCCCACAATTTCTGAAGGCAAGCTGTTCAACTGGTTGATTGTCCTCACTGTCAGGAAGTTTCTCCTTAATACCAAGTTGCTTCTCTCTTTGGTCAGTTTCTTTGCTAAGCATATACTTTTGACCATATACCATGTTCCATTCACAACTAACTCATTTTCCAAAACAAATCACTTGCATTTCTTCTCCTTCTATTTAATGCATGCAGTCAATGATATAATTTGTTCCCTGCGGAATCTATACGATGGCTGCAGTCCATCTAGTTGACTCCACCAGGAGAAGCCTTGTGCTAAGGCAGGCTCAGCAATGCAAGCCCAGAGCTCTTCCTAGTGCAAGTCATTTGCAGCCCTTCATCAGGATCCATCCCCAGGTGAATTAAAGCAATTTCCTCAGTCCAGTGCCCTCGAGTGGTGTTGAGCTGCCAATTTCCATAATCTCCTACCATCATCAAGGTTCAAATCTCAGCTTGGAAAAGAGAAGACTGAACTAATAGCAGCATGTCCTTCCAATTTACTCCTGGAATCTTGGAACCATTCTACTATATATGGGCATCCAAAATCTGGGGATAATCTACATCTCACTTGGCCTCACAAAGAAGCTAAGTCTTGGGTGAGAAACCTCATCTCTAGAAATGATAGAAAACATTTGTAGTTCGGGTGGTAGATGTTTCGGGGGGGGGGATTGTTCTCCGAGCTTGCTATTTAGCTTCTGAACATTTTGTCACCAGGTTAGGTGAAATCCTCAGCAGGACTTCGGTTGAGGCTGGTCTGACTGTTTGTATGGGTTTATGTTTTCACTGTGTGTTATATATCAACATTTGATCCCTGTTAGGTATATTATATCAGCTAGCAAGGGCCAAGTGAGAAGCAGATAATCCTTTCCCTTTCCCTTTTGCATCGGAAGCATGCTCCAAAGATTTCAGCTTGGCTGCCTCTAAGGAAAAAGACGTGGCACGGTCTTCCCCATTTAGGGGAATTCACATTATTTTCAGGCAGTGCCTCATTAACTGAGGATAATGGAGGTTATCACACAACAGAGTGAGAAGGCATCTACCAAACTATCATATAAGCAATCGTATAACCTAACTGGCTAAAGCCAAAGAGATTTGATTTACAGCTCTTCCCCAGGACTCAGTGAACAGGTTCTCTACCTTGCATCTGTAGTGGACATGCTATCCCTGCGGCCAGTTCCATTTGCCTCTATTCTAGGCTGAAGAAGCTGGAAGCTGATGTCCTCATATCCCTTGCAGGGAAGGCTGCCTTCCCCTTTCCTGTCCCCACATCAGCAGCTGATGGGGAAACCATCTGCCAATCCCAGGAGTGCCATTATTGGTCCTGATGTACAGCTAGGATTTTAACTACAGTATCTGTCTGAACCTGTTCCTCCTCAGTTGCCAGTTCTCCAAGCCTGCAGATCTGTTGCCAAGGTTGAAAAAGACAGGAGGCAAAGGAAGAGAAGAGATTCTTTACCATCCAGGCCTTTGAGCTGATCCTCTGCTTGAGGATATAGATGAGCCCAAGAGATGACAACCTGAATGATAGCTGACAGATCTGAGAGAGGCATTGTGGGAGTCATCTCCCCCCCCCTCAGAATGCAACATGTCAATTTTTGTTTGAGGTACTTTTGAACATGGGTTTATTCCATTCATGGAACGTAGTAAATTTGAGTTCAAAAGCAGCTCGACCCTCACAACAGCCAACATGTGTGCAGGGCTTGCTTTATCATACAGATCCACACCTGGCAGGTGCAATAGGAGAGGATTGTACCATGAAATAGCAGATCTCTCTCTCTGCCGCCCTCTCTCCCTCTCCTTGTCCCCCCTCTCTCTATTCCTCCCTTTCCCTCTCTCACTCTCTCTCTCCCTTTCTCTCGCTCCCTCTCTTTCTCTCCCTCTCTCCCTCTTTCTCTCCTTCCCTCCCTCTCTTTCTCTCGCTCCCTCTCTTTCCCTCCCTCCCTCTCTCTCTCCCTCTCCCTCCCTCTCTCCCTCTCCCCCCTCTCTCTCCCTCTCCCTCTTCCTCTCTCTCTCTCCCCCCTTCTTCTACTTCATTATACAGGCTACCACCCATATACACAGAGCTGGGAATAGGCAAGCTTGGCAATGGCAATGACATGTACAGCCTGGTTTCAAAGAATGGCTCTCCTGTTGCCCAAAGCTGAATAGTCCTGGGGGGGGGGGGGTCCGGTGCAGGGACCAAAGAGGGAGATGCTCTGTAGGTGCTGAACTGATCCTCCTGCCTTGGGAATCATCCGACTTCACCATGGACAAATGGTTGGTGAAATGTCTCAAGATGAACCCATTTGTGTAGGCATCCACAGCTAGCCACAATGGTGCCCAAATGATGGGATGTGCTTTGTGACATCACAGGCAAGCTCCAGCCTTTCCAAGGTGTGCTACAACATTGCACTCCTAAAAGGAGGAGATGGCAATACCTATTTCATCCCTTGCCCTCCTCCCTTCTTCATGGACACCTATGCCCATCTGGTGTAACTTCAGCGAACTGATTGCTTAAAGCAGTGGTTCTCAACCTTTTTAATGCCGCGACCCCCAACCCGGTCGTAAGTCGAGGACTACTCAACTGGTGCAGCACCGTTTGCAAAATGGGACTTTTGGCGGGCTCAGCAGGGGAGAGACAGCCTGGACAATTCCTATTGGCTTTTGAAAGCCAATAGAATTAGACTCTATTCAAGAGAGTCTATTCTATTGGCTTTCAAAAGCCAATAGAATAAAAGGGAGTAGCACAGCTAAGGAAAAGAGGGGGGGGGGGAAATGGCAGACTGCGTTGTTTGGCGACCCCCGTGAAATGGTCGTTCGACCCCAAATGGGATCCCGACCCACAGGTTGAGAACCACTGGCTTAAAGGAAAAAAAGAGCCACTTTAACAAAATAACTGCTAAGGGCAATGTTTAAACAGCTCTGGGGTTGGGGGACAGAAAGAATGCAAGATTGTGGTTCCCTAATTAAAAGAAAGTGGGGAACAGTCTTCAGGGATTAGTCTCCATCGTTGCTGGTTAGTCTCCTAAAGATTGAAAGTGACACCAGATTTAATGAAATAGGCTTCTAATGAAGATGCTCTGCAAAAAAAACCCCAACTGAATTAAAAAGACCCTCACCAATTGATCTGAATAGGAAAGGATAATCAAAATACCACAGACTGGCTAACTCAGGGACTAAACATCCTGATGATTTTTCAGCTGTTTTGGACTCCAGTTCCCCTCAGCTCCAGGCAAAATGGGAAACGATAGACAACGTGGCAGCTGCAATGCTAAACCCCTGTGCTAATTAAAGCTAATGAAAAGTGAGGTATGAGTTAGCAGAAGCTCTTTGGCTGAGGATAATGCCAGTTCAGGCGGGATGGAAGTCTGCCAGAAGAATGGCATGCCCCAAACCAGGATTAACTCTGCAGTCCAGCACAAGACATCCTGGCCAGGGAAGCTCATAAATCAAGCAGGGGAGTGATAAATAACTTGTTGCTTGTTGGATCCTAGCAGCTGCATGTAAATTGAGAAGCAGGTAGAGCAGTGTTTCTCAACCTTGACAATTTTAAGGCATGTGGACTTCAACTCCCAGAATTCCACAGCCAGCATTGCTGGCTGTGGAATTCTGGGAGTTGAAGTCCACATGCCTTAAAATTGTCAAGGTTGAGAAACACTGAGGTAGAGGGAAGGAAGGGGCCTGTCACAAAAGTCTAGTGTTATCTCCTCCAGATTAAGTGAATGAGCCTAAAATTAAATTAAAGTTTGCTCACCAAATGTATGAATCTTTTTTTCAAAAAAGAGAGAGAGAGAATCTGTACAACAGAGCATTTTGATATTTCACTTATAACAGTGGGCAACTAGAAGCCCCTAAAGAAGAAGCGAGCCACTGAGAAAACCACAGAACGGGTGGGGTCTCAGGTTCCCTGTGGGCAGGGCTGGGCTTGTGAAAGGAATTTGGGGAATTTTGTTTTGTCTTGAACTTGCACCAGAGGCTGATTATCGTTTTTTTCATGTGTTTCTGACCATAAAAGGATGGAAAGCTGTGCAGTTTGTTTTCAAGCATCAGGATTGGCCTGGCATCCTTTGATTCTATATCTGTTTTTTGTTTGTTTTTTTCATGCTCAAGCTGCATGTCTTCCTGGGACAAGTTGGCAGAGACCTTCCTTTATACCGGGCATTTAAAGGTATACTGCTTCTGTAAATGAAGGTTCCATTTAGCTGCAGTGACTAATCCTTTAGGGCAGTGGTTCTCAACCTTTTTAAAGCCGCGACCCCAACCGGTCGTAAGTCGAGGACTACCCAACCAGTCGTAAGTCGAGGATTTTCCCTGCCCGGGAATGCCGCCTCCTGTGCCGGCCAAGGTGTAGCTGGCAAGTGGCAGAGATGGCGCAGGCCGACCATCATGAATAGAATAAAAGGAAGTAGCACAGCTAAGGAAAAGGGGGAAAAAATGGTGGACTGCGTTGTTTGGCGACCCCTGTGAAATGGTCGTTTGACCCCAAATGGGGTCCCGACCCACAGGTTGAGAACCACTGCTTTAGGGAGTATTTGAATAACTCTCTCCAGTTTGAAGCCAAATTATGGCATAAGCCTTATCAGTTTCCCTTTGCTTGTCCCGGATAACTTCCCTTTCAGGCTTCTGAACTGCAAAACACCCTCACCGGACTATCCCACTAGAGATGACCCAAATTGCACCTATGTTCGGAGTTTGCATAACAGGACAAGCATTTGGCTCGCTTGCAGGCGGCACGCCTGGGGACAACCCTGAAACGACCCCAGATGCCAGCAGCAGGAGAGGGACCTCCCAGGACAGGGAAGCCTCTTCCAGCTGCTTGGTAGTGGGCAAAGCATTACCCTCCCCCGGCCCTCCCCCTCCCCTTTCCTAGGAAGGGAAGCCTTGGCAGGTTGGGGCTTTTGAGAGCGAAGGAAGAGAACCTGGGGATGGGGCAGCGGGCGAGGGCGAGGGCCAGAGCGAGAGGATCAGGATTTTACCCCGGGCGTAGAGGTTGGAGAAGTCGGTCTCGGTCTTCTGGAAGTGGGCTTCCTTCTCGCTGTTCTCGCAAGCCAACAGGTTCCGGGTGCTCTGCCGTTCCTTGAGCGCGCTCACCAGCCGGCTCTTGTCTTCCAGGCTGTTGTTCCTTTGCAGGAAGCCTGCAGGGTTAGGGCAAGAGGGACAGGTCAGCGGAGACGCCTCGATCGCGCTTCCCATGGTCGACCCCAGCCAGCCGCTGCACCCCTTGGAAAAAGGGGGCCCTGGTGCCGCTCCCTCGGGCGCCCAGCTCTGCCCCGCGCGCCTCTCGCTCCCCGCCGTCCTGGAGGTGGATTTATAGGGGGAGGGAAGGCGCCCGCGGGCAGGAGAACTCAGGGACACCCCCCCCCCGACTGCAGAAAGGCAAGGGGCGGGGGGAGGGGAGCGGAGGGGAGGGGAGGATTGCCCATCCCTTCTCGCCTTTGGCTTGGGGTCATCTTTGGTCACAAAAGGGCACCTTCGGGGCGAGGCAGGATAGCTTTTCGCCCCACAGACTGAAATGGGAAGGGGGGGGTGCCTTCCGGGCAGTTTTCGGAGAGGGGCAGTCATCAGAGCAAACGCTTTTGGGAAAACAAGGAAGACGTCTCCTCCAAGTCCTCCCCTCCCCCCGCCCCCCGGGAGGATTGGGAAGGGCGCAGAACCCAATACTAATACAGGCAGGATGGGCAACGTCCTCCAGATGTTGCTGAACTAAACAGTTCCAGAAGTCCAGCATTGGATTTGTAGTTCAGCCTCGACGGAAAGCCACCGGTGGCTCATCCCTGTTTCAAAGGAAGTGCAAAATGCCTCTCCACATCTGGGCTCTTACGGAGGCCCACCGTTCTGTGTTTTGAGTGATGTAATCCCAAACATCAGTCTGCAGCCGCGGTCCCCAAACATATGAGACTACTCCTGTTTGTATTCTTTCCTATGGTAATTGTTCATCACAATCGCACGCACACACACGCACACGTTAAACCGAACTGAATACAGTACCCCAGGCTGAAAACAAAGAGAAAGCACGCCGAAACGCCAACTTCGAAGTAAGACAAAAACAAAAAACAAAAAAGCCCTCAAAAAAGGCTTGAGAAAATTAAAATCGAAAGATAACTCGCTCTGCATACTTGTTTTCTATCCCCGACCATCCACCAGACCTCGATGAAGCCCCGGGAGAAAGAGGGGTAAGGAAGTAAACAGATCAAAGTTAGATGCACCTATACCCGGGAGCGTCTTCCTAATAGCAGAATAACGGAGTTGGAAGGGTTCTTGGAGGTCCTCTAGTCTAATCCCCTGCTCCGACAGGAAACCCTATATCAGGGGTCTTCAAACCTGGCCCTTTTATGACTTGTGGACTTCAACTCCCAGAATTCCTCAGCCAGCGTGCCCTGGCTGAGGAATTCTGGGAGTTGAAGTCCACAAGTCATAAAAGGGCCAAGTTTGAAGATCTGCCCTATACCATTTCGGACAAATGGTTGTCCAGTCTCTTTAAAACGTCCAGTGTTGGAGCACTCACAACTTCTGGAGGCAAGACGTTTCACTGATCAATTGTTCTAACTGTCAGGAAATCTCTCCTAGGTTCTAGTTTGCTTCTTTCATAGAAGATCATAGAATTGTACAGTGGAAGGATGGATGATAGATTTGTAGAGTTGGAAGGTACCATAAGGCAGGGGTCTGCAACCATGACGACTTTAAGACTTGTGAACTTCAGCTCCCAGAATTCCTCAGCTCAACTGTTGATTTTCGTTTTCTTTCTTTCTTTCTTTCTTTCTTTCTTTCTTTCTTTCTTTCTTTCTTTC
Organism: Crotalus tigris; assembly: GCF_016545835.1. NCBI lineage: Eukaryota > Metazoa > Chordata > Lepidosauria > Squamata > Viperidae > Crotalus > Crotalus tigris. The sequence continues at coordinate 108,450 of NW_024097499.1, read as the reverse complement.
TTTCTTTTTCTTTTCTTCCTTCCTTCTTTCTTTTCTTCTTTCTTTTTTTCTTTTTTTTTCTTTCTTTCTTTCCTTTCTTTCCTTTCTTCTTTTGCCTTCAAATCAGTGTTGACCTCTCTCCCTCTCTCTCACCTTTGAATCATTGTTGATCCTTCCTTCCTTCCTTCCTTCCTTCCTTCCTTCCTTCCTTCCTTCCTTCCTTCCTTCCTTCCTTCCTTCCTTCCTTTCCTCCTTCCTTCCTTCCTTTTTGAATCATTTCTTTCTTTCTTTCTTTCTTTCTTTCTTTCTTTCTTTCTTTCTTTCTTTCTTTCTTTCTTTCTTTCTTTCTTTTTGACCTCTCTCTTTCTCTCTCCTGCTTTCTCTCTTTTTCTCCTTAGAATCATTGCTGATTCCTAGCAACTGCCTGGACAAGTCCCTGCAATTTTCTTGATAAAGTTTTTCGGAAGTGATTTGCCGCTGCCTCCTTCTTAGGGTCGAGTGTGAGTTTCTTGCTCAAGGTAACCCAGATAGCCTCACGCTTAAGGAGGACCCAAACAGAGAAGCCGCTGCTTTCCTGGGATAAGTTCAAGTCTCCTTCTGCAACCTGGCGCCCCTCGGATATACGGTACTGAATCTTCAAGGGCAGCAAGGCCTTTGGCTAGGAACTGCAATTCCAACACAGTGGAGAAAGGCTGATTTGGAAGGTCTGGAAAAGAAATTCACTAGGCGCGAAGTCTCTCTTAACTTATTACGGAAAAGGATGGCCACAACGTGGAAGATACTTTAAAAGCGTTTGAAATTGCGAGTGTTGCGGGACAGAGTCTTTGAAATGCGAAATTAAGCCAGGTCTCGGAGATGGAACTATTTTTCACCTGAATGCGAAGCAATTGACCGAAGTAATATGGAAGAAATGAAGGGAGGGAGGGAGGGAGGGAGGAATCCATTAGATGACCGGAGTCCTCTTTCCCCGGGCTCACGTAGCGCCCCTCCTCGAGCCCCCCCCCGCGCAAGGGAGATAAAGTGTCGGAGGAAGGGAAGCGCCTCTGCTCCCTCTTTTTCCCACCGCGAAGGTTTGCCTGGGGAAGGAAGCGAAAGGAAGGAGAAGTGAGGTCCTTAGAAGCGATCCAGTCGGCGCTAAGCTCGGCTGCCCACAACAGCGTCTCCCGTTCTGAATCAGGTTCCCCCCCCCCCGTGGCGACGCTACGAAGGTTGTGGTTTTTCTACCCGCTGGGGGGAGCTGATGTAGGAGAAGCGCAGGCAGAGCTGAGAGGTAGAGTTAAGCCTGCCATCAGTTTAGAGTCGTTGAGTTCTGTTGACCCTTATCTGGTGTCAACTGAGCACTGAACTTTAGTTGAACAGATCCTTGTGTGTAGGCTTAAACACATTTTCTATGCTGCAATCTTATGAATGATTCTTTGCACCTGACAATATTGCGGCCATTATTCAGGTGTTTGTTTTTTAAAAAAAAAAAATAGGTCCAAGTTAAACTATCATTATGAATTCCAGAGTTTTGCTTATTTGAAACATTGGCCTTTCCCCGAGGTACTAAGGACACCTGGTTTGGTTCTTGTCTGTTTAAGTGATTCTGTGCCACCATCCAAATAACAGCTTGTGGGGTGGACAAGGTTGGGAGGGAGTGGCCAGCTTTTTCAGTCATTGACTGGTCCAAAATCCTTTCAATTACATTTCATGGTTGATGAGATCCATGGCTCTTCATCCTTTGGTGGGCAAAATTAAGGCTAACAGGACCAATTTCTCTCAATTGTGGGATTCAGACATTCCAGGATATAATTTTATAATCTGGCTTTAGTCTACCTCAATATGTGAAGCCAGTCAATTGTACCTTGCTTATGGACAACCATTTAACCAAGGCAGTAAGGCCTAGCAGTTAAAGTGCTGAGATAAAGCAATCACCTTGTACTCCATCTTGAATTTCTAAAAAAAAAAGGTAGCATATCAATCTGACAACATAAAATAAACAAAAATTGGAATCAGTGTAATGTGTGAAATCAATTAATAGCTAGGCTCAGACTACGGTATAAGCTTCATCAAAATTAAGCTGGCTTGTTTGGGGTTTGTGTGCTCTCTGAACTTAGCCAGTCCTGATTTATTCAGTAAAACATGGTTACGAAAGCTTGGTGTAGCATATTGAGTTAACATGACTATTGACTAAGAAGACCAAACTGGACCTTTTCTACTTTCTGTACTAAGCATTAAATACAAAATTTAGCTTATTATTTAGTTAAAAGATGTACAAATTCAGGTGCCATTGTTCAGAATATCAATACAGCCATCTGCGACAGAAATTCAGCCAAACATGTGTTTTATGCCAGGTCAGAGATTATCTTCTTCTGGAATTGAAAAGACCTTCATTAGATGTGAAGGAAAAGCTAAGCAGGTCTCCATCTTGAAGCAAAATCTCCCCAACGGATGTTAGAACAGGGTATGAATTAAACAATAATTAAGCTTTTAAACTTGTTTAAAACGTCAACTTATCAGACTTGCCATTGCCCACCTCTTCTACAGATCTCTGGAGTTGCAAATCCCATCAGCTTTGGCCAAGAGGGCCTTTGGTCATGGACTGCAAGGCGATCAAACCAGTCAGTCCTAGAGGAGATCAACCCTGACTGCTCTTGAGAAGGCCAGATCCTGAAGTTGAAACTCAGATACTTTGGCCACCTAATGAGAAGGAAGGACTCACTGGAGGAGGGCCTAATGCTGGGAAAGATTGAGGGCAATAGAAGAAAGGGACGACAGAGAATGAGGTGGCTGGATGGAGTCACTGAAGCAGGAGGCGTGAGCTTGAATGAACTCCAGAAGATGGTAGAGGACAGGAAGGCCTGGAGGAACGTTGTCCATGGGGTCATGATGGACATGACTTCGCAACTAACAACTGGGATTAATGTCAAGGAAATAATACACAGTCTAGCCCAGAGTTAAGCAAGTCTTAACTCTTAACCTTAGGAAGCAAATCACCTTCACTCTTCCTGCCTTCCACTTATCAGCAAACTAACACCTGATTCCACAAGGATAACCTTGCTTTGGCTCAGAAGTTAAGCAAGTTGAACCTGGTTATTACTTGGATGGGAGACCACTAGGAAAAGCTAGACCTGAAGACAAAACATAGATATCAAAAAAACATCCCAGAAGATAGCAATGGGCAACCACTTTAACACTGTGTGTGTGTGTGGGAGGGGGAACCCTACATGGATGAGTTTGATTTGAAAGAGATGTTATCTCTTTTTTAGCTTCTAGGAATGGGAGACACACAAGTGACCAAAATATGAGGCTACTTAATTTGGGTTTTCTATCTTTCTTGGCCAGACTAATTGAAAACCATCACTGAGCTATCTGGTAATTATTTCTTTTCTTCAATGCAACCAGAAAAACACAGATTTTAAAAGAAAACTGTATTAAACCAAACCTAGAGATTTTGCCCACAGCAAATTAGGGCTGTCCTCTACTCCTTTTTAAAGGTGAACCTAGTTATTGTCATTCTAGAGACTGAGCCAGGCTCCTATGAAGATGAAACATCAGGAAATCTTCCACTACTACATTAACCAAGTGGCTGCATCTTCATGAGGTTAAAGTAATAAGTACAGATTAGGCAATTACTTTACAATAGATTGTCTATCCCTTTCCTTTCCTGGAGGGTAATGAGATTTGATTGGCTTTGTCTCTGTAAAACATTTCTTTTTAAAACGAGGGAAAGCCATTTTATTCAAAGTGGGTTTTAAAGGATTTGGGGCCAAGAAGGAAATAATATTAGCTAATGAGATGCATATTTATAAAATGGCAACTTCTCTCTATTATAAACTGAGACAGAAAGGGAGAAATGCTGTGTGCATGGCTCATTTGTTTTAGCTCCAAATGCTGAGCCCTATGAATTAAAAAGGGGGAGAAAATTGTCCATGATTGAAAAAGAGGTTTTCAATTTAAAACACAAGGCAATGCCTCTTTTGGATTATAGAGTGGGATTGCTGAGAAAACTGGAATAGAACATGGGGGAAAAAGGACTTCCTGGCTCCAATTGATGGCACAGAGATCCTTTTACTCAAATATATTTTGGGGCCGTGTTTGAGACAGCCAATACTTCGTACGCTTAATGAAAACTAAGTTTTCTTAAAGCCTGTGGAATGAATTTCTGAGTCACCCTCCTCAAACCATATTTAGACAATATTTTTAATAGGCCACCGGGTTTACAAAAGAATTGCAAGCTTTTGAGTTTCCAAGGGCTCATGGGGAAAAAAAAGTCAGAAGAGGAGGCTGTAATAGAAAGTTGCATCTGCACCAAAAGTAAAATCTTAGCTGGATGGCTGGCGAAATCTGCAAATAAATAATTTGGGAGGGTTTCACACAAAGTGCTAAATTAGAAACCCGGATTTTAAAATACAGTTGCCGCATTCAGGAAGGTTACATCAGAACAAATAAACAGGCCATATTATGACTTAAATGATTCACAGAAAATGTTATGTACAGATAGTGGCTGGGGTCCCAAAGCCTGTGAAACCATAAACCACTCAGTCCTGTTTTCACTTAGTCTAGTTAGTATATCATGCAAACCTAAAGTATAATACATAGAGTTTTTTTTACTGTTTTCCTTATTAGGGATTGAGAACACTCCTTCTATTCCTTACTTTGGGGCTAGGATTTTCCCAAAGACCCATCACTCAGCAGGGGTAATGCCAAGACTCAGTTCTGAAAACCATGTATCACAAAACAGAATTTCTGAGCCGATGCAAAATATTTTCACCTCATCACTACTATATAACCATAGATGCCCAATGCCAATGAAACAAAAGAACAAAAGCACCCATCTCTGATCCAGTCTCTGACAGATTAGATTTGGCCCGCTCGTTTTATAAATTAAACCTCCATTTTGAGAAACCTGACAAAATAACTTCTTTCTATCATGATCCCAAACATATTTTCTTGTTCAATTTCTTTTTCCAAATAGCCTGAATTTATGTCGGATGATTTCATCTTGATTTATTGCAGCAGACCTGAGGCCAATTGCATTCTAAGATTCAAGGTAAATGTTACAAAACCACAGGGAACTACCCGAAACCTAAATTTCCTTTTCTTTGAAAACTTGTATAGAATTTTGGGATACTCTCTAAAGCTTCATTGGATAAAGCCTATGCTACCTAAGGGAGAGTATGGCCAATTAGGAAAGCTATGCAGATGATCTATACTTGATTACTTTCTAATTGGCCAGGCAGGGATTTTTTTTTTTTTAAAACATTCCTGTTCATTTGTCAACTACAAATCAAGCAATGTGTTTCTTGACTCTGGGTTCCTTGGATATAGATGTAAATGCAAGAGAGAGGGAGGGAGGGAGGGAGAGGGAGAGGAAAAGAGAGAGAGAGAGAGAGAGTAGTGGTGATGGAGGAGGGTATTTGGTTATGCTTGGGAAAGGCATCATGAGCACAAATTACACGTCAACTCTTGTTTATCTCAAGCAAAAAGAGTCTTTCCTAATCACTGACACATCTGAACAGAAATCAAAATGGACATTATTTTTCTTGTTGGTGTGGGGAAAAAAATGTCTAAAAGGAGAGATTGGTTCTTTTTCTTTCTGGGAAGAACAAAAAAAGGGTCAAACAGAAAACTGAAACATCTGAGCCCAATTCAGAAAAGAATCAGCGTGGTGGATAATACCATTCACATCAAAGGGGGGACATTAAACCCTTGTGTTTCTTCATGCTGATAATTACCTGCTCTTTCCTAGTTTCTTACGGAGGTGGTATTTAATCACTCAAGGGAAACTAGCCAGTTAGTCCAATTTTAAACCTATTTCATTGGGGTTTATTTGCATTTTGAACATCCTCCCTCAATTTTATATTACCTCAAACAATCCCAAAGATATTTGAGTCATAGATTTGTTTTTAGGATCTAGCTTTGATTAATTTTTATTATTGAGTTCGAGTATGATGTTTCAAGTGATTTAAACCTCCCCTGAACCACAGAGCTCATAGCCTTTGTCAGTTATCACCCAGTTAAAATATTGCTGGGCCTCCTAGGGTTGATATATGAGACAAGAAACAATTTCCTTGCTCCTTATTTGGCGGGGGTGGGGCAGAGTCACGGAATAATTCCTAACTCTGCTTTCTTTGTGCATTTCTTTAATGTATAAGTAAATTCAGCATATGTTTCCTCCCTAAAAATCCAGAAATCTAGGCTCGATGTATTCAGATAGTCAGCTTGTCCAAAAAAAAGTAAATTGGATTATTCCCAGCAACGTTTACTTTCAACAGAATGTGCTCGTACTTGGATAGAACCAACTCAGTCCTATAAATCGCTACTCAAAAACTACCCCGCTGAAGTCAATTTACAGCTCACGAACGTTTGCGTCCAAAGTGACTTGCAGCCCCCAAGGGGACCTGCCTTCCTGCTGGCTGAGTCCGAGACCCAGAAGGCTGAAATCCACTAAGAGGAAGGGCCACTTGCACAGCTAGAATCCCCCTTGCATTTTTCAGACTCTCTCTCTCTCTCTCTCTCTCTCTCTCTCTCTCTCTCTCTCTCTCTCTCTCTCTCTCTCTCTCTCTCCTCCCTCCCTCCCTCCCTCCCTCTCTCTCTCTCCTGGAGAACACTAATCCGCCAAGCTTCTAGTTCTCAAGACAGAAATTATTTATATATCACTCGGTCGGGAAAATAACTTGGAAACGTAACTCGAAAGCTGAAAAACAAGGGTAATATGCTGATAGTACTCTAAGTTCGTTAGAGTTCATCGAATATTGGTTTTAAACCGGATGAAGATCACAGTCAGAAAAACGGCGATCAATCACTGCAGTAAATTAAAAAAAAAAAAAACAATAAGCACTCCCTCAGATTACTGAACAGGATAGCGTTTATCTCCCCCTCCCTTTTCCAAGGAAAAGGGGGAAAAAGAAGAAAAGGGGGGGGGGGGAATAAGGGGTTGAATATTTCTTAAATTAAAAATTTTGGTTCCTTCCTGCGCATTTATTTTTTTATTTTTTGGTAGCCCGGCCTGCGTTTTCCCAGAATTGCCTCTACTGATCTAGGTCACTCCTAGGCGCCTTCAGAATTGGAGCGAGGTTTTTGCAAAGCCGAAGACCAAGAGTGCCCCTCCCGGACTTGTGGGTTGTTTTTCTTCGTGGAAGCAGCCCTGCGCCTCGCTTGCCTTGAGATGCCCTCCTTCAGGCAAGCTCTCCGGCCCACCGATGGGCCGGAACGGCGCGCTCTTCGGTTTTGACTGGAGAGAGCTGGGAGGACAGGACTTAACCCACTGAAAAATCATCCACCTCCGCCTCTCAGCTGCTTGGGGTTTAGGCGGGCCTTTAGGTGGGCAAGTTGCAATGTCCCTCTCCACGACCCCGAGGAGCCCATCCTCCTCTGCGTGGGCAGGGGGGGTCGCCTGCCGCTCTCGTTCTGGAAAACGGCAACAAAGCAAATCCAGTCACGAGTCACCCCGAGGACCGTCCGTGGATCTGGCGGAGGCGCAGGAGAAGCAGCATAGAGCTGGAAGAGACCTTGGAGGTCTTCTAGTCCAGCCCCCTGCTCAGGAGTGGGCGCCCTCGTTCGATGTTTAAAAACGCGGCTTTCTTTGTCGTGAGAACTGGCCACTTTCCGCCGGGGATGGACGCCCAGCTTTCCAGCGAGACAGCAGGCCCAATGCGCCCCGCCTCGCTCCCAAAGCCCCCCGGGGGCCCCTTCAAGCAGAGACACCTCCAGCTCGCTCCCCAGAAGCGCCACCAGTATTTGGCTGGAAAGGCATCCTTCTCAGGTCAGGCGAGTTGGACGTCCGGCTGTTGAGACGGGTATAATCCAGATTGAAAGAAGCTCCTGGTGCCGCCGCCACCGACGCCGCCTGGAGGGCACTTGTGATTCTTTCAACCGGCCGAGCCTCTTCCCAAGCAGGCCGTGCCGGCGCCTAAGTGGGGGTCCCAGCTTCTTGGCCCCGGAGAAGGCACTGCTGGGCTTGGAAACTCTTGTAAGAGTAACAATCCGAATCAGCGGGGTCAAGGGAGTCTCCCTTTATCTGTTCTGCCGAGCTGGATTAAAAGATGGGGAAACGCTGGGCGACGGGGGTGGGGGGGGAACCCTCTAGCACAGTGGTTCTCAACCTGTGGGTCGGGACCCCATTTGGGGTCGAACGACCATTTCACAGGGGTCGCCAAACAAGGCTGTCCGCCATTTTTTCCCCCTTTTCTTTGGCCACGCCCCTGGCACCCGGTGATGTATAAGTGGTTGGGGGTCACCACAACATGGGGAACTGTATTATGGGGTCGCAGCATTAGAAAGGTTGAGAACCGCTGCTCTAGCAGTGTTTCTCAACCTTGACCATTTTAAGGCACGTGGACTTCAACTCCCAGAATTCCACAGCCAGCAATGCTGGCTATGGAATTCTGGGAGTTGAAGTCCACGTGCCTTAAAATGGTCAAGGTTGAGAAACACTGCTAGCTAGCACCCTTCGGCCATTGAAGGGACTGGCCGGAAAACGGTCTAAAAAAGCCTACAAAAGGCTATCGGCGAAAGAGAAAGAGGCTGAAGAGCCCCCCAAGGCTAATTTGACCGGTGGCTCCCGATTCCAAATGAGCTCAGTGGGGGGGGGGTTCCTTCGCCCCCTTTCTAACCTACCCAACGACTTAGGAACGGAACCTCGACCGCTGGGCTCGTGCGGAGGAGCCTTGAAGCCTCTTGGTTTGCCCAGAAACAAACCGTGCCCCCTCGAAGGCAAATGTAGGTAATAAGGAACCCAATGAGAACCGCGCCTAGTCTGGTGAGTTTGCCCCCCCACCCCACCACCACACTCAGGAAGCTTTCATTCCGAGCAGATAGCGGGAGGTCCAGCGGGGCCTTGTCATGTACACTGTGAAACGAAGACAACCGGGGTCTCTCTCGCTTGGGCCTGTCCCCCTTTGCGCTGGCAGGGAGGCGGCGTTGGAGCGAAATTGAAGCGCGGGCAGAGATACAAGACGCCTCGCAACCCTCTCCGGAATCTCCCGCCGTAGCGGATGCAATCTGACGGCATTCGTAGATTCCGCTCGCTTTCCTTCCTCCCGGGCGGCCGGGACGCTGAGTGGCTGCCAGTCCCCTATCTCCCGGCGCAAGCAGCCTGACGAATGGCCCTTTAATCAGGCCCTCGTTAATCTTCCTCCCTCAGGAGGTCTGTATTTTCCGGGCCGATAAGGTGGAAAACGTCTCAGACGGCGGAGCGCTGCGCCGCAGGGCCCCGCCGCCCTGGCACTTCCAGCCAGACTCTCTTCCGCCTCTGCCACGCTCCCCCTTCCCAGCTCACGGAGGGGCTGGGAAGGGGGACAGGTCCTTGGGAGTTGCGAAGAAAAACAAGCAACGGGAGCCCGGAATGACTCCTCGAAAAATCCAGCCCTGCGAAGCCAAACCAGCAGGGCAGCCACTCGCACACCTAAGGCGCGTACATACCCCCTTTCTGCCAGTTTTCCACTTGTTCCATCTGGCCCTTCTCTCTCTCTCTCTCCCCCCCCCTCTCTCTCCCTCTCCCTCTCTCTCTCCCTCCCTCCCTTCCTCTCTCTCTCTCTGATTCCCATTTCTGCTTCCTGTTGTTCACCATCCTCCCTTCGCCATCAGAGCAACTTCTGTTTCTAAAAATTCCCCCCCCTCTCTCTCCCTCTTCCTCCTTCCCTCTCCCTATCTCTCCCTCTCTCCCCCTCTCCCCCTCCCTCTCTCTCTCCCCCTCTCCCCTTCCCTGGCTTTCTGGCTGCCCTGAAAGCCTCTTTGCAGGTCAATCTTCCTCGAATCGATTGTATAGGAAAATCGACGGGCCGCCCGCGGTGTCCACCTTTTTTGCTCACGTTGACCAGTAGGTGGCGCAAGAGTCTACTTCACAGCGCCCAATTCCGACCGGTGAGGAAAAGCAAAAGCGATTCTCCCTCCTGTTCCTCCCCCCTCCCCCTCCCTCTCCCCCCCCGCGCGCGCGCACACACACACACACATACATACACCCTTCTCTTCTAAAATAAGAGGCTACCTAGCGGCTGCCTTGTTAAACTTCTCCGTGGGAGGAAAAAGGAGGAGCACCTCTTGGCAGCTTCATTCCGCCTCTGCGTTGTCTCAAGATAAAAGAGGCAGCCTACTTTCTTTGCCAGCCAACCTAGTTCCTTCAGGCTTTTTATGAAAGATTAACAGCTGCCTGAGTGATTGCAGACTCAAGACAATGCATAAGGGAGGAAGCAGTGTGTCTTGTTCTGTGTATGTAGGTGTGTGAGGGAGAGAGACTTGGGCAAGAAAAGTGTGAATATCCTTTTAGTTGTTGTTGTTGTTGCCTCTTTTCACTTACCGCATATCTTGAGTCCGATTTTCTTCGTGCAGCCATGAGCTACACCACACCAGGTATCGTAGGCTAAAAGGAATAGAAACAAAAAAAAAATTACTTCCTACAGAAGTGAACGGATAGCTCACAGTGCTGTATTGCAATTCCTACCTGGCAGATTAGCAAAATCTACATGTGAGATTTCACAAAACCAACACATAAGCGGAATGTTTAGGTGTGGAAAAAAGTCTGATTCAACCTGGAAGTTTTTATTTTCTTTCTTTCTTTCTTTCTTTCTTTCTTTCTTTCTTTCTTTCTTTCTTTCTTTCTTCTTCTTTCTTTCTTCTTTTTCCCTTTTTGATGTAATGGACACCAATGGCATACAAATCGATCTCTATCTCTGCCTCTCCCATCCCCCCACCACGAATTAAGACGATTTTAATCAACCATAAATGGAGCTCTAATAGCTCCATTATACGGTGTCCTGGGATTGAGGCTATGAAAGGCATCAGAGCTTGGTGTGACTTGTGTGGGAGAGCAGCTGTTTTGTTTCCTCTTTTCTAGTTTATTTCTTTGCTAATAATGCTTTAAGCTCCGCTTAAACCCTGGAATCGTAGCAGAGGAGACAGGGATGGGAGACTTGATTGACGGACACACGTGTGGAGAAGCGGGAGTCTGGTGACTTCAAGGCTCAGTGGCAAAAGAGGTCCTATCAGGAAGAAACAGGCAGCTGGGAGAGATCCGATCTCCTAATAATTTACTGGCAGGCTTCCATGAAAGTGGCAGCTTAAAATAAACTAGCATGAAATGGGGTCATGGAAGAGTTCAAGAATTAATTGGGTGAACAATAGTATTTGACTAGATGATCAGACTTGCATGACTAGGTTTTAGCTGACTGACGAGTCAGGGTGTACATTAAAAGGCTTCTCACGTCCGCTTGGTCCCCCTTTTTCGAGGCACCTCCTTTCATCTGGCCTGCTCTCTTCGCCCCCTCCCACCGACCTTCCTCCTCTGCCCCACTCCAGGCGGTTGAAGCGCGCATTGCGCTGTCCATTCCCGGAGGTGCTGAAATCAAGGGAGGAGGTGATGCCCTTCATGCAGCCCACTTCCTTGTTCTTTTTTTTATGGGAATCACGACTTTGCCAGAAATGTGGGCTACACACAACAGCAAGTGTAGCTTATCCGGCAGGAAAATTAAGACTTTTTCTGCTAGGAATAGATGCCTCCTCCTACTTTCTATTTTCCAGTACCTCACAGGGCGCAGGATAAGAAGTGAAGGAAAAATAGCAAGAGGCATGACATGTAAACGACCTAAACTGGATTAAAGAAAGAAATATATAAAGGACATGCAACTGATATAAGAAAAAAAAATTACTGATGCCTTGGAAACTCCATTGGACCAAAAGAATGCCCAATAAATAAAAATATAAAAAGGCCACTAAAATGAGGTTATGTTATTTTCATTGAACCCATTTGGCAGAAAGGCTTTCAGATGACTATTTCTGATTTCGTGAAAGGGACCACAGACCAGGATCCTAAAAGGAAGAGGATGATGTGATTAAAATATACAGTGTTATTTTATTACACCACTTAAGATTTGAAGAGAGACCCAGATAGGTCTTACATGACACTGAGTTTTCCCCCAAATAAATTTAAGGCAAGACCTATTTAAAACACCATTGCAAAGGCCTCATGGAAGAATTCTGAATACTTTTGACATTTGTAACTCAATCATAACCAGCCCTAGTCTTGAAGGATTTCATGCATTTTGAGAGTAGTTACTAAATGACACTATTGGCTCATATTTCCCTGTAAGTCTGATAGGTCCCACAATTCCGAAACAGCATTTAAGAAGATAGGAACAGCCAAGGACTAAAAGGCTACTTCTCATTGCTTCTTGGGGAAATGAACAGAAAGAGGCAGGGCTCTGAAGAGAAGGTCCTGGACTTTGGCTCCACCCACCCTCCGCCTTCCGTCCCCGCTCTTGCGAATTCAATGCCGAGAAGCTTTTCCTGTTGTTTGGATCACCTATAGGGGCAGCACCGGATGGGCAAAGACAAAGAGCCGCCTGTTGCAGTCTTCTCCAACCTGGGGCCCGCCAGATGTATTGGACTCCAACATCAGGATTCCCAGGCTGGGAACTGAACTTCATCAAGGAGGCATCATCTTTGGACAGAATGATTTAGAATGATTCTAGACAATTGACGGCTAGCAGAAAAAGAGTGTGGCTGGAAGAGGGAGGTCTTCTGAAAACTGGAGTGAGGGTAGAAAAATAAAGAGGAGAAAGGAAGGGCGGAGGAAACAAGCCAGGCCGGAAAGAAAGGGAAGCAGGGAGGGGGGAACCTACATCCAAATTGGACAGTTGGGTGATATAGCAGACTCGACACTGAATCACCATAAACAAACTAGGATGGCTGACTAAGAGAGCTGTGAAGGGGTGAAGGGACTGTCAAGGACCAAAGGCAATGAGGGGGGGCTGCCTCAAGTAAAAGGAGGAGACTGGAGTGACCAAGAAGGACACCGGGAGGGCGGGGAAGAGAGCCAAAGGGAAGAGCGCGGGGTGGGGGGAAGAATGGCAGGCGATGAAAACCGCTCTGACAGGACTCCAAAACAGCTTCGCTCCCCGCCCGAGGCAGCCAGAGAGGCGAGGTGGAGCACGGCAGGGAGAGGAGGGCAATCAAACAACCCCCGCTCGCACCTACGCGCAGCAGCCTCCGCGCGCCTCCCCGCCGGACCTCGGAGGCAGCCGACTAAGCGCCCGCGAGCCGTCGGGAAACAATAGGAAATGGCTGCGGGAGCGCGGGCGGGAATTGCGCGCCCGGCACAATTGCCAGCCGGGGGCGCCTGGCAGGAGGCGCATTCCTTTGAATGGCGGGCAGGCTTGCCGACGGGAACACGCGAGCATACACCCCCACCCCCCCACACATACACAGACACACACACAACACACACACACACCCTCTTCCTTTTGTCAAGTCCAGAAAAAGAGCCAAGCAACGCACAGTATGAACTGAGCATCCCTAACCCGGTGTGTCATTTGGCAAATTTGGGAGTTAGGCGGCATTGCAGTCGGGGGATCAAAGACAGAAAAGTCTTGCCCATCGTAAAGGAAGGATTTTTGTTTGGTTTCCCCCTCCCCCTCCTCCCCCTCTCTACTCTCCACTCTTTCCTTGCAATCGCCGGCTATTCACAGCGACGTCTGGGTGTTCATGCTTCATAACCCCGAGAGCCCTTCTAGGGCAAACACCATTCCCTGCTTGGCGGGGTTCGCCAGGCTTCGTTTCCTTCCCATTCGAGCAGCCTCCCCCTCGTCGCTTTGTCTCCGGCGATTATGTCAAGCAGCCTGATTCCACCTCGGTTTCTTCTACAGGAGCTGGATGGCTGTCTGAACGCGCTATGGCAAATCTTCTCTTCCTTCCTTCCTTCCTTCCTTCCTTCCTTCCTTCCTTCCTTCCTTCCTTCCTTCCTTCCTTCCTTCCTTTCCTTTCCTTTCCTTTCCTTTCCTTTCTTCTTTCTTCTTTCCTTTCCCTTTTCCTTCCTTCCTTCCTTCCTTCCTTCCTTCCTTCCTTCCTTCCTTCCTTCCTTCCTTCCTTCCTTCCTTCCTTCCTTCCTTCCTTCCCGCCACCTGCAGCATCATTCGCTTGGTCATTGGCACCTGCCGATGTCCTCGCCAATTCGGGCCAGCGAGCTTTTCCGCGGGGCTGCCCTGACCTGCCTTTCCGGGCGCCCTCAGGAAGGGCTGCCGGAGCGGAAGAAACGGGGGAGGACGCTTTGAGACCCGAGGCGTCCACAAAGGGCCATGAGCGCTTGCAGAACCTCCCGCCCTTTTCTCTAGCATCAAGTCAATGGCGGGAGGGTGGGTGGGTGGGTGGGAGGTGGCGGCGAGACCAGATATTCCACCTTCCCTTCCTCGCCTTTCGCTAGGAACAGCATCAGGTTTCTTTGTTTTCAAGCAGAAAGAAAAACTACGCACTACCACCCTCCCAGCTTCTTTTTTGGCACCCTCTCGGTTTTAGCGGAGATAGAGGAGGGGGATCCAAGAAGGCTTCCATGTTGGTCTTTTTTGGGGGGGGAGTGGAGTTTGTGCGTCTCGGCTGTTTTTCTCGAAGCCCTTGCTTTAAAAAGAAGGGCGCATGCACGGCCGAGATTTGCAAAACGAAAACCCGAGACCTACTTGTGGGTCGTAAATTAGTTGGGTTGGGATCCTGAGCGGTGTTGGAGGAGGAGGGATCCGAGGTGGCCATGAGGTTCAGAGGCACAGCCCTTGGGTCCTAGGAGTCTTCTTTCGGTCTTTCTCCGACTGCCCCCAAAAGGACGGGCTGCAATGGAAGAGAAAAGCGGGTTTAGAAACCTGTTCCTCGGAAGAGCCTGGATCGTGGTCTCCCTTTCCCGCTGTCTTCGGGGAACTGGGAGGCGATCCAGAAGCGAGTCTGCAGCCAACAATAAGCTATTAAACTCCTCGGGAAGTCGCCGTTGTCGGAGGAGGGGTGGGGACGGCGCGCGGGGGGTCTGTGGTGTGCAGAGAGAAGCCTGCACAAAAAAGGAAGGTGTGGGTACACACCACGAACAAGAAGAGGAGTCCTTATTCCCGCTTTCCGAAGCCCCGCAGCGACCGCGACGATCTTGCTCTCAAGACAAAGCGAGTTGGAGGGAGAAATGGCTGGAGGTGACGACGCCTAGTCGGATTTTAGAAGGCAGCGCTGGCTGCTAAGCGAAGGGAGGTGGAAGCTGTCTGGATGGGGCTCAGGGGCTGAAAAAGCCATTCCTTTGGCTCCTGGCAGGGATGGGGAAATAACTGGCGTGTCGCCGACGGTGGAGAGAAGGACGGATTCAGCTGACCGGAACGTCTAGGGCAGCTCTATTAAAGGCCGATGAGGAGGCTAATTATGATTCACGCCAAATAGGGAACCAATTTCCAGTAAGCATGCTCAGAACACACACAGAGAGAGAGGGAGAGGGAGAGGGAGAGGGAGAGGGAGAGGGAGAGAGAGGGAGAGAGAGGGAGGGAGGGAGAGAGAGAGAGAGAGAGAGAGAGAGAGAGAGAGAGAGAGAGAGAGAGAGAGAGAGAGAGAGAGAGAGAGAGAGACTGTAACAGTCCGAAAGACCTACAGTCTTAGGTATGCGATTTTTGCGGCAACCTCCTTCCTTCCAATCTTATTTCCGTTTCAGATAAAATAAATGTAGAAAGCATTGCCGTTTGCTTAGTTGTGGAAAAAGCAATGCGGCTAAAAGAAACCGGTAAGCCTACATATTCGACCGGCACAGCAATTTGCAGGCGCGAACACCCAAAGGCGCTGGGGAAGGCAAATACAGGTGCGCCACGGAGCGGGGGTAACTACTCGCCCTTCGATATCAATGGCCTTAAAATGGGCAAAATTCAGCTTTGTAATTTCATAAATATAACTCGGCGTTCGGTTGAGGGGAGCTGCTCGGCCTTGGCACTGTCAAGATTTTTCGTTCGATCTCCGGGTTCCAAGATTCCTGGGATGGGGACCAGAGGATCAACCCATTTTGCTCCTTTTCTTCCTAAAGAGGCCACCACCATTGGCCGTGTCGGAACTGTTTCGCCACGTTAATTTAAAAAGAAAAAAAAAAATCGAGCGGGCAGCAAATGTACAAAGGGTTTTTATGTCGATGGAAACCACCTCTGTCAGGGTTGCCTTTTTCAATACAAAAGTTTTTGTTCAAGCATTCATTCTTGCCAAATATAAAGACAGGTGGCTGGATTTTTTGTTTGTTTGTTTCGTTTTAAATCCGCCTACCAAATCAAATACCCATGCACACCCACGACCTCAAATCTTGAACTCCGGGAGCTGAGAATGACGGCTGCCCTGAGCCGAGCTTGGAAGTGAAGTAACAGGTTATGACCAACGCCATCCACTCCCAAAATATTTCCCAAATATCCTTTATTCGAATCGATTAAGAGGAAGACATAGAAACTGTGTTATGGAAAGAGAACGATCTCAAAATCCAGCTGAACAACAACAACAAAACAACAACCGAGATGGGCAGAGGTGGCAATAAAGGAGATACGAAAGACAAATAGCAAACACTTACCAATGAGAGACAGAGGACACGAGAATAAACTCCGAGAGTCCAGAACGCATCGGATCGAGAAATCCGAGTTTTAGAAGGACTTGGTCCTTTATAAGGTTCCCCACAAACGACGGCGGAATATCAATGGCGCTTTGGAATTTAATTCGAACTGACCTCCGCTCCCGGGCTGCAAAGTGCCTGGGCTTTGCTTTTTTAAAAACGAGAAGCCTCAACTGATTTGTTGCAAACGCGGACAGAAGTCACCACGCTTCTTCCAGCCCAGCTGAGGGGGAGGGAGGCGTGAGGGTGTTAACTGGGGCGGGGGGGAGGGGGGTGTTGAATCACGCGCGTTATCAAGCTAATGTGATTGACTTGCAGGTGTTCCAGCTTCCAAAAGGAGGGCCGTAGGGGAAGGGCACGTGATGGCTGTTTTGAACTCATTCGGAGCCAGATCACGACTGGGGTTCATCTTGCAAATAACGGAGCGCTCCTTTACAGCGCATTTAGGAAAGGTCCTTCCCGGTGATTCAGGCTAAGCCTCCCAAACTCCAAACTTTAGGAATTCAGGCCAGATTACCTCTTTTGCAAATCATAAGCGTTTGTAGAATAGAAGGAGAGTTGTCGTGTTCAGCTCATCAGCTTTTCTTAGTTCACTTCTTCAACTTAGTACGGTTCTTCAAAAGACACCCTACGATCCTACTTTCGGGGCTCTCCTTGTCTTTCTCGGATAAAAATCTTATGCGTGGCTATTTATATTGTTAAACAATCGTTTTAAGGAGAAAACTTCCCTTTTTCTGAAGGCGCGTCTAGGTTTTTCAAAGTGGGAAAGTCGAATGCCATATGGCCACTAGGTGGCGCCAACGAATAAAAAATGAGATGTTCTCCAACGTCTGCTTACAAAAATAGGACACTTAATCGTTTGGACTCGGCTCTAACCACGCGCATTAAATTTGCATTTCTTAACTGCTCTTTTTTTTCCCCTTTGGCAAAGGGACAGGAAAAGATATACCGAATTTTAAAAAATTGCTCTTCCGCGTTGCCAATTTATGTTTTGTTTAGCTCGGAGCCTGGTAACACCAGATTAATATAAATACTTCTCCAAGGGGAAAAAGGAGAGCTTTGTAACATATAATCAGGGGAGGAGGAAAGGAGAAGTTGCATGAGGAAAGGCTGAAGAGGAGAATCAGGCAGCACCCGTGAGGTCTCAGTCTGTCCTTCATTGAAGGACTTCCATAAAATAACTTATCAACCTCGTCAGAGAGTAGTAGGCAGTAAATACCTGACTACCCACCAAAACGACCATTTTGCTCTGCGTAAGAAATGATAACCCACCTGCTTCTCCATCCCAAACAGAGGCTATTTTAAAGAGCGTTAAAAAGATTTGCCGGCATACTAACCATTATTCACTATTAGGAAAAAAAATAAAAATAAAACCAAACAGATTCAGAGGAACTCCGGATCCCCTGCTTGAATGATAAGAAAAACAGTGCTACCCAGGGTGCGACATGCAGGGAGAGATTTAGCATTAAGCTTCTCTGTTAACCATTCGATTGCTTACCTTTTTTGGGGGGGGAAGGGGGGTAAAATAGTTTTTTTAAAAAATGAACTTGACTTGCACAGACGAAAAAATATTGTTGCATCGAGTACTTCTGCAAAGACCAAAAAAAAAAAAAAAGATAAATAACACATGATTTCTTAAGGCTAGTTCAGGGCTGCTCCTGGAAAGACCCTGTTCAAAGGTTGCAATGAGAGACGGTGGGCGGTACAAGGGGCCCGAGTCTATTGTGTTACAATCGATTTCAGCACCACGGAGAGCAGCAACGGGCAGGAAGATAATTAGGGTGATTAAAAAGGCTATTCTCGCTAAAGCAAAGGGGATTCCACGGCGAGGAAAGAAGCCTGGCTAGATTGTGCAACCATTTCCAGAGCTGCTACTTACTAGCTCGTGCTCCTTTCTCTCCAAATGCTCATTGCTTAGCGATGCACTTAGGCCTTTGGGGTATGCCAAGTATTGTCAGAATAAAAATGACACACTTGGCCCTCGCCGTTACTAAATAGAATCAATATAAGATAGAAACAAACAGATCACGGTTATCAAAATATTGCTGATATTATCAGAAGGACAAATAATTACATATAGTTACTGATGGGGGGGGGGTTAAAAAAAACCCCAGGAATTAGATCTACAGCAAGGTGAACAAAGTTTAGTTTAGGCAAAGTCTTTCTCTACAACTCAAACATCTGTCCAACAGAGGAGAATGTTTGACCACATACTCAGTCCAGAAATGCATATTTAGTATAGAGATCTGAACCAATTTTTCATAAATTCTATGCTTTTCCCCAGGTTTACTGAATTTCAGCAGTGTAATTTAGGAGTTTTTGTGTTTGAATATTGCTGATCTACTGAAAATCACATAGAGATGTATGAATCGATTCAGATCTGTCATTTTTCTGCTTCTGGCCTACAGTACTATATAATATGACAGTAGTTCTCAACCTTTTCTTCACCACGGACCCCCTTTTAATACAGACCATGACTACGGACCCCCAAGATTTAACTCAAGATTTAAATCATAAATTTCTTCAAGCCTTTGTGCACCCCCTATGATGATCCTATGGGGTCCAAAGACCACCGGTTAAGAAGCACTGTAATATGAGATGTCATAGTATCCAAATGTATTGAATTTCTTTCAACTATAAGCTGCAATTTGCTTGTAGCTTTAGCTTTATTTTATCAATGAGGACAATGAAGCAATCAAAGCACTTCAACTTGTAAAACAATAACACTAATAAATGCTGCTTTCTCTTCAACAGTAACAAACACCTGCAGGCTCAAGCTGGAAGACTTAAGTTTTAACAAAGAGCAACCATCGGTGATTTTTCAGATTAATGAACATTTTTGACTGCATAATTTATAAAAGCTAAGCTGGATGTGTAGGCAAAATATATTCAGTCTGGATCCCCATTAACAGGCAATTATTATGAAAATAAGACTTCCAGAACTGCCATTACTGGTCCCACTTTAAAGCAAAGGGCTTTTAAAAAGCAAACAATTATGAACAAATCACATAATGAAAAACGAGACCTAACTCCTTTATTATAGAACTTTTTGTTTTTTAAAGAAAAATCTAAATTAAGGAGTTTTCTCAAGTGGCACTGTATCTCAATCTCACCTTCTGAATGTTCCATTTTTCTGACTTTAAAGTTGATTTCAATTATTATTTTTGAAACTTGCTAGATAAAAAGGTCCATCAATTCAAAACTATCAATTTATTGAATAGTCTGCTATCTACCTGTCAGCAAGGAAAGAATACTGATGCTAAGCAACCAGTCTTGGACTTGTGAATTATCTGAATATTTCATATGTAAGTGTAAAGTTTGATATTTTTCTCTAGTATAGCATGTAATGTCCGGAGCAGTGCATTGGCCTAGAGGTGAAGACACTCACCTCATGCTCAGGAGATTGAGAGTTCAGTCCTAAGCAGCGACAGATATTTCTTTACCAGGGCGCAAAGGGAAAATATTTGCTGTAAAATCCTGATAGGCATCAGGAAGGGCATCCAGCCAGTAAACACTCAGCTCCATTCAGTCCTGTCTACTTCACTCCAATAAAAAGGGATCACAGGGGTTGTAAAAAAAAAATAGCATGTAATATCTGTTCAGTTACCATCCTTTGCAAATAACAAAAACAAAAAGCACAAGCTGAATTTGTGGATCCAGTGGATTCTATTAATGTAAGCTTCTGGCTGGTTGTTGGTTGTACAAAAACAATGTCAATGGCCTTTGTTAGCATATTGGAACCAGCTAGAGCTTGAATTCCACATTTGGTAATTCCTAGTGGAAATGACATTCTAGGTCAGGGGTCCCCAACCCTAGGTCCATGGACCAGTACCGGGCCATGGTATGCCAGCAACCGGTCCACAGAAACAAGCAAAGCCCCATCCATGGGATGCAGGCAGCGCACAAACTCATGCACTGTCTGCTCTGCGGAAAAAAAATTCTCCACAGAACCAGTCCCTGGTGCCCAAAAGGTTGGGGACCTCTGCTCTAGGTGAAGGTAGAAACTACTTCAAGCATATTATTATTAATGATTTAATATTCATTAATAATAGTGCTCAACATTCTTTAAGACTTTCATCTAAGTCAGTGGTTCTCAACCTGTGGGTCGGGACCCCATTTGGGGTCGAACGACCATTTCACGGGGGTCGCCAAACAACGCAGTCTGCCATTTTTTCCCCCTTTTCCTTAGCTGTGCTATTCCCTTTTATTCTATTGGCTTTTGAAATTGTCCAGGCTGTCTCTGCCCTGCTGAGCCCGCCAAAAGTCCCATTCTGCAAATGGTGCTGCACCAGTTGAGTAGTCCTCGACTTACGACCGGTTGAGTAGTCCTCAACTTACAACCGGTTGGGGGTCGCGGCATTAAAAAGGTTGAGAACCACTGATCTAAGTAGTCTTACTGTATAACCCTTAAGCACCTTGTATGACATTTTCTCATTATGAAGGAATATTATTTCAACACTGATTTAGAGAAGCCCCCTTTTCCTTTTGTTCCTTCTGGGTATATTGCATTTAGACTGTTTCATTTGTTTAATTCAACTTTAGCTGATTCACTGTTCCCTTGTTCTTTCTTGTCAACCACTAATTTAGATTTCTCACAGTACTGTATGTATTAAGGCACCTGGATTTCTGAATATCTGTGGTGCAAAACCTAAGCACACCTCTCCATAAAATGTATACTACTTTTTTCTTCTTCTGCTTCCTTCTTGTAAAAAAATATATCCTTTCCTTGTCTTGTTTTGTTGCTGTGCATCTCTACCTTCGCTTTTCCCAATCTAATTTCCTCAGGCTTTTGCTTACCTTTTTCTAAGGCAAATCAACTGCTTTGATTACTCCTCCACTTACCCAGTCTTTTTTTATTTTCTCTTAATCAACTGTGCATTTTTTTTTCTTATTTCTGTGATGGTACTTCTTCATCCAGCTTTACTGCTTGTACTACTTATACTACTTCTTTCTCCCTCTTGGATAAATTAAAAGTGACATTTTTTCTAGGTGGCTCTACTGTATTTATCATCAAAGGTTATGGCTTTTCGTTTTTACTGTATCAATTTTATCTGTTCTACCAAGTGTATTTTGATTTACATGTAGGGATTAGTAAAAGTTCAATAAATCCCATATTGGAGATACAGTGAAACTGCAGAAATATTAGCTAAGATCTTTGCCAATATGGGTTTAAATCCAGATTTCATAGGGGCTCAAACATGATCACGTTGGTAGATGATCAGTACTGGAAGAGAGATGGGAGTCGAGGGGTCCTTGGTGCTCTCTGAGCTTGGTTCTTTGCTTGCAGATTTTTCATTACCCAAACTAGGTAACATCATCACTGCTAGTAAAGAGTGGGATTTGTTCTCAGTTTATATTCTAATAGTGTGCCTTGTCAGTGTTGGTGGGGAAGGTCTTAGAGCTTCTTTGGTTGGCCTGCTTATTGCTGGCTTCTTTGGCAGTTTCTCGACTGGGGTCTTGTTTACTTGATCGTTGGTCTGATGTTAATCGTGGAGTTAATATATGCTCATCTGGGTATTGATTGCTGGTAGGGACTGGGGAGGTGTTTTGGTCTTTTTGTTCCCTTTTTTGCCTTGTTCTCTCTTTTGCATAGTAAATAGATATTGTTTATGTCTATAAGTCTATTGATGGCTAATTTGTCAGAGTGCCAGGCTTCTGGAAATTCCCTAGTGTTTTTGGCTTGGCTTGGTCTAGGTCTAGGATGGTTGCAATTTTCCAGTTGAAACTATGGTTGAATCTGTCCATATGATGTGAAATTAAAGAGTTTTCATCATGTCTTCTGACTGCTAGTTAGTGTTCATGAATGCATTTTGCCAGTCTTCTGCCTGTCCTACATAGTGGTTGTTGCAGTCATTACACTGTATGTTGTAGATAACTCCTGTTTTTCTTCTGGGGCTGCTGGATCTTTTGGTTTACTTAGGATGCCTTGGGGGGCTTTAGTTGGCTTGTATACTATACTGATTCCATGCGGTTGTAGTAGTCTGTTGATGGTTTCCAAGATGTGCTTAATATATGGCAGTGTTATTCTTTTTAGGGCTTGTGTTGGCTGTGCTGTGTTAGGTTGAGTGATCAGGCCCTTTTTGATAAAGTTGTGTGGATATCCATTTTGTTGGAATATGTTACAGAGCCATGGTGGCACAATGATTAGAATGCAGTATTGCAGTCTGACTCTGCCCGCTGCCGGGAGTTCGATTCTGACCTTAGTCAAGGTTGACTCAGTCTTCCATCCTTCTAAGGTCAAGGTTAGTAAAATGAAGACCAAGATTGTTGAAGGCAATATGTTGACTCTGTAAACTGTTTAGAGAGTGCTATAAAGCACTATGAAGCAGTATATAAGCCTAAGTAAGTGTTAAGTGCTATGTTGTATAGATGCTTTTTTTTTCACTGTTCAAGGTTGCTGCGGTGAGTTTGTGCTCATCTAAGTAAAGTTCTTAGCAGTTTCTCTTGCAGGAAGTTGGGTTGTTGCTTTGGTAGAGGAGCCCTTGGTTGGTATGGGTGCTAAACGGATACAGAGATACAAGAGGCATCATCCTATTGGTATTCCTATATCTCCTATGGCTCTTGATATCAAGGTCTATGGTAGCCAGGTGGGAGTGCTTAAAGCATTGTTTTGTAGTGGTTCACTCTGATAAGATTGTTATATCTGATACAGGTAAGAGACAAAAATTTTGCTGCCCCCCCAAAAGGTCTTTTATTTTACAAAATTAAAAGTCATAATTCTTATAATTCTATGCTTTCCATTCTCAAACTTAAGATCTTCCTAAATGAAATCTTAGAGTCTTCCTATTACTATAAGCTAACAATTTTGTTTAATATCTGGATTTATATCCTGTGTTCTATGTTCATGTTCCTAGCATTGTTAGTAACACTGCTTTCCTATCTTAACTATTTCCTACCATTTTCAATCTTGTTTTCTGCAAGGTCTTCAGCTCTTGTGATCAAACTGAGTCCACTGCACTTGAAAATCCTTCTCACCTCTACAGACTTGCAAAATGGGGCTTTCCTTTGCCCCCAGCACTCACCGTCCTCTCCCCCTCTGGAGCTGGTTTGTGGAGCTGTGTGCCCGGGATGTAGCATATAGGGGGGCTTGTTTTGGTTGCTTCTTTTGCAGTTTCTGATCAGGGCTTCTGACACCTCCCCAACCCAATCTTTGCTCCTCAGCAGGTCTTGCAACTCCACAGCTTGCCTCCCCCCCCATCTTTTAACTTTGTTGTGGCATTTTTCTCCCACCTATCTGCTGTCTTTTTGACTTAACTCCTCCTTCCTTCTTACCCACCCACATGCTTGATTTGTTGTCCATCTTATGTGACATGCTCTGTACTAAAGGAGTGGGTGGGACTTCCTTAATCCTCTTTCCCAGGCTGTAACAGAGTTCTGGATCCCAGGGGGAAGGAGAATTATCTGATCACTCTGAGTTTTGAGTTCATTCTTCCGTGCACTCTTCCCCGAGAGTGGTGCTAGGAGACAATTACTTTGCTCTTTGAGAAATCTCACAGGGATGCAAGGTAGCTCTCATATTATATAATGCCTACGTAAATGTCAACATCCAGCTGGAGAATCCAAATAAAACTCCAGGTGCATTCCGCCTCTGAAAATCTTATGGTTTATTGAATACACTATAAAGCCTGAACCCAGTTAAAGGTGCTCACAGCCTTACATAATTTAGGCTCAGGTTATCTGCAGAATGCATCCTCCTACCTTTTTGAGGCTACTTAGGTTATTAGCAGGACATTCTTTAAAAAAAAATTCTGCAATGATACATTAACGTAATTGCCTTTTTATGGAAGGGCAATTATTATAAAATAACCTGTTTCTGGAATTGATTCAAGACTCTTCTCTATTAGAGTTAAGTAAGGGGATCAAATCTTTTCAAATACGTATTTTGGAGTTCTGCACTTTTAAAGGATTTTATTAATTTGTTTAAAGATATACTGTAAACTCATCAGAGCCCGTGAGGTTGAGTGGCATGAACAAGTATGAATTTTCTACAAGATTAGAAATACTTTTATCTCTCTGAGTCGATTGTTGGCTTGAGATTTCTTCCTTTGCCTTTCGGCATGTAGAAACATTCCAGAAAGTCAGGGTTCATTCAGCATTCTAACCCTGAGGTTTTTTTTCTTCTATATTTTCTACTAAGCAAGAGATAAAACATCAAATTGTAACTGGAACTAAAACATAATTGGAGCTGAAAAACAGATTAAGCACAGCCATATTTTAGAATTCTCAAACTAACTTCAGAAACTGTATGGGGGGGGGGAGAAATTCTTATAGCAAAAGTATCATGAAACATCAGTAATTGAAAAGTAGATAATACTATACAGCATAGCCGAGAGGATACCCATTGGAAAATGGGAAAAATATTCTCATAATCTCTCAGCCTTCTTTAATGTACTATGTTGGATTTTAGCTTACATCATTCACAGCTAATCTAACTACAGATCAGACCAGCTGGGATTAAGGAAATTGTAGTCCCATTCATCTGGAGGAAACAGTTTGGCAAATTTGGTTTCTGGTACAAGGCAGGGTCTGGAAAGAGACGTATGATACATTCTCTTCTTCTGCTTTCTCTTAGTAGAAATCTTTGGGAGATTCAAAAATCACAATAGTAATTTCTGTAATCAGCCTCTAACCCTCTTGAAACCTCTTGTGTTATACTTTCAAAACAATCAGAGGATACATATAAGACCTGCCTTTAATGCTGTGAGTGAAGACAGACACAGCAGTAACTGAGGCAATCAACCCTAAATATTAGGTTACTAGAAACAACATTTATCCCACAAATTGTACACCATGTAAGAAGCTATGCACAAGCCACACATGTGTATCTCACAATAAACAGCTGAATTAATGGACTATTGATTTTAATGTATTTTGCAGAAAAAAAAAGAAAAAGAAACATTTATTTAGGGTGCTTCCAAATTTTTAGGAATCTTGATGAGAATCTTCAGAACTTGTTTCACTTTCAGTCTCACTGTCTTCTGAGCTGTTGGTCTCTTCTTCATTCTCATCACTGCTCTCTTCATCATTTTCCTCATCTTCTTTATCAGTACATTGACTTTCTAACATAGAAATGTAAAAGACACAAGCTTAAAAGCAGCCATTCTTCTCAACGTTCATTATGTCCGTGGTCTCCTATTTGCTGCCCTTACGTAATCCATTTGAATCTTCTTCCTGCTTCCCAGAAGATGACTACGTCTTAAGAGAAAATCCAATGGAAATGAAACTTTCTACACATCTCCTTTCAAAACTTAGAAATGGGTGTCGTAAAATGTAATAGACAAACTGGAGAGGTGAACAACCAGCAGCTTGAACTGCATGCCAGAAAGATTTACATTGTTTTGATCTAAAAATTGTAATTCCACATCTGCTTCATAAATTTCCAAATTCTCTAAAGCAGATTTGGAAAATGCTTAGGTCCACAGGGGTTCTCAACCTTGGCAACTTTAAGACTTGTGGACTTCAACTCCCAGAATTCCTCAGCCAGCAAAGCTGGCTGAGGAATTCTGGGAGTTGAAGTCCACAAGTCTTAAAGTTGCCAAGGTTGAGAACCCCTGGCTTAGGAGGTTGGAGGGGAGACAAGAGATCTGTTCCTCTGGTGGGAACTATTCCATCAGCAATCGGAATAGTAACTTCATAAAAGTTTGTTAAATAGTTTGTAATATTTCTAATGACCATACTCACCTAGAAGCAGTTTCTTCTCAATAAGTGGAAGAAACTGCTTAGCCTCAGGATTGCTGGGTTCATATATCAGGACTGGAATTCGACAAGAGAGAAGGAATTAATATTTCTGGGGTGCAAGAAAATACAAATTCTTCTTCCCACCCCTAATCCAAACCATCAACTTCTATTTCATGAGTGCAAAAATATTTTCTATGCACTCTATTTAGGTGATTACCCCTGCTGAAAACAAATAGCTGTTTATTTCTTCTTCCAAAGCATTGGCTAGATAGTATACAGTGAATTTGGGATGGAAGGGGCTGTTAAGCAATATACTGGAATGTTCATAAATTGAGATTAACCCCACAATGTAAATGGAAATATCATGCATAACGCTGCATTACAACTCTGCTCTCTCAAAATTATATGTATATATATTTAATTATTCAAGTTCTCTTTGGGCAACACATCTAAAATTTGATGGGAACTTAAATTACGCTTCCTTAAGCAATATGCAAATCAAAATGTAGCTTATCTTTTCAAAATGTTGAGTTTTGAATACGATCTCCAATTTAAAGTGGGAAGAGAAATAAAATAACAAAATTAATATTAAACAGTCCAAACCATAGTGGCAGAATGTAACATGCAGGCAGGAACAGCATATATTGAATAGCACAACCAAGTGGCTGGCACTGTGTATCGGCTAGATCAGGGATAGGCAACCTTGGCTCTTTTATGACTCGTGGACTTCAACTCCCAGAATTCCATGCTGGCTCAGGAATTCTGGGAGTTGAAGTCCACAAATCATAAAAGAGCCAAAGTTGCCTACTCCTGGGCTAGATCTTCCCATTTCCAGATGGGGGATTCTACCAAAGGTCATGGTTGAGAGCCTGTGGGATTTCTAGATACAGACAGACAGGTGGGTATCGGCCAATCAACAAGGCACTGTGGTAGTAGACAAGGACCAGAAGATAGTGGTGGTGATTAGATGTAACAATGCCAAGTGACAGAAACATCAGGCAGAAATATGAGAAGCTGGAGAAGTACCAGGGCCTGAAGGAGGAATAAGAGAGAATGTGGAAATTAAAGGCCAAAGTGTCCCAGTGGTGGTAGGAGCATTTGGGGCTGTGATTCCTAAGATAGGAGAGTGGCTCCAACAGATCTTATGAATGATATCAGAGCTCTCTGTCCAAAGCAGTTCAGAGCTGGGAACAGCTAAGATACTGTGCTGAACTCTCAAACTCCCAGACCACAGGTTGAGGACCCGAGATTGAGGAAGACATATGCCACCCAAAGGGGTGAAAAGGATTTTTTTTTTAAAAAATATGGTACTTAATCTTACAATTGCCACTCTGGGTGGTAAACATAGGAGTAAAAAAATGGACAAAATAATGAACAATATAAACAACAATCCAATACTGACCCAATGGTGTACTTACTCATCTGACAAAGCTTCTTTGCAAGATTATATTTCCGTTCCATTATTGCTTTCAGAAACTAGGAAAGAGATTTTAAAATATACATGTTTTTTTAAAAAAATCTAAGATTATTTGAGAGTGTAGTAAGATTTATTACTTTTAACTGATTTCAGGTTTGTTTTAAATTTGATTTATGGCCGTTTCTGGGATTGAAGCAGTGGAAGCCGTGAGCATATCTTAAATAAAATCACAAATAAAATACTGCATCCATAGACTATACCAGGGGTAAGTTGAGTCATAAAAGAGCCAAGGTTGCCTATCCCTGGACTAGACTAACCAACAATGGTAATATATAGCCTGTCTATGCATTATCTTATGCTCTTCATTCTTAATGTAAATATTATTTAAAGAACTTTAGATGAAGAAAATGACATAATTACAAAACTAATATGATACAGAAAAGATTGAAGATACTGTGCCATTACATGCATTTTCTGGAGTCAGAGGTATTTAAATTACAATGTCCATATATGTTGTAGACCTTGTATTCTCTGAAAGAGGTGGAAGCAAAGTGATGCTGCCTTCCTAGCCTTTAGGGCAGAAGAAAGCATCAGAAGGTTATCACACCCCATATCTGCATTAGAGTGGACATGTTACATTTTTATTGTGGACAGATCACACTAATATTGTTGAGATGAAAAATACTGTTGTTTTTCACGCAAAACAAAACTATTTCTCCCATACATCTCATAAATGTATTGATGCCTACCATGTTTTTTATATATAAAGTAGATTCTTACAATTTTTTTACATTCTTTATAATGGGATTTTCACTTATATGTGAAGAAGTAAACCCTATTTTATGAAATAGTAACCATACTGAGAAATATGTTTCCTTCTTTTCTGTGAAAAGCTAATTTTGCTTCACTGCTAGTTAATTTAGTATATTCTTGTACCTCTCCCATCAATTGTAGTGGTGCAATTCTCTTTTGAGTTTCATTGTTTGTTTGGCCAGTGTTGTTTTCATCATCTGAACTATCTGGTGGCTTTTCATCACCCTTTTTTTGGTCCATGCTGTCCTTTTGTGGTTCAGTACAGACTTCATTGTTGATAGTCTTTTCATCAATCCTGGAATTTTTCATTTTTTCACCTAAACAAAATTCAAACACCCATGAAAAGGATAAGAGAGGCGTTTGGAATTCTATACCAACCTTTTACAAATGTTAACACAAACAAAATCACATTGTGATTGGTCCATATTTTAATTATCATTAAATTGCCCTCTTTGTTAAATATTTAAATATACAGTATGTAAGGCAAATGATTTCGAGTGCCTGTACAGTAAAATGAATTGGATTGTTGATCCAATTAAATACATACAGTCAAATATTACTGATACCAATAAATAGTATATTCTTCCATATTTGTTCTACCTTCTAAGGGGTGGGAAGCATGAGAATTACCCTGCCCTCTCTAATAACAACCATGTACTTCATAATTAGATTTGGATTAATATTTTTTCACATCCAATGGATATGGTGTAGTTAATAACAGTTCTCTTTAAAAGAAAACTACAGTAAGACAGCCAAGTAACTTAAATGTTGAAAGCATATTTCACGTGGGACGAGACTGTAGCAATTAAGCCATTATCTTAGAAAAAGATAACTCAAGAAAGAACTAATATGGTTGGAGGAGATAAAGATTCTTTTCCCCAATAACAGAACAAATTTCCCCAATGATAAATGCCAATACAAACAACTTAAAAATCTTTCAATTTACAGAATTTCTGCCTCAGAATCTAATGCTGGCTGAGGGCTTAGCTCTAAAATAAAAATGAGATGTATTCATTAATCAGGTCTACTGATGGAATCTCCTTCTTCAGAAAGAGGATATCATACAGAATAACAATATGTGGAGAGTCTCACTGTGGGGAGATTACTCCGGTAGTACCTTATTTTTAGGTTTCCCTTCAGCAGCTGGCTTGCCAACGAGGGAACTGGAATGCTGAAATTAAACTGAGCCTGCCTCAGATGCAGGAGGACTTTCCCTTAAACGTGATCATGAGGTTCACTCACTAGATTTTTTTATATTCCATTGCACACTGCACTTTACATTAGAGTTGTCAATCCTCACAGGATAGCTTTCCTGAGCTTAAAATGTATATCAACCTACCCTTCATTTAGTGAGGCTGAGTGAATATGACATCATGTGCAACCGTGATATGAGTTTAGCACAGGGGTCTTCAAGCTTGGCCCTTTTATGACTCGTGGACTTCAACTCCCAGAATTCCTCAGCCAACGTACCTGGCTGAGGAATTCTGGGAGTTGAAGTCCATGAGTCATAAAAGGGCCAAGTTTGAAGACCCCTGGTTTAGCTCATAAAAAAAGGTAATAGGAAGAACTGGAAAGATCAATGAACACAGAGCAAATTAACTTCAAAAGTCAGTTACTTTCAAAAACAATGCAACATTTGACAATTTTTCTATGAATTGTTAATACTTAGAATAAAATGATGTAAGGATGTAGAAGACCGTGGCTTCTTCTGTTAGCTCACTCGTGGATTGTTGAGGTGTTTTCTTCCCTCAAATGGAAGAAAGTATGTGACACCAAAAGCGGCTGCTTCCACAATAGTCTTTTTACCTAAGCTCTTAAACTAAGCCAAGAAGGGTCTTGCTGCCCTTCTTGGCACACAAAAGAAGTTCACACAGGAAATTCTATCCCTTTTTCTAAAGGAAAATTGCACTTTCCTGGTGGATCTCACTGATTCAGCTTCAGCTTGAATCGGTAGTGGGCTAGCAATAGGATGGCAGCGGTGAGGACATATTCTTCACAGATGCTAAGTAGGCATCTGTTACAAAGGCGGGGCAAGGAGACCATGCCAATTACACTTTCTTGGTAAAAGAAATAATTATAGGCTTGCAAGAGTTAGTCAATTCATTGATTTTTTTTATTGATTGAAAATTTAGACTTGGTAGCCTATGCTACAAATCCACCATTTCATTGCCTTTTGGAATAAGCTATGCTATGAAAATTTCAGAACATGAGTAAGTAGTAGAAAGCAAAAGAAATTTAAGGTGGGAGGTAAAAAAAAAAGAAACATGCATAACAATCTAGTTTAACCCAAACCATTCACTATAATACTTTTACCCTCCACTTGTTCTTGTTTTACCATTCATAGTTAAGTAACACATTCTTGTATCTTTTATACTTCTCCTGACATACCTAACATTCACTTCCACGTAATAAGGTAGGCAGAAGCATTACATAGAGCCATTTTTACTTCTTTCAGCAATTGTTAATTCTTTCAACTCACCTATTGTCCTTCTGTCACCATTTGCATGTTTAAAAATATAGCCATCTATTTCCAATCTAAACATTTTAACATGATGCAAAAATGGAGTAGCGTTAATTGCTTTTCATGTATGTGTAACTTGCAGTAATTTACTCTCAGCTGTCAAACACAACTACCTTGTGTTATCTTGGGATTCTATATCACACCAGATATACACAAAAAGAGAAGAGCAAAGAACACGAGGCAGACCCAGAAGAAGACCCACTATGACAGCATAAAATAATAATAGTTGAGACCGCCAGAAATAGCAAGAACAAGAACTTTGCATCTCCCTCAATACCTGAAGTGGTAAAAGAGGAAATTAAGAAGAAGAAGAACACAACTACCTTGGTCTTTGGTAATTAATTTGAAATCTATAGTCTTATTTGCATCATTCACTGCAACCTATCTAACATTTGTTGGAAAATCATCTGGGTTCTCAATAACATGACTTCATCTGCATGTAAAAGGCTCTATTCATGTCCCCAACTAAAACACCTTTACCATTCGCATGAACATTTCTTACCCATAACTACATTAACCACCTAAAGGGCATCACACTTTCTTGCCAATTCTCTACACAACGTTAACCCACTTGGTAAGAATCTCATCTATTCCCACTTCCATCATATACAGATTTTACTGTGTCCAGCAAACAAACTTCCACTCCGTTTTCATGCAAAATATTCTACAACTCTGTTCATTTTATCATGCAGACTTTTTTTTTTTACTTTCTAACTTTCTAACAGTATTCTAACAGATACTGAGACAAGACTCAGGAGGCAGATGCCGTCATAGAAATGTTGTCTATCTCAGCAGAGGTTTGTCTTGTCTTTTCAGAGTTAGGCTATCTCATATCATATGGCTGTTTCAACCTTGAGTTAAGCTATTTCAACCTTGAGTTAAACCGGTAACCCATAGAATTAAAACAATTTCAGTACTGCCAGCAAAGCAGGCTAGCTCAACTGCACAATTCTGCAGCCTGCTACCTCCAGCTCTTTAGGGAGGCCACAGGAGGAAGATGGTAGCAGTGATAAAGCAGAGGGGAAGGGGAGTATTCATATCAGAATAAAACAGCTGCTCTGTTGTCACAATACTTCCAAGCACCCTCAGTAATCACAATACTTCTGAGCTAATAGGTGGCAAAGCATAATGGCTTTGCCAATGCCATCAAATTCATTCACTACATTAATCCTGGTACCGCAAAGGACAACTTACAAGTCTGCTCATCCATGGGCTGGAAACAAGACAAAGGCCACATCATGGGAAATATGGAAGAATAAGTGATTGCCAGGTATGTTTGTACAAAGGTAGGTGAAAGGGTGAAAGGCTTAGGGATAGCATGCTGCAATGTATATTATGATTCCTTTCATTTATATATTTAAACTAACAAAGAAACTAGAAGTGAAGATTGCTTTTATCGATCTGCATTTATTTGATTACAATAAGAACGAATAGAAGTGTGAAGCGAGAGTGCAGCGGGGGTGGGCTGGAGTGGTGGCGTTCATCGATGTTATGCCAGAGCCCTGGCCAGCAGCAGCATTCACTGTATCTGATTGGCTGAGCAACAGCTGGCTGGGGTCAAGATCAGCAGTGGCAGCAGTGCACAGCTGATCAGCTGGCTGTGGGTGTCCCGGGGCAGAGCTATGATTGGTGCTGGCAGTGGTGCACAGTTGATCAGCTGGAAGGCAGGGGGCTGCAGGGCAGCGGTGTTTGGCTGGTGACCAGATGTGGATGCCTGAAGGGAGGCAACTCACCACTGGCAGGGTGGGACATCCCGGGGGGGAGAAAACGGGGGGGAAGAGAACAAAGGAGGAGAGAGAAGGAGAAGGGGGATGGAGAAAGAGAGAGAGTGAAGGAAGCAGAGAAACAATGTGAGGAAAAAGTAGACAGCAGAGACCAGCGTAGAAGGAGGCAAAGTAAGCAGGAGAGGAGAGAAGAAGAGAAGAGACGAGACGAGACAAGATGAGAGGGAGAGGGAAGGAGGGAGGGAGGGAGAGGGAGAGGGAGAGGGAGAAGGAGAGGGAGGGAGGGAGAGGAATGAAGCCAGCAGGTGACCAGGACCAGAAGAGGCTCCAGACCTGACAGAGGATAGCAAAAAGCTGATCCATTCTCAATAGTGACCAGCAGATGATAGAGACAAGCTGATCCAGGTAAGTGGACAACTCAGTGATCAGAGGGAGCGCCAAACCTGACAATGGATTATAGAGGGCAGCTGATCCAGGGCAGCAAACAAGCCAATGACCAGAGGGGAGGCCAGACACACCAGCAGAGGGCAAAGACAAGCTGATCCATGTGAGGGGGGGAACCAGTGACTAGAGGGAGATTCAAACGCACAAGGAGACAATGGAGAAGAGCTGGTCCAGAGCGGGCAAGCCAGTGACCAGAGGGGGTGCCAAATGCACCAGCAGATGGCAGAGACAAGCTAATCCAGGTGAGTGGGTGAACCAGTGACAAGAAGGGGCACCAGATGCACCAAAGGACAGCAGAGGCAAACTGAGCTGGGCAAGTGGAGGTCCCTAGGCGAGCAATCAGAGCAAGCTGACCCCCAAGGTGAGGGGCAGAGTGAGAGACCTTGAGACATCAGGACAGTGACTGAGAGCAGGGAGGATTCTAATTACCTGGGAAATCCTGGGATGATCACTCGGAAAAGGGAATTGTCTGTAAATTGGGGGGGGGATAGGCAGCACAGGACAGAAGAGAATAAATGGTGGAGTTTGGAGGGAAACGGGGGGGGGGGGAGAACAAAGGAAGAGAGAGGAGGAGAAGGAAGTGAGATGGAGAGTGAGAGAGAGTGAAGGAAGCAGAGAAACAGTGTAAGGAGAGAGAGAGCCAGAGAGAGAAAGAGAGCAAAAATGGGCAAGCAAGTGACCAGAGGGGTGCGAGACACAGCAGCAGATGGCAGAGACAAGCTGATCCTGAGGCTCCACACACCCACAACCCCTCTGCCTTTCCAGGGTTCAGTTGAAGCCTGCTGTCCCCCATCCAGAGCCTCTAGCCTCCAGACACTGTGAAAGAGCAGCCACAGCAAGACCAAATACTATTTATAAGGATCTCCAATCAAATTTGATAATCATTTTGTGTAGTTATTGCTCAAATGGATACCACTTTATGAAGATGAAGTGACTGCACACATGCAAAATCATGCATGTCCAGAACCATTATTTGTCTCTAAGACAATACCAAATTAAAAAGACAGATAAATTGACACGATCAGAACAAGACACAGAAGAAATGAGGCTGCCCATGGTGGAAATGCATAGCTGAATTCCAGCTTCTACTCTCCATTCCAACAATAGACAATCTTCCATATTATCTATAAAGCACAAATGCAGACATAAATCTCACCTGTTTCTTCAAGGCAGTCATGCGGTCTTACATTCATCTTTAGATTTTTCTTTTTTGTAATTCTTGCTGCTAAAGCATTCCGTCTTAGCATTGCATTTTTTCCCAAACAATAAAAAAGCATAATTTTTTTTTTCAAAAACAAACTTAAGTCAACAGAATAAATACTAAATAAATCTTGGGTTTTTTTTTTAACTTCCTTTACATGGTTAGTATTAAGTCAGAATTACTTAATATTTAGGGCCAAATTAATTGCATTTTACATGTAACATGCCCATTTAAAAAAATGCAAAGTAGCATTTTCTGCGCATTTAGCGTTGTTTAATTTTGGCGAAGAAAAAAGCTATTCAGAGTTAATGCTGCATTACCCTGTCTGTGGACTGAGAGTGGTATGGTTCATGAATGATCTCAAACTATTATTGCAGCTTCATTGCAGGGAGTATCTCTATCCTCACACCAATTGCCATAGAGACCAATATAATTATTGAGGGTCTTTTCACATTATTATTGTGTTCTAGATGTTACATTGGCATCAGACATCATGAGGCAGCACCTCCCTGACTTGCATAAAATAAAAAAATATTCTACAATGTCTGAAGAGCTGACTATAAAAACTTGTCAAGATCTACAAAGTTGTGTAGCTGAACAACAGTTAACTATTTAAAAAGCTTGATGTCAGCAGTTCTCATAATAGAATTAATTAACAACTCAACTGAAGTGAGACTTACTTTTCTAATGATTTAGCTGTACATAACAAGATCTGCTTTGACGGAGTGTAAGATCTGCTTGTAGATTCATTTCCACATCCCATGCTACCTTGGTTAAAAATTTTAAAAAAAGATCACTGCAAAAAATGTTAAACATCAGAATAATGATTCTACTAAAATATAATTTTAAACAGTTGCTGTCACTTTTTATTTTTGCTTTGTTGTATTCCATCTTTTCAAGGTTAGGATCAAAGGTTGATTTTGACACAACGATAACGCAAACAGAATACGGACATACTGTAAAATAAATGTAATTAATACATTTTCTAAAATGATAACCAACCTTATATCTCTACAGAGAATGAATATATTATTTCAATAATTCAATTAATGTAAGTTTGTCTCTTAAATTTAAATACCTTAGTTTACAGAGTGACCAACAAAGATATTATTGAGTCAAGTTCAACTCTTGATAACTGTACAAACATATCTACACAGTTTTCTTGGAAACAGTACCGAAATGGTTTGCTACCCCACCTTTTTCTGGAATATTGTTAAATGTCTTATTTTATAGCCCTGGTATTCCAACACGAGTAAATACATTAATATCATATTCATTGTAAAATACTTCCCCATTTAAATATAATCTTTCTAAAATAATTCTGAACTACAATTTAATTATTAAAGTTTTCAACTATAAGTTTTCACTGTAGTAAGTTTTTACAATGTTTACATCATTTATTCATAATAGTTTATGGATAGTTTAGTACATATTTAAATTAGAAATAATCTAGAACTATATAGAAAACATTTCTGGGATTATCTAAAGTAGTTCTCAGACTCTGAAACTCCCATCAAAGGAGTCCATTCTCATTTTAATACCCTTTCTCAGAAGATGAAGCTGTTCATACTGAGAGAAATCCTTGAATTTTAACATTTCAGTTTTACTGAAAGGAATTTTAACTGAGAGTATATCTACTTTTAGTTTCTTCATTTTATTGATGTGCTTTTGATTGATTTTAACATTTTAATCATAAACTTTTATTTTATCTTACGCAGTGCATTGGAAAGTCAGAAATATACTGAATATATAATATACATATATTTGGGGGGGGGATTAAAAATGATTCAATCGTATTTTGATCCATTTAAAAGCTTCTTTTGTGTCTATGAAACATACACTCGGACATACAAACAGAGCATTCCATTTTCATTTTTTTTCATACCAATAGCTGAAAATTGTGATTTTTAAATTTAATTTAGTGGAGTTTTTAAAAATCCATACAATGAATTATATCTCATAGGTTCAAGGAACTGAATGATTGTAGCTGTTAGCTCTAATGGATACACCTGTGTGATGTAGAGCCTACTAAAACTTATTTCCAACACAAGCAGTGTAGACCTCCCACATCAGCACACTCTCTCTTGTGTTATGTATCACGCAGAGGAAATGCTCAGGACCACATTTTGATGTGTTTAATTATGAAGAGTACCACCACCGTGTAATATATTTGCTTGAGGTCAACTGATCTTGGCAAGTGAAAGGAAGCTCTCAGGCAATCTTCTGACAGAACAGCCTTTTATTCCTTGTAGATAAAAAGGAAGCAAAGAGTGTGCGATGCTATGCCTTGTTTGACCCCAGCAAGTTCAACTGTGTGATGCTGCTGTTCGGTTACCTTTGGCAGCCTAGTATGTCTTTCTGCTATTGTAAATTTTTAAAAGGGGGGGGGGGAATGAAGCGATACTGGGAATAATAGGCCACAAGAACTCAAATATTCCACCCCAGGAAAACTGAACTTCAGTGTCTTAGCCACAATCGTGGAAGGAAAATAAGAAAAGCTCTGAATTATTTACTCTGAATGCTTAATTTTGCCCTTATAAATAAAAAGTGCAAAGAAAATTTTAGCACAGGTTTTACGAATAGTGGTGAGAGATCCAATCAAACCAAACCCAATCAAACCAAACCCTAGAATGTTTAACTGCTCCAGGATTATAATCTAGGCATAGTGATAACAAACCATTATACACAGGTGAAATGTAGATACGATAGCACTTAGGGAAATTAATAGAACAGGAGTGGGCGGTCAGATTATGAATATTTTCATCAAAATCAAAGCCAGTGGATGGTTTGGTGGTAGTGGTGAGAACCAAGTGGAGCTTGGATTCTTTACTTTATCAAGAATAAACTAAATGCAATTGAATAGCCCAGTCCTCATTTTTACACTTTATTTACATTTACAATACATCTGCACTGGACCCAAGATTGATGTGGAAAGTTATCCAGTCGCTGGAACCAAATATATATTCTATGAATATTTGAAATCAGCACAGATATATGCTTTCGACAAACTTGTATTAAACTAATTAAGTGCTCCCAAACTTTTTGAGCTAATAGGTGGAGCTTTGAAATTTTGGAAACATATTATATATAGCAAAAGAAAATGGCTGCTATGGGGGCCTTTGTCCAATCACCAATCACCCACTACACACCCCAGAGAGTACACTCCTAACCCCCAGTTTATCCTTAATGTTGTTGTTTTTTATTCTCAGCAGAGTGGTCATAATCTATAAAGCTAGATCTAAAGGGCTTTTTATTGCCTTAGAACTTCTTTGGG
The DNA here is from genome assembly GCF_016545835.1 of Crotalus tigris. Taxonomy (NCBI): domain Eukaryota; kingdom Metazoa; phylum Chordata; class Lepidosauria; order Squamata; family Viperidae; genus Crotalus; species Crotalus tigris. The sequence continues at coordinate 71,051 of NW_024097499.1, read as the reverse complement.
ATCCATATTCATTCCGAATGTATTCTTGTCAATGTATGTTATTCTAAGGGCACTTTGCTTTGTACCCTGCTTGCTTCCTTTTTGTTTAAAACTAAAACAATTTAAATATTTAAAAAGTAGAAGAGGATGGCGCCTTGGCAGGCAATAAGGGCAGCATCTGTAAGCACCCTGGGATTCACAGGAATCTTGCCGGGAAATTCTAGTATGTATTTTACCTATATAATATACACCAACTATGAATCAATATTAGTTCTTCCAATTGTGATTTCAATCCTATTTGTATTTACTTGAAAGAATGAAATTTATTTCTAAACTATATGCGTACCTATAAAAAATTATGGCATTGGTACCAATCTATCTATTAACAAGGTATGATTTTAAAAATACAAGAACTATACCAGCCGCATAATGGGATTCCTTACCGTGGGACTGTTTGAACTGGTTCAATAACTACTTCCTCTAAAAACATAAACAGAAAGTCATAGTTCATTTGAGGCAGGGTCAATGTATTATTCATAATTCTTCTCCTCTTAAAATAGAAATGACAGAATGATAACAATGTCTGCAATAAATATAAAATATATTTGCTAGACTTTCCTTAACTTCTTTTGAGTGAGGGTTTTTTTCTGTGGCCTCTAAAAGCAGCTGTCATGCGCCCCCTCTTCAAGAACTTTCATTTGATCTGACTATTTTGGATAACTTTACATCTGCTGCCAACGTTCCTTGCTAGGAAACGTTGCAGAGAGAGTGGGTGGCCATGCAACTCCAGCGATTAAAGGAAACAGCTTATTTGAAACCATTGCAAACAAGACCAAAATATAGCATAAAAACTCAACTGGTCCATTTTGGATTACCCAGGGAAAGGCTTTGCAACAGCTTTTGGTATTATCAAATCTTAGACCATTTCAAAGGCACCGAGGAGGGAAGCACAGTTTTTTGCAAGGTCTCTCTTCCTTCCTGAAGGGGCAGGTCCAGTCAAGCAGAGGAGAGAAAGGACAATTCTGCTCAAAGACATCTAAATATGGAATCCCTCATGGTTCTCTCCTCTTCCTACTTCTCTTTAACATCTAACGTCTTCCTATTTCTCTTTTAAAATTTCTCTTCAAGATGATTAGGGGACTGGAGGCTAAAGCATATAAGGAAAGGTTGATGGAATTGGGTATGTCTAGCTTAATGAAGAGAAGGACAAGGGGGGACATGATAGCAGTGTTCCAATATCTCAGGGGCTGCCACAAAGAAGAGGGTGTCAAGCTATTTTCCAAGGCGCCTGAAGGCAGGACAAGAAGCAACGGATGGAAACTAACCAAGGAGAGAAGCAACCTAGAACTAATGAGAAACTTCCTGACAGTGAGAACAATTTATCAGTGGAACAACCTGCCTCCAGAAGCTGTGAATGCTCCAACATTGGAAGTGTTTAAGAAGAGATTGGACAGCCATTTGTCTGAAATAATATAGGGTTTCCTGCCTGAGCAGGTGGTTGGGCTAGATGACCTCCAAGGTCCCTTCCAACTTTATTGTTGTTGTTGTTGTTGACTCTGACTCTGAAAAGGACTGTGCTGTCCCATTCAGGAGTGGCTTGCAATTTTGTCATCCTCCTAGATTACAGCTTTTGTTCAATAAGGAAGTGGCAGCTGTGGCCAAGAAGCAACCATTTCTGAATCCGAAGACTTTGTTCATAGTCAAGATCTACTCACTTCCTGGTTGGATTATTGTAACATGCTGTATGTGGGCTGCCTTTGAAAAAGATTTGGAAGCTACAGCTGGTACAGAATGTGCTGGCTTAGGCAATAATGGGTGTATCTTGGAAACCTAAGTCACCCTGCTCCTTTGAGAAATGCACTGGTTCCCAGTTCCCATTCAGACACAATTCAAGATGGTGGTTCCTATGATGGAATGTAGGAGGCTGGATCATTAGGAGGAAGGGGGTGTGTTCCAGAGCATGGCTTTTCAACCAGTGGTACGGGTACCACCTGTGGTACATTGGCACCTTGCAGGTGGTATGTGACCATCCTAGAAAAGTGGTAGCGGGGGAGGGAAATGAGCTGAACCGGTGGCAGCACCGCACAAGTCTGAGCGAGAGATGACTGGAGCTGCTGGGCTGTCAGGGCTCAGCAGAAGCACCAGGATCAGTGCTGCTTTCCAGCTGATCGGCGCTTCTTCGGAACTGTCAGGGCTCAGTGGAAGCGCCAGGATCAGCGCCAGGCTTCAGATACAGAAGGATCTGGACAGACTTGAACACTGGGCACTAACTAACAAAATGAAATTCAATGGTGAAAAAAGCAAGGTTCTACATTTAGGCAAGAAAAACCAAATGCACAAGTACAGCATAGGTGGCACCATGCTCAATAGCAGTAACTGTGAGAGGGACCTCGGAGTCCTAGTAGACAATCACCTAAATATGAGCCAGAAGTGTGCTGCAGCTGCCAAAAAGGCCAACACAGTGCTAGGCTGCATTAACAGAGGGATAGAATCAAGATCACGTGAAGTATTAATACCACTCTACAATGCCTTGGTAAGGCCACACTTGGAATACTGCATCCAGTTTTGGTAACCACGATGTAAAAAAGATGTTGAGACTCTAGAAAGAGTACAGAGAAGAGCAACAAAGATGATTAGGGGACTGGAGGCTAAAACATATAAGGAACGGTTGCTAGAATTGGGTATGTCTAGTTTAACGAAGAGAAGGACAAGGGGGGACATGATAGCAGTATTCCAATATCTCAGGGGCTGCCATACAGAAGAGGGAATTAAGCTATTTTCCAAAGCACCTGAAGGCAGGACAAGAAGCAACGGGTGGAAACTAATCAAGGAGAGAAGCGACCTAGAACTAAGGAGAAACTTCCTGACAGTGAGAACAATTAATCAGTGGAACAGCTTGCCTCCAGAAACAGTAAATGCTCCAACACTGGAAGTTTTTAAGAAGAGACTGGACAGCCATTTGTCCGAAATAGCGTAGGGTTTCCTGCCCGAGCAGGGGGTTGGACTAGATGACCTCCAAGGTCCCTTCCAACTTTACTACTATTACTATTACTATTACTACCAATCAGCTGGAAAGCAACACTGATCCTGATGCTTCTGCTGAGCCCAGAAGAAGCGCCAATCAGCTGGAAAGCAACACTGATCCTGGTGCTTCTGCTGAGCCCTGAAGAAGCACCAATCAGCTGGAAAGCAACACTGATCCTGGTGCTTCTGCTGAGCCCAGAAGCGCCGATCATCTGGAATGTTGCAGCCTCTCCAGGGTCTTGTCATTTACATTCAGATGCTTGGCAACCGATTCATATTTATGATGGTCACAGTGTCGCAGGGTCATGTGAAGTGACCAAAACCTGCTGCAACCACCCAGCAGACTGGGGGAATAAAACCCAAACACCCTCCCACCCCACCCCCGCTGCCAATCCTCAACAGAAATGCTCACAACAATGAAAACCTCGGACAGGAGGAAGAGTGCCACCAGGTGGGAGGCAGGTGTCTTGCTTGGCTGTGGCTTGAGGGGCACTTTTTTCAGTGCCATTTGTTTGGGTCATCAAGTTTTTGACACCTTGCTAGGCGACTGATGGTACTCAGATATTGCCATATACTAAAAGTGGTACAATGGGTGCAAAGGTTGAAAAGCCCTGTTCCAGAGGAATAAGAGGCAGGTCAGTCCAGATATAATGTATGAGAGAAAGAGGGTGCAGACAGCCTTTCCCTAATAGTTTCTCAAAATGTAAATACATTTTGGTAAATGATAAATGGTAAATACAGATAGTAGAGTGCTTCAGTTTGGCAAGATTTTGTCTATAGTCATGGAACAACAAAGAACTCAGCTAGAAAGAATCGCCATGTATCCTCCTTAGTTTTTGAGCCTGACAGTTGCCACCTTTAATGTAGTGCAGGGATGTCAAACTGCCGGCCTGTGGGCCGGTTTCATCATACCAGAGCCGTGCCCACCCCATTGCCGGCAATGGTGAAAAAGCTCCGATATATCGCGTGACGTCACGTGACATCGCGAGTTTGACATGCCTGATGTAGTGTATGACTCCAGATCTGATTATCGAAGGGGCTGACCTCTCCAATATCCATCTATCTATCCAGTTTGACCGAACAGGGTAAATTATTCAAGGCTTTAGAAATTAGTTTTTTTGATAGCTCCTTCTATACTCAGGAGCTGCCTCCCTGCAGAGAGATACTGAGTTCCATTGTGTCTGGACTTTCTGAAAAGTATCAAGGCCTATTTATTATATCTAGTACAGAAGAAGGGTATACTATGATGGAAGATGGTGTCTAGGAACACAGTTTTAGTATTTTCTGATTCTTAATTTTTCATTTTGATGTTGAACATATACATCAGAGTTCATTTTTCATTTCGTAGTATTATTTATTTTATGATGAGGTTATTGACTGCCTAAAGCCTTTGGGACTGGGCAGCATACAAACAAAATAAGGGTAGTTCTAGACCAGGGGTAGGCAACCTTGGCTCTTTTGTGACTCGTGGACTTCAACTCCCATGAGTCATAAAAGAGCCAAGGTTGCCTATCCCTGTTCTAGACTTATGACCATTAAGTGAGTCAAAAAATTCCGATGCTAAGACAGTTATTGAGTTTTGCCCCATTTTATGATCTTTTTTGCCACCTTTGTTAAGTAAATCATTGCAATTGTTAATAGCACAGTTGTTCAATGAATCTGGCTTCCCCATTGATTTTGCTCATCAGAAGGGTTGCAAAAGGTGATTATATGATCCCAGGACAAGGCAACTGTCATAAATCCATGACAGAATGTAAACCATGCGACTGTGAGGATGCTGCAACAGTCATATGAGTGAAAAATGCTCTAAGTCGCTTTTTTTCAGGGCTGTTGTAGCTTCAAACAGTCACTAAAGAAATGGTTGCAAAGCAAGCTGTTGGAATATTCATGAACAGGAAGAGTCATGTGCTAACTCAGTTAGCCAATGTGAAGAAAGTGCTACTGAGTCTGTGCAAAAAAGAGTATTGAGTTAGGAGCTGGATTTCCAGTCTCAAGGTTTATCTCTGGTCTGTCTCTGTAAGAAGTCTTCAATTAAGCTATGTTGCTGTAAAGAAGAATGGTATTGTAAATATTTTTAGATAAATATAAAGTTATTTTGAATCAGCTAAATGCAATCAACTGTGAGAGCTTCTGATTTATTTTTTCACCAATAGAGAAATTAAAATTCTCTAACAGGTTATGGGCCCAGAGCTTACTAAGGACTGCATTGTAATTTAAAGCTGGAAGAAATTTCCTGTGTTTAGAAAGTATAAGAACAAGGCAGAATTAGCAGAATGGCTGCAATGGAATTTAAAGAAAGCTGTGTGCCTCATTTGGGCCAGAAAAATTACATTGTGTGGGCTGTAAAAATGGAATGTTTGCTGAAAGCAAAAGAGCTGTGGTATATTGTTGAAAATCCACGACAAGTGTTTGCAGCAGCAGATCAGAAAAGCCATGATCAAGCTATGGCTTATCTTATCTTGAATTTAGATGATGACCAATTTCCAAATGTTGCAAATTTAAAGACTGCAAAGGAGATTTGGTTGAAATTGAGAGCTGTGCACCTGAATGTTTCTGCATGCAATATAGTGCAATTGTCAAGAAAACTTTACAGGGCCTGTTTGCAATCAGGTGAATCTGTGGAACAGCATTTAAATAAAATACAAAGTTTATTTTTGGACTTAGAACAACATGGGATTAAATTCCCTGAGTCCCAGAAGGTTTTATTGGTGTTGAACAGTTTAGATAAAACCTGGGACACAGTTTCTGCCATATTTGAGTGTAAAGAAGAGCAAGACTTAAAGTTTGAGGCTTTAAAGGCATGTTTGCTTAATGAAGAAGAAAAACACCATTTTAGAAGCAGCCACGAGGAGAAATTCCTGAGGAGGGGGTCCAGACTGCAAGTCTCCAGAGGAGAAGAAACAAGCAGATCAGACCTGGACCAAATTGCAACAAAGGAGAGATTTTGCAAGCAGAGAGCTGCTCGGCGGGAAAAGACTTGCTACATTTGTGGAGCAAACAACCATCTGCAAAGGAACTGTTTGCAGAGGAACAATTTGCAGAAAAAGACATTTGTGCAAGGAAAAAGGACTGTTTTGCAAAAGGAACATTTTGGTGTTGCAAAAGTTTGCAATAATAACAACAGAGACAAGTGGCTAATTGATAGTGGGGCAAGTCAAACAATTGTTAATGACTCTGAATTATTTTGCAGGTTTGTTCCAGTAGCACAAGAAGCTGTGGCTTTGGCAAATGGCCAGAAAGCAAAAGTCAGTGGAAAAGGCGATGTAAAAATTCCATATTTGGAATCAAAGTTTACCAATGTGCTTTGTGTACCTGAGATGGAACATAATTTGTTAAGTGTGTCTAATTTAGACAAACAAGGTTTTGAGGTCATTTTTGTAAATGGGAAATGTCTCATCAAAAGGAATGGGAATATTTGTGCAGAAGGCATAAAGGAAGGTAATCTATATGTATTGCATGGACAAAAGGTTCAATGTTCCCATATATTTAAGAGTGTTGCAGAGCATGATTCATGTGTTCATCTTCTACATAGAAGACTTGGCCATGCAAGCTTTAAAGTTTTGCAGCAAATGCAAGATTTTGCAGAAGGGCTAAATTTGAAGGGATACAAAACATATTTGGACTGTGCAGTATGCAAAGCATCAAAGTCAAAGGCATTCCCAGTTAGTAAATGTAGCACAAGACAAACAAAAAGAGTTCTAGAGCTGGTCCATGCAGATCTGGTGGGACCTATGCAAGCCAGTTTGGGAGGAGCAAAATATGCACTGGTAATTGTTGATGATTATAGCAGGTATTCGTTTTGCTACTTGCTTAGAGCAAAGACAGAGGTGCTACAACAATTCAAACAGTGGGTAAGTTTTGTAGAGAGAAGGTACAGACAACAAGTGTGTCAGTTGCAAACTGACAGAGGTACTGAATTTATGTCAACTAAATTCCAACAATGGTTGGGGCAGTTGGGGATAAGACACAGACGTACAAATCCTTACACAGCAGCAGAGAATGGTGTAGCTGAAAGAAGGAATGGTGTTTTGCAAACAATGAAAGATTCATTATTGGAGGATTCTGGTTTGAGCAGGTCATATTGGGGAGAAGCCATATTGACTGCTAATTATATAGTTAACAGGCTGTGGAGTTCCTCCATTAATAATACTCCATATGCCATTCTATATGGGAGAAAGCCATCACTGGCACATTTGAGAATTTTTGCAAGTACTGCATGGGTACATATTCCAAAAGCAATTAGACGAAAGGGGCAGCAAAAGGCAAGAAAGCTCAGGTTTGTGGGCTATGAGCCAGGGTCAAAAGGATATCGCTTTATTGATGGAAGTAAGAGAATTATAATTTCAAGGTCTGCTAATTTTGCAGAACAAAATTGGGACAGAATTAATGCAAATTCTGGATATGTCTCACTTAATGACGGTGATCTGTTTAGTGACAATAATTCATCTAATGATAAAAAAATGATGATTGAAGATGTCCATGTTCAGGGAGGAGATGCTGAACAAGACATGAAGCCAGAAAGACTTGAGACATAGGAGCAGTTAATACCACGTAGGTCAGAGCGGTGTAATAAAGGAATTCCGCCTGACAGGTATTCTGCCAGCAAGGTAAAGGTTTGCAATGTGTGGGATGAGCCAAGAAGTTATAAAGAGGTGTTGGCATTACCAAAAGCTGAACAAGAAAAATGGAAGGAGGCCATGGATAAAGAGATGAAATCCATGAGAGACCATGAAGTATTTAAATCAGTGATTTTGCCACAGGGAACCAAAGCTGTGGGTTGTAAATGGGTATATAAGAAAAAGGTATTGCCAAATAATGATATACAGAATAAGGCCAGGTTAGTGGCACAAGGTTTTTCACAAATTAAGAATGTATTAAGTCAATAGGTCTGATGTCTCTTCCTGTCATGAAGGGAGGAGTGTTGGAATATTCATGAACAGGAAGAGTCATGTGCTAACTCAGTTAGCCAATGTGAAGAAAGTGCTACTGAGTCTGTGCAAAAAAGAGTATTGAGTTAGGAGCTGGATTTCCAGTCTCAAGGTTTATCTCTGGTCTGTCTCTGTAAGAAGTCTTCAATTAAGCTATGTTGCTGTAAAGAACAATGGTATTGTAAATATTTTTATATAAATATAAAGTTATTTGAATCAGCTAAATGCAGTCAACTGTGAGAGCTTCTGATTTATTTTTTCACCAATAGAGAAATTAAAATTCTCTAACACAAGCACTACCTGTAAATACATAAATCCGGCTTTACTGTATTTCTCAATCATATATGAGATCAGATGTCCACAGAATTAAGGGCTTTTTTAAAAAATTGCATTAAAAATCTTCCCATCTTTGCATCAGAGCAAAATAATATTGGCATAAAAATGCACTGTCCCTATTCCCAATCCCTATCCTGCCTCTATTGTTTCTGTTCCAGGTCTGTGCTCAATGGTATTGCCCTGAGAAATCAGCAGGACACCCATGCTAAGCCATTCAGTTGATTTTCTCTCTAGTTCTTCCATTTTCAACCAACAGGAATTACATCCACCTGTCAGGGTTATGCAGTACTATTGGAAAGTTGATTTCAGAGCTCCATCTGGGCTTCTCTGGTCTGGTTTATTTGCTCTCTGCAGCTTCCATTTGGGCATCTCCCAATTTTTTCTGAATGTGAAATAAAGAAATCTACAGGGCAGAAGTAGCTCTAGGAAAGCAAAGACGTCGATATAGTGCAGTTAACTAGGCCCTATACAGAAGGATAATTAAAACAGAGCAATTTCTGAGCAATCCCCCTTTTTACTTCATGGAAAAAGTGAAAAACTAATTGAAACTGACAAATAGAGGGAAACTTGCGCGCGCGCACACACACACACACACACACACACACACACACACAAACCTATAAAAACCCAGGTCTGAACACTGCAATGAGGGAAAATGGGACTGTTGCATTTAAAGGTAAAAACACATTTTACAAATCGTTAAAGTAAATCAGCCCAAATATCCTTTTCTTTTTTCTGAATAAAATAGTGGAGTTCTCCTCTCAAGTCTGGACAATATTTGGTATCAGTAATCTAGAGGGGGTGGGGAGGTGATAGGTACAAAACAAACTTAAGAAACAATGCCTTTATGGAGAGAGCAAACACTTGGACAGAAATGGCTGACTAGTGTTTTGAAGGGAGTGAGGAAGTGTGCATACTCCTTTTAACACTCCCTCTGTCCACGCTGATAACAAGTCAGTTAAATATCTACAAAGATGACTGTGACAAAGTATTACAGTCTTTTACACCTTGAAGCTATAATAGGATTAAGCAGAAGAAGCCTAATCCAGTATACTTAACAATGACTTAAACCCGATTCATTCAAGAGCTGGATACGTGATGAGGGCATGTCCAGAGGCCAAGGGGGGGAAATGGCGCATGATTTTTAAAATGTTACTAGGGACATGGCCCCATGGCATTCAGTTATGATATCATGAACTATTTACCTTCTGGACCAAACACATGCAATCTTCCATTATGTTTATTCTTTTGTCCCTGCAATACAGACAAGGTAAGAATGGCTATTATACTTGGTCTTTAAATTCTTCACCATGAGTGCTCTTAGTAGAATAACTTAAAAAAAAAGAGATGACAACACAGTACAGAACCGTAGTGGTGAACTATGGCACGCGTGCCACAGGTGGCATGCAGAGCCCTCTCTGTGGGCACACGTGCCATCGCCCCAGTCCTAGGCCTTCAGCTGGGTTTTATAAAACCTTTTCGCTTTAGGCCTCCGCCGCCGTGTGCAAAAAAACCCCCTGGTTCAATCAATTTCAACTTCTTGCAGGAAAAAAAAAAGAACTCGCAAAGTTGGAATTGATTGATTGAACTTTTTAGTCCCACCCAGTCTGCCATTACCACTGTGGCCACACCCATCCAATAGGCCACGCCCACCCAGCACCCGACGATACGTAAGTGGGTTTTGGGTTGCAGTTTGGGCACTCAGTCTCTAAAAGGTTCACCATCACTGGTATAGAATGTGACTCTTAATTACAGTTATGTATATTCAATGGATTAAAACTGATGTTTCTTATTAAAGCTGTTAAATACCAGCATGCACATTCCTTTTAAAGATAAACTTATAGCAAAATCCAGATAAATATTTTTACCTTCATTGCATCTGTCCTTCCTAAACCATTATGCCTAATATAAGATAAAATAATTTATGTAATAAGTATATGCAAAATAGGATAGGAAAACACAAGCAATGCTTCAAAATAAACTTGCACCCCACAACAGCTCTCTCATTTTCCGGGGACCACTAAATCTTGAAGTGGTTCACATTATCATGCTACAATATAGTTTTCTTAAGCATTTTTTTAAAAAAAAATCGTAACTGACAGTTCATGCAATTCATCTTCCCATAAACCACAGTTTATATATCACAAAGGTTAGGTTCATAGAACACAGCATGCCAAAACATATTCCAAGCAATTATATTATGGCTTAGTGTATGTTTACAAATCCAGTTTTGGGGTAATAGTTAAGGCACCAGGGTAGAAACCCGGAGATTGTGAGTTCTAGTCCCATGCTAGACACAAAGCCATATGGGTGCCTGTCACTCTCTATCAGGCAAAGAGAACTGCAGCAACTTGCCCAGGCAATCCCCAGGAGTCAAGACTGACTCAAAGGTACAATATAATAATATACAAATGGAAGGTGTTTCAGTGATCTTCAGTTCAGGTGCTACATCATTCAGAAGAAGCGTTGCCAGTAATCCTTATGGAAGCAGATACATACTTCCTGACAATATTCCTGACACACAAAGAAACCATAACACAGTATGTAAGCACCAAAAAAATATCTACCTACTACTTAATCACAATTTCAATCACTGCTAAGTGACAGCATATACATTAGTAATCAGCCTGGAGCTCTGGTAAGATATCAGACTGCTCCTGCAAGAATAGGAATGCTCTCTGGTTTAATCTTCCTCTGAAAATTACCAGGTACAGTTTAGTTAGTAAAATGATTACAGGTTCCCAGCCCAAAATTATTTGGTGGCTCTCCTATTTTCACTACCAGACCGTCATCTCAGCACATCCTTTTTGTCCTTCCCGTGAAAGCTCTACCTTAAGATTATTGTGTCACACTGCACCTCTCCATTCCATCTATTTATGGAAAGCAGTTCTAATGTCTGACCAGCCTCTTATGTCTGACCTTTGATGAATTCCCAACTTCCTGATTCCTTTCCCAAGATGAGTTGAAGCCACTTAGCACCACAAGTCTGGGGATCTCCACCACTAACCCAGCAATGAGGTCAAACAGATTGGGCAGGGATGCTGCTCTATAGGAGGAAGGGGTGGTATGGCAACAACAGCAAAAGCAACAGCTGTCTCTTGCCCTTATAGCCCCACTTTAGAAACAAAGCCTAGTTTAACTCAGTTAATCTGCAGAATAGTGTCTCTGGTTGCTGTGAGATTCTCTCACGTCTTAACTGCCATCCCCATTCCCACCAATTTACTGATGGGAACATTTCAAACCCTCTTCCTTGTTCATTCCGGACTCAGTTAATTCATGCCAGGTAAAAGGACCCAACTTGTTTATGGCTTTAAAGATCATAACCAATACTTAAATTTTCACTCTAGGCTAGTAGAAGCTAATACAGACAGTTTAATACCATCCTCTTGTGACCCCTAAGCCTTGGATCTAGCCACAGCATTTTGCATCAATTTCAAAAGATATTTTTCAAGAATACCTCCACATAAAATATGCTGTAGTAGGCAAGACAGAATGTAGTCAAGGGAAAAAACGTTAAGCATGAAAAAAATCAGAAAGGAATGGATGTCTGCAATTATGCAAATACATTCGTTGCTGCAGTCACCACCTCTGAATCTAGCAACAGCAGAGATTCATAGGAGATTCTTCCTTATCCGGGCCATTATTTAAATTAGGCATTAGTGTACTGATTGCTTCTTTGGAATTAGTTAGGAGGAATCAGTGGACCTGGGTGTTATCAGCATACTTCTAAAGCTCCAAATGACTTGTGGTTTTAGGTACATTTTAAAGAGTTGGGGACCATCAGTCAGTAGCCATAGTACTGCATAGTAATCTCCCAGAACTATCTTCTGGACATGTCCAAAGAATAGAACCAGAATCATTGCAAACACAGTATTCTGCAAAGAACTGTTCCTAGCTCTAGGTCCAAGCCCACCAGATCACCCAGAGGGATACAATGGTTAGACTACCAAAATATCCAATAAACTATCATCCATCAAGATCAAATATTTCAGCTGACATATGACCAACTATCCTATGTCAGCTGAAACTCAGATTGTCTTGCCTAATCAATATAATTAAAATCATCTGGTACTGAAAAGAAACTTTTTCAATCAGAAACATTTTCATTCAACCTTACTCAGATATATAATATTTGAGACTGGCCTATATTACAGAGATCTCCTGGCTTAAGGGAGGACTTTTTTTTTTTAAAAAAAAAGTTCTTATCACAACTTCTTTTAAACAGGTAGGAAAGCACTAAAAATCTTCCATAACTATCTGGGACATGAGAGATTTTATCAATCAAAATGGACGAGAGTTAGACAGAGCTTCTGATCAGAAAACCAAACTCCTATAGACTATGGATCTACTGTCTGTCTGTCTGTCCGTCTGTCCTGCTACATCCAAAGCAGTTTGCCAGGCAGAGCTGGGAAAAATTAACTCCCTCTTTTTCTTTTGGCCAGATCTTTGTAATGACAAAGCAGGATGAACTTCTAGAGAACAGATGTTTCCCTAATAATTGACTTGGCATGTAAACATTTAATTTAGAAGGCCCACCTTTCCAATCACATTGATTCCTTTAGTTAGACTCCGGTCTAAAAAAAATAGGCAGGCCAAACAGCAGTATGTTTTCTTTGTAATACGTATTGGTAGATTGTAGCATTCAATCATTATCTACCCCTGCTGGCTATTATCCCAAAATTTACTTGCAGGGTATACTCTGTTCCCCGTTATATTTATATCATTATATTAGCAATGTAATTCCCCCACATCCTCTCTTAAATACCTCAGGACCTATTTTTCACATATGAACGGAGAAAGATTATAGTAACTCCCAGAGTATATACTTTCAAAAATTACACATCATTCTAAGTGTCAAATGGATAATTTTATATGCATTCTAAAATTATTGTAGTGTCTACTCAGTTAAATTTGAATGTGTAGTACTGTACTAGTTTCATTTCCAATTTTACAGAGTGTCCATAAAATTGCCAGTAACTAATTTCAACCCACTCCTCCTTTCTCCAGGATGAGAATAAATTTCCAGACAACTCAGAAACCTGCACACTGTTTACAATATTTTGAGTGGCCTTATAAGCCATTGTTCTAACTGTAAACGTTTCCTATACATAAAACAGATACTTTTTGCTTGCTTAATTTTTAAGAAAAACAGCTTTGGGACAGAGTAATCAAATGAAAATAGAAAGGGGGAGGTGATGAAGCACTTCCTCCAGTTTCTTTACCAAAGCTGCATTTTCTTTTGAAGAGTTTTGTGGAAGGAAGTGAGAAGAGGCTGTTGCATCATCTGTGTGCAAGGTACAGTTAGGTTCTTAGTCTGCAGCTATTCTTCCATTTAAGCCCCATTTATTTGGTCAAATTTAATTCCAAATAAGGATTATTAGTTAAAAATTATTAGTATTTTATCAGGAAGAGAAACCTGAGGAGAGCAAAAGATCTTCCATTTTCAAAATGCTTAAACTCCCCCAGAGCAAAATTTTCTTTCTTCCTTACCTTGACAAAGGCAAACGAGTTTCTAAGATAAACCCATCTTAAAAAAAAGAAAGAAAAATATTATGTATACTCAATCAATGCCTTCAAACCTCACCTGCTTTAGCGTATTAAGGTCAATAACACACAATAAAAGACTGATAAAGTTTTCAAGACACATATAAAATAAAATTTGAAAAAATAGTAATCATGTAAGTAATAAATATAAGTGGATAACGTGATTCATACAAAATAAAGGTGATGACTTGTAAATATTTGGGGAGCAGGAAGGTGTGTTAGGGCTACCGGATCAGGAGTGTAAAAATTAGGATGATCACAAACAATTAGACTTTTCTTTTTCTCTGCACCAATCTAAAGGTTATTTGGTTTTTTGCATCTCAGATATAGTTTTAGCAATACTGAACTGATAAAGTTAAAGAAAAATTACAAATAAAAAGAAACACATCTGAGAAAGAACCATGCTCAGTGCCTTTTAGCAATGTTGAGGAATAAGTGAAAAAAACTGGAACAAGTAGTAGTGAGGACAATAAGTATGCCAGAAATGGGCTTTAGGTCAGGAGAATGTATATTATGAGTTCTCTCCTTTGCTATACTTTTCTTCAGAAGCTACTTTTATCTGCTTTATAGTAACCTCTAAGTGTAAACTCTTTAGCAATAAACAACAAACTGGAGCATGTTCTGGAAGAGTGTGCAAGAAAAAATCTTTTTTTTTAAACTTCTCTGCCTTTGTAAATCAAAAGAGTCTAAATATTTATATACATTTATATAAACTATATAAAATAGTTTCTTTATAAAATCATATTGCACATTTTACCAATTTCAATGTGTATTAATAGATACTGTATAAATATTTAGAGCCTAAATACACACATATACACATACATTCCTGATAAAGGTTGAGAATATATATATATATTTTTATACAAAAAGTTAACAAAATAGGCTTTTACCAACCAAGGTAATGGTTTCTCACTTGTACTGAATGCAACAGATATTCAGAAAATACAGTTATCACCAATACCATCATTTTAATTAGAAAAAAAATTATCCTCTCAATATCCTAATACAGGGACTTATGGGATCAAAAAAGTCCTCAATCACACTATTACTATCACCATCTTGACTTTTGTGCAGTGGCCCTGATGGAGCACAACCTGCTCTGTATACAGAAAGAAGATCTCAGATCCAGTGCCTAGCATCTCTTGGATATGGTAAAGAAAAACTCTGAGTCCTTAAAGAGACTTTGTAAAAAGAAAAAAAAATCAGACACGCTATTAGGAAAAGCAATCCATATCAAAGCAAAACCTTTCTTACAGTATGTAAGCTTTTGAGTTTTCAGTATCTCTTCATCAGGCAACATGACTAAAAATCCAGAAAAAGGAGGGGGAGGAATGGGGTTGATGCTCGAGTCATATTTGTTACAAATTATAGTCTTAAATAATACAATGGCATCTCCAAGCATGCTCATTAAGTCTAATTGTGTATGGAAATTCTATTTAGTTGTACCGGGAATCTCTTAAAGCTATAGTGATTTCTAAACTATTGTCTATGGACTACAGTTTGGCTGATGGGGGCCCACCAGATACTCTGTCACAGCCTCCCAATGTTCACTGGCCAGAGTCTGTTTACACTTCTGCCAGCCATTGGGTTTGTGCCCCATCAGACCTTAACCATTCTGTGCCTCAATCTCTGCCTTACTGCATTCATTGCTGACTGACTGGTCAGACTAGAGCATGGGTGTCAAACTCGCCACGTCATGTGACGTGTCACGACATATCATGACTTTTTGCATTGCCAGTAATGGGGTGGGCATGGCTTCGGTATGATGAAACCGACCCACGGGCCGGGAGTTTGACACCCCTGGAGAGTCTTTTTTCTATAACAGCCCTGCTCTCTACCTTCCCTGTTAATCAGCTGGCCAGAGTCTGCTGCCCTCTGAGCGCCCACTTCCACACATTCACTGAAGGTCAGGTAGCCAGAGCCAAGCCAAGTCCTGCCTCAACCCCAACTTCCCTGCATTCGATACCAGTCAACTGATTCACAAAAGCCATGGCTGACAACTGATATACTGAAGTATACAAGTAACAAATATATGATGTTGGTGAGAAATGTTTGTTTAGTGATCTGTGAGTGTAGAAAGTTTGAGACACACAGTGCTAGAAAAAAGAAAAAAGCAAATAATTATGGTTGTCCTTCATTTCTGGAAATAAACATCTGTTATATGGTAGTCAAAAAGTCATTCCATCTTTTCTGAAATGTGGTATTGATCTACAGTACTGTATAAGGCAGCTTGCATATGCCCAATATCCTAATTCCAATTTTTTTTCTTAATTTTTTGCCTTGTGGACTTTAAGCAATATATTCATATCGTATCTACTTTAGAAACCAAAAAAAGTATAATTCTTTCTCACAATTTCTATTATAAACATCTAACATCATCCTGGTAGATAAAAGTTGGGAAATTGCATATAAAATATTGGCTAAATTCCATTTTTAGATGGAGAAATTTAGGAGGTCTCTGTGATTTAAGCCACAACACAGGATGTGAGGCTCTTGTCTAAGAGAAGGAGGAGGAAGAGAATTAAACATTTGCTTTCCACATGTTTGCTCTGAACAGCACTACTACACAGAGACAAAA
Source organism: Crotalus tigris (assembly GCF_016545835.1). NCBI lineage: Eukaryota > Metazoa > Chordata > Lepidosauria > Squamata > Viperidae > Crotalus > Crotalus tigris. The sequence goes on along the minus strand of NW_024097499.1, from coordinate 54,659 downwards.
ATGTCAACTTTACAATTTACAGGTTAACAAAGTTGCACATCTGTCAATAATTTTTCTTATAGTACAATCTTATGCAAGCTTACTCAGAAGTAAGAATGACTTAGTTCAACCTATATATTCTTCAGAATGGGATTGAATTTAAGCATTTATATTTTTGATATAAAAACTAAAATGTAAGGACATCCAAGAAAATATTACGATGCAAAATATAATTTTAAATAAATACCTTCAGGAGCAATCACTTCCATCATTCCAGAAACCTGAATAAGTGTAAAAGAAAAATCCAAATATTTCTAAGAAGTCATTTCTGAAAACAAGTTTCATATGGGTATAATTTAGGAAACCTGGTCTGTACCAGTGGATTGTTGCTACAATGTCTGACAATATTTGAAAGAGGGGGATACAGAGTCCTTCTCCATTACTACTACCATTTCTTTCTTCCATGACTATAATCTCGTTCTACTACAACTTTTTTCTTGATGCTATATTGTTCCATTAATACGGAATATATTTACTTTGATTAAATATACTTTTCTTTTAATGCTTTATTATTAATAAAATACATATATGTAAAAACCAGTCATCTTACATGCATTCAAAATATTACTTAATATTCCTATTCACAGTATTCATTATAAGCACCTGGCATTAAATATACACATACACATTTAAAAAGTATATTATAATAAGACCAACTTTTGCGAAAAACAAAAACCCCTCTTACTCTTTGCAAGCCTGAAAGTCTCTCTTCTATCTACCTTCTTTTACACTATATGTCTGTGAGATATATGTTGTTTTTTCAATTTTTATAAACCACAAAGCACACTGTAGAAGCTAGATTTTTGGTAATTTAATTCAAATGAACTAAGTATAGTAAAATGATGGTGTATTATCGTTTGTATCCTAAACTGCAATGAGGCTAATGCAGACATGTCAAACACAAGGCCCGGGGGCCGGATGCGGCCCGACAAAGTGGTTTCATGTGCCCTGTGAAGCCATCCTGGAAACAATGAGGGAACGGGACCCGCTGCCTTGGCCCTGGCCCAGGCCGGCCAGGAGCCAACGTACAATTTTGTGGTGGCCATCTATGCTGAAATGCATTCAGTCTTAGCTCCATAAGGCCGTCCAGAAATAGCGAGGAACCAGCCCCTGCCGCGTTGGCCCCACCCCCTGGGTACATGCTGGGGAGGTGTCACCCTTCGTGAGGAATGAAGAAATGCACCATGCCTTGGCACTTGCTCCGATCCCACCTCCTTCTGCTAGAGACCCTCAGATCTGTCCCACTCCTGCCCAGGTCCCCACAGGCACCCTTGACGCAAACAATGTAGAGCTGGCCATGCCCACCCAGTAGGCCACACCCACTCCATCCACATTCACCCAGTAGGCCAAACCCACCCTGGCCACACCCACCCAGCCCCCTGAAGGCAACCACAATGCTGATGTGGCCCTCAATGAAATTGAGTTTGACACCCCTGGGCTAATGTAATCAAAGGGGAAGACTGAGATTGACGTTGCTTTATTGTGCTGTTGTAAACTTTAAGTAGGGCCAATAGAAAGTCCCTAAACAATAATTGCTTTTGCAAATATTGTAAAAAGCTTACTAAACCAGGTAACTAAGATGCAACTTATTTTTGGATACAGCATTGCTGATTTGTAGTTTGTAAATATAAATTATGCAGCTTTAATTTAGCCTTAATTATTATGACACAAAATGTGTCAACTAAACTGCTATAGAAAAGAAATCATTTTAGTGAATACAGGATCTCCAGAATTAAAGGGTAAGAAAAGATCATTCTAGAATCAACCTACTATCACAATACTCAAATATGTTGGATATTCTTCAGCAAGTCACCCTCCAATCTTGCATTCAGAGTTGAAACATTCCCATTAATAGTTATTATATGACCTTCTCTATATAATTGTTGTATCAATTATCTATAGACTAGTTGTAACCTTCATCTCTTGGGACCAGATAATCAGATTTACATAAATATAATTTTGTGTATAATTATGTATCATACGTGCAACTGCTATCTCTGCAGAACACCAAAACTTCTGCAAATCACTGTATTCATAATCTGAAATTCATTTATACCAGTAAACTGCATTTAGCAGGTCTGGCTTGAGTTCAAATGAGAATAAAGTAATCTGAATGCTTTGTAGATCTGACCAATACTTGACAACACTTGTGTGCCTCCTCCCCCAGCTGTTCTTGCATGTATTGGGAAGGAATAAAAACTATTCTACCATAAAATGATATAAATTATTTAAGAAAAGAAAAACATCAGTGCATCAGTGCTTGGTATTGCTGCCTTGAGGACTACAGGAGGACTGCTTTATATCTGTGATTTTACATTAACAGAATATCTCCATGCTGTCTCTAAACTTTTAATACTCCCAATATATTGATCGTAAATAGTACACAGTGGTAAAAAGATAAAAAGTTTTAATTAATTCCTATTTCTGTTTCTCAGTCTCACATACTGAAACACACATGGCTTTGATACTATTGCTTGTTCTATCATCCTCACTTTTTTATTGATTTTATTAACAGCTCTATATGTAAGTTTTACAGACACTATAAAATATGGTTCCTAATCTTCCCTATGAAAAATGCAGCCCCTCAAACACCATCCCCCTTAATCTAACCCCATTAATAAACCAGGTTTATAAAACAATTTTCTCTAGGACACCTACTTGTGGGTTTGTTTAATGATTTGAGGATATTGTTTCTTTGGTTATTGGAAGACAGAGAGAAAATTAACTGAAGACAGATGAAGGCTTTCCCCAGTTGGCTTAGCTACAGAGATTGTACATGTGAGATTCTGAGTGTTTTGCAAACTTTAGACATACCTACATGCTTTTCAAAGTAAGGATCAACAGATGCTGTACGGCCTTTTTCCATATTAAGCATTGTGGATGTCCAAAGTTTTTGTTGCGGGCCATAAGTTGAAAGGTCAACTTATGGCCCGCATAAAGAAAAAAAAAAAGATCGAGGTTCCTACCTTAGAAGCCCCTGGCCTAGGCATTCCTTGCCCCACAAGAACATTTAATCTGGATGAGAAAAGAAGGGAAGGAGGGTTAGGCCTCATTCATACGTATTCCTTGACCTTCTTCGGAAAAGTATTTTAGAGCTACCTATTCATGGTGTGACTCGGCTGCCCGCGAGACAAGACGCTGAACTCCGGAGTTGTTCCCTGCATAATGCCGAAAGCGTCTCTACGGGGACGAGCAGCCACCCAGTTGCCATAGCAACAACATGCTCTGGGGCCATCTCCGAGCCTACCGCAAAAGGAGGCCGACGGGGAACTTTGAGCTGAGACGGAAACGTTCCGCCTCCGTGCGTGCCGTACGCGCGGCTGGTAAAGCCTTGCAGGGCGCGCACTCGGAGAAGACTCGGAAGGAGCCGGGAATGTAAAAAGTTTTCGTGGAGATGAGAAAATGTAGAGCCGAATTGCTATCTGGAAATTAACCCTTAGAGCGCTTTTTAAATAAATTAAATTTGGCTGGAACAGCTATCATCCCGGGTTCCGTATTAAGTAACACGCAAAACAGTTTGATTGGGCTCCCAAAGGTGCTTTCTCAGGAGACAACTGGACTTCCTTGTTTTTCTTGGAAGACTTTCGCTTCTCATCCAAGAAGCTTCTTAGCACTGACTGGATGGTGGGGAATGGAAGGATTTATATTTGAGATGCAGACAACACAGATTCATCCCCAACAGCTTGTGCCTGTCTTCAACAAAAAATATCCTGCAGCCACACATTTGCATTACTCAGGTGAACGTGAAGACACAGGTAAACCTCCAAGTGGCCTCAACGACTCTCTAAAAGAATGCAGATGACCAGATGATCCTTCCATTTCCCCATCTTCCAGTCAGAGTATGTTATGATGCGAGCGATGAACTACAAATGACCGGGCTTGTTCAGAAGACTAAACTTTTCTTTCCATTCAACCATGATTGATTCTTGGAGACTGCCTGGACAAGTCCTGACAATTTTCTTGGGAAGTTTTTCCCAGGCTTTGCCTTGTCTGCTTACAAGGGCTAAGACAGAGTGACTGGCCAAGATCACCCAGCTGGCTTTGTGCCTAAAGTGGGACTAAACTTAATGGTCTCCTGGTTTTTAGCCTGATGCCTTATCCAGGCAAATCAGGTGTTATAGTCCCCTGTGGGAATCCAGCAATTGTTTATTCAAGATACAAGTTGTCCTCAAGTTACAGTCATTTGTTTAGTGAAAAAAGCAACATTATCATTTTTCACACTTAGGACCATTGTAACATTCCATAGTCATGTGATCAGACACTTGGCAACTGCCTGGAGTTATGTGATCACCTTTTGCTACCTTCTGATGAGCAAAGTCATTGGGGAAACCGGATTCACTTAACAACTGGATTACTAACTTAACAACTACTATGATTCACTTAACAACTCTGGCAAGAAAATGGGACAAAGCTCCATTAACAACTGTCTTGCTTACCAATGGAAATTTTAGGCTCAGTTGTGGTTGTAAGTCAAGGAGTACTTGTATATATTTTATTCTTAATAAAATGAAGATTGTGAATGCAGCCACTGAAAGCCAGACTATACCTCACAACATTGATCACATACTGTACCTTGGAAGACTTTATTTCAGGCCTTCTTTTTGCTTCATAAATGATTAGGCCAAAACAAGTTGGATTTTTCTCCAAAGCCAGCTTCCTGATTTTGGACTGAACCCTGCTTTTTTCTTCTTTTCTATCTCCTTTTATGGCAGGATGCTTGCAAAGCGAGTAATCTCCCAACAAATCTATGTTTATAGCATTCTATGTTTATATGATTTTGACGACCCTGAGAGCTATTTGAGGTTTCATTTATTCAAATTTAGATACTAAGTAGATGATAACATCTATTTGAATCAATTGTGAAAGAAAGAAACAACTTAAGCCTTATTCCTTACAGGCAACCTTTTTTCAGTGTTTTCAAAAATATTGGATTTGGTATGTTTTCATGGGAGAATCCAATAACAGTCAACAAAGCAATTTTGTCACTAGAGACCTAGAGCATCTTACAATATTACTCAATAACAGATATAAAAACTGTGTGCATTACTATATCAGCATATTGATGGTGAAATGATGTGAATGGAATGGCTACAGAATACTTCTCTATCTTGCTATCTGATCCCATGCAAGGAAATTATTACTGAGAGTCATTTTCATACTATTACAAACTAATACAATCAGGAAACACTGAGGCCATACTTCAAACAGGAACCTGGTGTTCATCCAGTAGTATATCCTTTCCTTGAATAAACTCCAAATCATTCTGAAGCAGCTTGGATGATGGGTATAGGTCAGGTGTAGGCAACCTTGGCTCTTTATGACTTGTGGACTTCAACTCCCAGAATTCCTGAGCCATGCTGGCTCAGGAATTCTGGGAGTTGAAGCCCACAAGTCATAAAAGAGCCAAGGTTGCCTATCCCTGAACTATAGGCATACTGGGAAGAAAAAAATGGAAAGTTTCTTGCTCCAAACGGAAGTAGTTTTTTAAACCACATGACATCCAAAAGTTAGTAATTCAGAAAAGAATATTCATTGAAGAAAACAGCCTAATTAATTCCTATTCAAATCAATAGAGCAAATCAAAATCTTTAAACCTATGTACAATTGATCATGGCTGGATTATACCCACTGTATATGCATAATATTTAACCACTTCTGTAACATCTTAGACTAATTTAATCTAGAAAGGTTTGCAACTGATGTATTAATTTGCTTATTCACAGGAAGCTTTCCAGTTCAAAATATATGCATCTATACATAGATATTGCTAACAATGCAACCCAGTGTAGGAAATACAACATATGAAATCCATTTTTTTTGTTCTTAAGCAAAGAAATATTTTAAACCAAGATTTCCATCACTGATATAATAATCACTGATGGAAATCTGAAAGCAATTGCCTGCTTGCAGCAATTTTACTCAGAAGAATATGCTGGGTTGACTGTAAAAATACAAAATATGCAGCACAGAACATTTCAGGAGATGAATGGAAACAGAGCTTTGACAAAATGACAGATGAATTACAACTAAACCCTCAAGAGGGAGAATATAAACACACTAACATCACTCCATAAAATAATTTTTTAAAAAAGCTCAATTCCCCTATGATGTAATACATAAAAAATGAATCCCTAGCACACAATGGAAATATGTTATCTTTATATCATTACAGTGCCTCCTTCATCTTACATCACAAGCACCAAGTCTGTCAAACATTTCAGAATATGACTTAGCTTCCTAGTGCTGTCTTCCCAAATAAAAGAAATTATAAAACAATGACCAAAGATTAAATATGCAGGAACCACCTCTTTCCCCTATAAATATTTCTTCTTGTATACGTTTAGAAGAGAAGAAACTTCTAGGCCTAATTTCCCTAAAGAAATAAAGCACCTTACTTCTGAGAAGGAGCATTGGATTGAGCAGGAAGTATTGCTGTTACCCTGGAATCAGCAGTATTGCCAATTGGATGTACATTTATTTTGTTGGATCAGTTTGAAGTAAGACTACCATAAGTTGGGTATCAATGAATCAAAATCAGCAGCAAATATACATGTGATTATTGTTATCTTAAAAATATGGGACAAGTTCAGTTTAGTAAAAACCATTGGTTGGCTATATCCTAGCTATACTGTACTTTTGTAGACCAATACTGTTGCTGAAATAAAAGTATTCACAACTATTGTGTGTTTGGCAAAAATAGGAATATCCTAAGAATGTGATGAAATCCTGGAAATGTGAGGTCTTCTTCACATCATCTCTGAAATGATTATTAACTCCCTGTGTTAGTGCTTTCATAATGTACAGTGTATTTCCCCAACTCAATGGCTTCTGGATGTGGCTTCCAGAATTCCCAATGATTGGCCAGATTGATTGGAAATTCTAGCAGCAGTCACTCAGATCCAGTGGGAGGACACCAAGCTAGGAAAAGCCATTGCCCATAAGCAAAGAGAGGGAAGATTAGTGTGGACACTACAGACTGGATTCAGATTCTTCATAAATTGCCCAGCTGACATATTTTATGTTAATTTTACCTAATTAATGCATCAAATTTGATGAAAATTAGTCACCATTAACTTTAGGAGGATATAGATCTGCAGCTTTAGAGAATGTATAACCAAGTTCTGGACTCTGGATCCATTATAATCACATCATGGCATGTGAAGGGGAAAATTAAATTAGTTGAGATTGGGATGGGTGATTTGCTATTATCATGTTAAAAAGTAATTAAGATCATTTCCAACAGGACTTTGGAGTATAAATACAATAGAATATAACTGAAGCAATCCAGTTTGCTATATTTAGTTCAAAGGCAACATGATGTGTGTTACTATTTGAACATATTTTAATGTACAATGCCATATCTGTTTTTGTTTTACTGTGAGCTATCTAGCATCATAGGAGGAAGAAGCATATACGTACAATAAATAAACACATGAATTATAATCAATGTATCAAATAAATAATCTAAAATATTTCCTTATTATGAAAGCAAGCTGCTAGAGAATGCTATAACAAAATGCAAAATGAATTAACCCAGATCCAACTTAAGACAATCTGAAATATATAAACATACTGTTCGACAATTAGAATTGGCCCAGAATGACTGACTTTCTGAGTACAGAGACTTTGTGAACGTTGGGGAATTTATATTATGTAATTTAAATCAGGAGTCTCCAACCCCAGGGCTGTGGCTCACTACCTAGCCACAGTCCATTTGGAACTGCATTGCACAAAAGATGAGTGAGCCCTCATGCGCACAGTTCCACTTGTGCGAGCAGCAGGCACTCATACATGCAGCCCCATTCATGTGAACAGCGGGTATTTGCACTCTCAGCACAACTCAAATGAAACCATCTCCTCTTCCTCCCCTCCAATGCCAGGCCAAGTGGGATAGGTTGGAAATCGCTGATTTAAATATCTTATACAGATAGTTACATTCATTCATTTAAATATAAAACTGAAGTGTTTGCTTTAAAGCAATCCCAGTCTAATCAGTTTGACATAGTTGATCTTAATTGATTTGTATGTGTCACATGGTCTTACCCAGTTACATAGGATAAATATAATGCAAACCAGTGTCTTCTCAGAAGCAAATCCTATGTGCAAAGAGGTTTATTCTGTATCACTGCTTTGCAGAATATACAGCAATTTTCTCCAGAAATTACCATTATCAAGTTGCATGAGCATGCTAGCTAATACTGACGGAAGACTTCAGTTTAGGAAAATATAGGATGCTTATTTAAAAAATGAAGATGTATCTCATAAAAGATGAACCTAAACAAGTATCCTGTTCATAATATATTAAAAGGATTATATTCTTTATATATTTAAAAATATATTCTTTGTATAAAAATACAATCAACCTATCTTCTTATTAGATTGAAAAAGGATAACCATTATTGTATATTGTAAAAAATAAGAAATATTTAAAAAATAGCAGCTACTACTCTATGTTCTCTCTTCAGGACTGCAGTTCATAAGAATAAGCTTCATTGAAAATACAATAATAAAATTTACCTGTAAGCAAGCACTTATAAAATTAATTGCAAGATGTTCTAAAGAACTGCAACAATTATACAGGAGATCAGTTTTGACAGTTTTCTTTTTTAAATTGCTTAACCCAATGCAGTACCTTGAAAACAAATTCATCTTGATATTTATACGATTTACCAAATGCTTACATTAAAAAATAATAAAATTGCAAATGCAACTAAACCATTTTATTTCAGATGGATATTTTCACTAGTACCAGAGTCCTAGAACAGTTCACTGTGATGTTGCTATTTACTAAACTGGGAACACAAACTTGAATTTTATTCAATAAGCTCCAGCTGGATTTGTTTTTGTACTTTAAATGAGAATACATGTTAGTTTGTAACAAAATCTTTATTTTAAGATGTAGTTGACAAATTATTTTTCAAAGAATACGGAATTTTCCTTTTGTATTATATTTATATTACAAATTTACAGGGCTGAGATCTGACAGTTTGCAGGCTTTACAAGATGAACGCTTAGGGGCTCTCACTGCTTTGATAAATGTTTATATAATAGAGAAATAAAATCTGTGGCTCAGAAAAAGTTGGATATTTTCTAGGTGCGTTAGGAGCACTTAATAAATCTCACTCCCAAGTTATGCGCATATGGTACAAAACTGCAGCCTTTTTCTGACATCTGGAAATGAAAAAGAAACTTCAAACTTGATTTTCTTGATTTTCATCTTGTCCATTTAAAGATGGGGAAACAATTTCAATGTGAAACAATTTTAGCAGTGCAGAAGACTGAACAAAAATGGCAAGACTCTGACAAACCATACTCCTACAGCATTATACTGCCATATAATATATCTTCTAGTAACAAGTCATACTGTATGGTGCTTTTTCGACCTTAAGCATGATCTTGCAAGTTAAGCACTCCTAAACCCAATGAAGACAATGGAAGTTAAATAAAAACATACTTTAACTTTGGTGTGGTGGTTCTTATTACACAGAAATAAGTCTTGCTGATTTTAACACCGCTAAACATAAATTCTTCAATATAATTGTACAGTAGTTGATTTCTGTTTCTCTTTTTGGATCAAGCTCCTTGTACTTTGCAGTTTTCCACTGGGGTGCAAACAGTATATATACATTATTGTTTCCTTGTAATGTTTTAATGTTACAACTCTGATCAATCATTGTTTTAAAAAAAATAGATAAAGCAATAAAAACTCACACATTTTATACCATCATAATATATTCCACAAGGAAAATATAGGTGATCTTTTCAATGCTGAGTTAATATGAGCTGCAGGTTGGAGCTCATACTAAGGTGCTCTCCAACTAAATGGGGCATTGGTTGAAGTGAAACAAACACTTAAAATGGCTTAGTGGTATATGTTCAAAAAGTTTCAAAAGAAATAAACAATCAGATGAAATCAGCTCAGTGTGATCTTTCCAATATGACCCCAGGGTTGATGCATTTATTTTAGCATGCTGACACACTGTGGGTCACTTCAAACTTCTCATGGTGTAGTCCCCATAAGGGAGTCAAGAATAAAAATAAGGGGAGGGATGGAAAGAGGAATGATTTTTCCCAAAGCTTTAAATAAACTGTATACAAAGGGCTGATCTCTCACCCTAAACCAGTGTTTCTCAACCTTGACCATTTTAAGGCATGTGGACTTAAGCATTGCTGGCTGTGGAATTCTGGGAGTTGAAGTCCACATGCCTTAAAATGGTCAAGGTTGAGAAACACTGCCCTAAATACAAGGCAAAAAAGTATACCTAGACACTCAATAACCAGGCTAATGTTGCTGTTTCTATTTTTCTTTTTCTTTTTTTTTTTAAAAAAGCATTCTGGTCCATTATGGCCAGATGTTTCCAAATGTGGTGGAAGATGGGACCACAGTCTTTTGGCCACAAGCATCTGACAATGAAGCCGTAATCCTTTGGAGGAGTTGGATGGAAGATGAGATCTTAGGATAGCTTTAATCTGGAGTTCAAAAAAGTGTGTGTAGGGGGTTGCGGGAGATCCAAAGGAAAAACAAAACCTCTTCACAGAAGGCTAATCTCAGATCCACAGAGCAGTTCCAAATCCGCAGATGGATTTCATGGTTGCACTTCAAAGCACACAAACAAGGACTATGGGTTCCAGAGGGTGAAGATCCGAATCCAAGGAAAACTATCAATCCCTTAGGTCTCCTGACCAAGGATTTTCCAACTGCTTCTCAAAGGAAATCGGTCTAACTAATGCAAGCCTCTAAGATGCATACTTTGGAAAATTTCCGGGTGTGTGTGTCCTCCTAGCTCCTCTTTAATGGTCTCCAAATAAAGAGCTCTCTAGGTTTTTCCCGAAATGTCCAGATTCTGTATGGGGCTGAAGTGGAATTTTTCTCGGCAGGAGAAAGCGGCCCGCTCCGAAACCTGCAAGGGGCGGCTGAGGAAACAGAAGCAGCGCAAAAGCGCCTCAACTCAACCAACACCAAGCAACAGGTCACAAGTCCCGCGACTCCTCTCGCTTGATTGCGCAAGCGCGCCCGTCGCCCCCCGCCAGGCCGAGGCCAAGGCCGGCCTTGAGCCTCTTGTTCTGGTGCGTTTTGACGTGCTTGGCCAGGTGGTCGCTGCGCATGAAGCGCTTGCCGCACTCGGCGCATCCGAAGCGCTTCTCGCCGGTGTGAGTTCGCAGGTGCCGCTGGAGTTCGTCGGAGCGCGTGAAGCTCTTGCCGCAGAAGAGCCAGTTGCACACGAAGGGCCGGTCGCCCGTGTGCCAGCGCAGGTGCGCCTTGAGGTGCGACGTCTTGCCGTAGACCTTCCCGCAGCCGGGGACGTGGCACACGTGCTGCTTCTTTTTCCCGGGCTCGGCGGTGGCGTCGGGCCCGGTGCCTGCTGCTAGCTGGCAGTTGGGGCACCGGCAGCGGCGGCACCTCCTGGCTGTGGCCGCCAGGGGCGCTTTGGGGTGCAGCAGGGCGGCCAGCTGCGACTGGTACTGCGCCAGCTCCGAAGGCGCCAACACCAGCCCGCGCGGAAGGCCCCCGGCGGCCGCGAAGCGATGTGCGCAAGTGCCTGGGCCTGGCGCCGCCTGTTGGATGCTCCACCAAGGGATATCTTCGGGCGCCGGCGAGAGCTGCCGGCAGGACTGCGGGGCGGGCGGCGGGGGCATCAGGTTAGAATAGCCCGGCGGGAGGGCCGCCTGGGCGGCGTAGGGCACGTAAGCCGGTGGAGGGCAGCTGGAGGAGAGGGCGCCCATGGAAGCCGGGAGCATCTTGACGGGCGAAAATTCGTAGGGGTACGATGGATCTGCGGGGGGCGTCAGCGGCAGCTCGTGGCCGCCCGCGAAAGCCGGCTGCGGGGTGAGCCCGAGGCTCGGCGGCGGGGGAGGCAGTCCGCCCGGGGAGTGGGCTGGCATCTCGCTGCTCCACGGGTGAAAGATCCTGGACGGGGAGCCCAAGCTTGACTCGTAGGAGACCTGCAGGAAATCCGAGGGAGCGACCGGCGCGCTCGGCTGCCCGATCCGGCTACAGGTGGCGGCCAGGAGAGCCAGAGGTGAGTGCTTGGCCAAGTCGGGAGAGGCGCTGGGGGTCCGATCCTGTGGCAAAAGGTGGGGAAAGAGAGGCAGTTAATCTCTGTTCCTTGGGGCTTCTTCCTCTCCACCTAGCAGCAGACGCCCGGTGATGGATACCAGGCAGCATCTCAAAAAGTTTACTGCCAGGCACTAAGTACCAGTGGCTGAGCCTGGCACCTGGGCGGGGCGTTTCTCAGAAGACAATGAGCCGCAACTGGGATGCCCGGAGTCAGCAGCCCGCGGTGCTGCCTCGATCTCATCCCGCCCACTTCAGTTCGGTGCCAACTTGGAAACCTCTCAGCGAACCCCGCTGAAAGAGACCCTCACGCCCATCTACCTCCTCCCCTCACTCTGGACTACTTCCGACGACTTAGACAGTTGAGTTCAGGACAATAGCTTTGGAAGGGGAGGGCGGGGTTTAGATGCAGTTGCGGGCTCTTGATTGTAGGGAATCCTTCGCTGAGAGCAGAAAGGGGAAAACTTTTTTTCTCTCAAAAGTGGATATTTTTTTTAAAAAAAGCCCAAGGATCAGGGGATTTACTCAAAAGTCTATTTTACACGCGCAATCAACCCCCGTAACTTCCGAGGGTCCCAAGTGAGCTGGCCCCCTTCCTAAACACCCACCAGCTCGCCACCTTCCCGCTTTGTGGTCTCCCGCCAATCTTGTCGCCTGAAATTCCAATATCGTCGCGCGGGCGGGGGGAGTAGGCTCCCCGGTACTCTACCCTCCATCTTCAACTAGAGACTAACCTGAAGAAACGCCTGCAGGGAGTCGCTTCGCAGGACAGCCACCGCGGCCATGGCTATCGCGTCCGGAGGGAGAAGAGGCCAGAGGGCCACTGCCGCGACATAAAGTCGCCAAGAGGCAGCCAAAAAGCTGCCCCGTTTCCTTGCCCTCCGCCCCTGATTTCTTCTCCCCCCTCGCCGACTCGGCCAGTCTCGGCCAGCCAGCCCGCCAGCCCAGGCTCAGCGCGATCTCCGCGGACTGTCTGACTGCGCCAGGATCACCTCCAAGAATTTGATAAGGACTTTGCTGGGCCGCCAGCCAGTCAGGAGGAAGATTTATGGCTTTGAAGTTTGCCGCTGCCCAATCATCAAAGAATAGCGGCTCTTTCAGAAGCGAAAGCAAATCCTTTGAATCCACAAAGCTCCTATGGTGTGTTTGTTGGTCTGGATAAAAGAACTGATTATTAGGGGGGGATGGGAAGGGAGGAGATAAAGGCGGGACAATTAATGAAGTAATCACTATGTGGGAAATGTATATACACAAATAATTGGATTTTCTTGATCAAAGGGACTCTCACCGCCTGGAGACTCACTCGACGTTCAAGACATTGTATCTTTCCCAAACCACTTGCTTTTTTTTTGCGTTCCCACTTTTCCTTAAGAAATACCTATATCGCGATTAAAAATTTGCCTCGGAGTCTTAGACAATACGTCTTTTGCTGTATCTCACGGATATTTGCCTCTAGACGGTCTGTTTGGATGGCACTCAGTAACTCGTATTTGCTCCTTTTTTAAAAAAAAATAAACTCGCCAAAAGTTCACCGTAGGGACACCTGGTCCCAATATTAAAGTTTGCATTGAGTGGCTATGTACTTTTCTCTAGCCAGAGAATATGTGTGATATGTCCCTTGTAAATAACAAAAGGAAAGGCGTATTTGATCTTGGTTCCATTAGTTGTTTTTTTTGTTTTGCTTTTATTAAAAAAATATACAACAGTCGTGCAATTTATTTAATACTTTGAACGTGACCCCTTTAGATAGTGATGTCCAACGTTTTCTGGCGATGAAGACCTCAAGTTCTCTGATTTTACAGAGCAAGAAAGCTGCCCAAGAAAGTATTAGAAATGCGATTCGTGAACTTTACACTCCGAAATGAAATCTATTCAAAGGCGTCCTTTTAAGTAAAGTGGGTGACCCTCAAAGAGGCTGCCGCGGCGAGACCCTCGATTCCTTCCAAGTTTCTCAAATGGCGAGTTGGACTGCAAACACTTCCCCCCCCCCCACCCCGTCTCAAAACCATTTCCCTCTTCGGATGATCTAGCAGTTAACTTCTCGATTGTTTGCTTCAGAAGCGGAGTTGCGTTCTCTTTATTGGCAAATAAAAGGCTGCTCCGTTCCCGCCTTTACGCGCTTTCCATTTTCCGCAGTCGTCTCCAGAGTGACCTGAGAGCGGCTGTTGAGCTGTCCCGATTCCAGGCGGTTTGGTACTTCTTTAGTGGGTGCGCTTACTTGAAAACAGCGGCCAGGCTAACGGCTGGGGCGGCTGTAGGCTGCTTTCGCCGCAGAGCGCCCCGCATGCCTGAACGACTGCGCCCAAGAGAAGGGAGACTCTCTCTGCGCCCGGCCTGACGAACGAACCGCCGCTTCTTTGGGGATCGCGCTGAAGTTGAGACACGTGCCGAAAAGGAGCTTTGTACGGCAAGAGCGTCTTGGGAAAGAGGAAGGGGCGGGGGCGGGCACAGGCGGGAGGCGGCCCTTTGCTCCTCCCCGCCGCTAGATGACATTTCTCTTACTTTCCCCAGGTAACCTGAGCCGCCCCGCGGTGGCCGCGCTCAATTGTTTTCGTGTTGCCACTGAAACCTTTTAAGGGGCCGTCCGGCCGCGAAAGAGAAAGGGAGAGGAGGGAGGAGGGCGATATCTTTATCTGGCCTTCCTATCCAAACAACCCTCGGCCCCGCGAAGGGTTCCAAAGAGTTGTAAAGGCTTGAATCGCGTCGGTGTCTTTGAAGGGATTAAAGGGCCGAGGCCTCTCCCACGGCTCCATACGGATTCCCAGGAAGAAGCAAAGCCCCTCGCCGGGCCTCTGGATAGCCTTCCACCTCGCACGTTAACGGTGCCGCGAGGAGAGCGGGCATCTGAGGTTTTTCGACTCGTAACTGCTTAATCGTATCGATCCTGTGGAAATGCAGGCTGGCGTGGGAAGAGGAACGGCGGAGCAGATCGATGCGTTTGCCGCGTTGAGATACTTGACAACAGCTTTTAATCAAGAGGCCCCCAGCGGTCCGCTTGAGGAAGAGCTAAGATTGTCCCCCTGCCCTTGTTTGTAAAGCGCAGAGGCGCCCAAGTATAGATATGACATACGTTACATGTTTAACGTGCCCGTGCGCACAGAAATGGACTTAGTAGCCTGGGTAATTATTTTGCCCCCTGTAAAGAAGACTTTGTGTCCCTGTCCGATCTCCAGCTGTTCAGATTTGGTTTGGCTCCATCTGTGAACAGTTAAGGCTTGTGAAGAAACCAGCCGCATTGTGGACGTCTCTCCTTCCCGCTCCCGTCCTCGCAGTTACTCTCTTTTTCTTCTCTTTCCAGAAGCGGCGGCTGTTTACATGGGACGGCACAGACCAGAGCAAACGCAGGAGCTTTTTCCGGCCTGTGATAGCAGCAGGGAGATTCCCAAGACCGCCGGACAGCCAGAGGGCGGGGGGAGGGGGGTGGGGTAGGGAGGATGCAGCCTAGCTCAGCGATCTCAATTCTCTTTAAGTTCATAGAGGAATGGGGAGGCTAATCCGGAAGGGTGAAGAATCGGGGCGGGGGGGGGAGTTTCGATCTCATAGCAGCATCCAGAGTAATAGTTGCAAATCCAGCCATAGCAGAGAAGTTACAAGGACACTGCTGGCGAGGGGCGGTGGTGGTGAGCACTCTTTCCCTACATTTACACCATTGCTTTGATCCAGCACCCTGCCCTCCTGCCAGCTGAAGTCCCTATTTATGAAAGGAGACTCCAGAACAATCAGATGTGGAGGCAACCATTGTTACAAGCCAGGAAGAATTCCTTTGGGGCCATCAATAAAAGTACACCTTTTGAATTTTATGAATCTATTAACTCACTCCTTCCTCAGGCCTTCCCTGTGGAAGAGGTTGCATGAAGCTTTCTATTATTGAAATGGTGGTTCAATGTTAATATCCATTGTTGCATTTCCCAGTAGTGAATCACCCACATTAGCAACATATTAACTGGACAGAGAATAAATACAATCATATGTTATGCCTATGTTGATTTATTTATTAAGAATGGCATCACACAGAGCTTTATTTGGAAATCTCCAAGAGGGGTATAGGATTAGCCTAAATCTGGATATGCAATGAAATTGGGGAAATCAATATTCCGATTTTTGGATCTAAGCAAAATGGACAGCAGAAACTTTTTTCAATTACTATATATTTCATCAGTATGGAAAATTGGTGCTCTACTCTGTTCTGAAACCATATTTTTATTGCAATGATAATAGCTTCATTTAAAGACCTTAGAAGGTCAATGGACTACATTTATTTCATATCTGTATCACTTCTTGAAAAACCTATAATTACCATCAAGCAAAATATTATGTTACCTTGAACATTGGAGAAGAGCAGGAAAAGTGACACAGCAAAGCTTAAGAGAACAAAATTAAATGAGGAAATGGAATCATGCAGGCTTTAAACAGAAGTAGAGTTCAGACAGCTAACACCAGGAAAGATTTGGAACCATATTGAACTATTATTCTCTGATCCAGAATGCCACCAAATGGAAGCCATAGGATGAAGATTTAGGCTTCTTCCTTCTTATCTGGTCACTGGGAGTTCAGGAAACATTCTCCAATAATCCTCCATCAAATGGCTTCAGCCAAGGTAAGGTGACAGCAGCAATCTAGAGGAACAGACCTGTCTCCTGGTAGAGAAGAATAGCAACAAGAATGGAGTCACAGAGGTGGCAGAGGAAGTGGCAGCTACTTCAGGTTTGGGTTGGGTTTCCTTCTTCAAAGAGCCTCATATACCCTTTTTCATACTCCAGACAATGGAAATCTGGAGAGAGAAGAGAGAATAAAGTGCATAGGTAATGTTCCGTTTGGGAGAGGAGCAGTACTCCAAAACAAAGGGAGAATTTGTACGTAAAAAGTAGATACCCAAACAGGGATGCAAAAATTGGGAGGACCACTGGATGGCAGCAAGGAGTTGGAGTTGTATTGCTTTGCTGCCATCTAGCCGTTTCTGGATTTTTGCATCCCATGTTCTGGTAGTCTAAAAAATATATACAATTGCAGGGTAAGGAGCCCATCCAGAATGAATCAAGATGAGCTATGATGGGCATGAATAGAAGGATGCAGGTTACATCCAAATATACTTTTGTGTTCGCAAGAGAAAGCAAACTAGAAAGCTACGGTACCAAACCAGTTTATTGATCTAGTTAACTCAGGATTGCTGAAACAATCCAGCAAAAGTTAAATCAAAATTCAGTAATAATTTTCATATCGTCATAATACATTACTTTCAAATTTTGCTGGATTATATCCCTTAAAAAATAATGTGTATATTGTTTCTTCAGTACAGAAGATATATCAACATTGCTGCAGTCTTAAAAAATGCATTGGAAAGTTCAGTGACTGCATAATCTTCAGAAAAATATTATATACCTGCAGGCAGGGACTTCCTTACTACCGATCTTTGTGAAGCTGCTCTGGTTGCCTTTTTTATTTTGGCTAAAGAACAAAGCATAAATCCTTGCTTTTTTCTTTTATTAAAGAGACAACATGAGAGAAATAAATAATCCATTGTTAGAAAGAAAAAAATAACCTCAAACAAAAGAAAAGAAAGAAAAACAAATGCTTGAAAGTACATATCTGTTTATTTACTTGAATGACAATGGAATTTAAGGTGAATATCCCTTAAAGAAAGTGGACATTTATTTATTAGTGGACAGGTATGTTTGTGTAGAAGAGAAATAAAAATCTGTGTCTGGCTTCCCACTTTGTCACCTTAAGGTTGGTGCATGTAACTTCAGTTGAAACCATCCTGGATATTTATTTGTGATATACATTATTTGCGAACGTATATCACTAAATAAAACATATGGGATAAGTGGAATGGGTAATTATAAAATTACAAAAAAGGTTAAAATTAACCAGACAAACAACCATTTCCGAAGGGTGATTAATTTTTAAATGTTTTACTTTTCAGTCCGGGTGTCCGCAGACATTTTCAGTTTTGCATATTCCATTGTTTTTAACAGCATTTTGTCTTATCAGTAAACTATGACTTTGACTACCTCCCTGACCCAACTCACCCGTACAATATTTGTGCCTCTAGTTGTGCCTTTCTAAATATCCTTATTTGTATTTCCATGCAGACTAAAATTTGCACAGAGGACAAGAGAAATCAACTAGGAAAATATGGTTAAGGTAATAACTGTCCACTTGAATAAACTTATCTTTCTTGCATTTATGTTGTTGTATTAAGTGTTCAGCCCCAGCAAATAACTCACACATGTAAATACTGGTACTACTGCTCCAGTGAAAGACAGAGATCATTCCAGTGATTTGCAGTAAGAAAACTGACAACAGCAAGAACTGATTTTTTTATATTCAGTCAATTTACGTTCCCTAGGGCAGGGGTCTTCAAACTTGGTCCTTTTATGACCTTTCTTACCACAATTGTTAGATGAATCACTGTAGTTATTAAATTAGAAATATGGTTGTTAATTGAGTCTGACTTCCCCATTGACTTTGCTTGTCAGGTCGCAAAAGATGATCACATGATCCCGGGGCACTGCAACCATCATAAATACATGCCAGTTGCCAAGCATCCAAATTTAGATCACATGACCATCAGGATGTTGTAATGGTCGTAAGTGTGAAAAACAATCATACGTCAGGGCCATTGTAACTTCAACAATCACTAAATGAATGGTTGTAAGTTGAGGACTACAGCTATAACTTTCAAATAATACTTGCCAACTTAGAAATAGTTCACATTGGCTTAGCAGGTCATGTGAAAGTTAACTAAACGTAGAATCACGTTATAAGTTGGGCATCTGTCATCTGTCATAACTAAAAATAAATCAAAAGCAGAATCTAAACTTAGAATGGGATGGTAACGTGTATACAGTTTCTCCAACTACACTGTGATCTAGCTGATTCTGATTGAATCAAGTTTCATCATGAATGTGCACAGTGCTTTTTTTGTTAAAAAAAAAAAAAAAGGTGCCGGAACTCACACACGTCATACAACCCGCCTTGCCTACCCTACAAGGTTCCATCCAAAAAAGGTGCCGGAACTCCATTTTGGGCGTTCTTTGACAAAAAAAGCCCTGAATGTGCAGAAGAAAGAGGGAGAGGGACAACATGTTTGGACAAGAGATGTATCTGTTGTGTGCCAAAACCAAAGATTGTAATGATTCATCAGATGTTTCCTTCCAGGGGTAGGCAACCTTGGCTCTTTTATGACTTGTGGACTTCAACTCCCAGAATTCCTGAGCCAGCATGCCTACCCCTGCCTTAGACTTAAACACAGAGGAACTACTGATGCCAGGACCTCATGCCGTTTCTAACAGCCTTGATTGTGGCTTCTAAGACCCACCAGACATTATATATTATAGGTATTCCTTCTCTTATGACTACTGCTGAGCCCCAAATTTCTGTGGCTAAGCAAGACAGTTGTTAAGTAAGTTTTGCCCAATTTTACAACTTTTCTTGCCAGGGTTGCTAAGTGAATCTGGTTTCCTCATTGACTTTGCTTGACAGAAGGTCACAAAAGGTGATTCCACGACTCTGGGACACAGCAACCGTCAATAATATATGACAGTGGTCAAGCATCCAAATTTTGATCATGTGATCACGGGATGCTGCAAATGGTTGTAAGTGTGAAAAATGGTCACTTTTTTTCATCGCTGTTGTAATTTTGAACAGTCGCTGATTGAATAATTGTAAGTCAAGGACTACCTGTACCTTGAAATAATTATATAAATTATAATTAAAACATTTCATGTTAATTTAATTAAAATTAAATAAATCAACTTTTGTTTTTTCATGGTTCATTGACAGAGTTGGCTTTACCTTACTTATTTTTGGAAACATATTTCCTAGTAAACCACCCCAAAGTTCAACAGAAGCCCTCCAACTTGTTTATCCTCACTTAAGAGAATGGAGAATCATCTTACGTTTTTCTTCCCCATCTACCACTTGCTCTGCTCTCCCTGAAATACATGTAACAGAAATTTGTAGGCATAATGATTATTGTAATAGTAATAATAATACTTATAATTATTAATTATAATTAATCATTATCCTCAATTCTTAGGAAAAACATAGGACAGTGATGGCAAACCTTTTAGAGACCGAGTGCGCAAAAACCACCCTGCTCCGCCCGCCCACTCCACCCCTTCTACTGCTCCCCTGCCCGCCCGCAGGGCCACCCACCACCTCCACGGCCTGCTGCAGCAGATCGCCCAGGCAGCCCTGCAGCGCCATGGCGGCCACACCCTCCGCCCGTACCCAACAGCATCATGTGCGTTTGATGGGGCGCGAGGGCAGAGTCTTGTCCCTGCTGCTCGGCTGCCATGTGCTTGCCGTGCTGCTCCACGCGGGCTGCGCCGGGGTCGACTCTCCTCTGGGGGGCTGCTGTAAGGGGGCCGCGGGGGGAGACAGGGCTGGGGTGATGGTGCACGTGCCCACAGAGAGGGCTCTTAGTGCTGCCTCTGGCATGCGTGCCATAGGTTCGCCACCACTGACATAGGATCTTCCATATCCCACATCAATCAGTATTTTCTACAGTGTATTTTTGGAAGCTCCTGGTTTTTAAGGACACTACTGAATTTTTGATTTGTCTGAGTGCAAATAACGTTCAGATTGAAGTTCCCACTACCACATCAAACATTCACATTATTTACCATGTCAACAAATGGAGGATTTTCCAAGGAATTTGCACATGGAACGTTTTGTGAGAAAAGTATAAATGTAATTCTTAGGAAAATAAAATAATTTGCTTGCATTAAATTGGATCTATCCTGTAAGTGTTAAGCAGGCCTTCTTCCTGATAGCCCCTGTAGCGTAACCTACTTAAGAGCACCATTATATGACTGTAATATTATTAAGGAGCCTATTCTTGCTACCAGAAAGGATAGTAAGTCCCAATAACAACATTGTTCCATTTATTGTTGTATCTAATACCTTTTGCATTTCCCTTCACTTAGCCAGAATACTGAGGGCTACTGGCAGAAAAATAAAAGATCATGAACATGCAACCACAGAGCAAATTGAAAAAACAGAAACATTATTCCAAAAGAGCAAGTATAAAAAAATTCAAGGCCTAAACACAGTTTAGGAAACACCCTGGAAACTGTAGAGAAGCAAACAGGGTTATTGTCTGTAATGAAGGTCATTACATTGAGTTCCAGGTATACCTTGATGAGGACACCATATTGGAAAGCGCTGGACTGTGACCAGCAATATTAATAAAACCACAGATGGTCACTGATTGGACAACCCTTATAATTTGTAACCAAATACATTTATCAGAACCTTTCCTCTAAGGCAGGGGTAGGCAACCCAAAACACTCAAAGAGCCACTTGGACCCATTTCCCACCAAAAACAAAACACCGGGAGCCGCAAAATCCTTTTGATATCTAAAATGAAAATAACACTGCATATATCCTTTTTTACCTTTATTATAGGTGTGTGTGTTTGTGTGTGTGTGTGTGTGTGTGTATATATATATATGTGTGTGTGTGTATATATGTATGTATACACACACACACACACACACATACATACATACATATATATATATATATATATATATATATATATATATATATACACATACACATACAGGTAAAAAAAGGATATATGAAGTGTTATCTTCATTTTAGATGTCAAAAGGGTCTCTCTCTCTCTCTCTCTCTCTCCCTCCCTCTCTGTCTGCCGTTGGTCTGCCTGCCACTCCTCTTCCCCCACTCTCTCTCTTTCCTCTCTCTCTTTCTCTCTCTCTCTCCTATCTGCTGCTCACCTGGCAAGCTTCAAGCTGTTGTCCAACAAGCTCAGGGTAAGCAACCTCGTCTCTTTTATGACTCATGGACTTCAACTCCCAGAATTCCTGAGTCAGCCTAGCTGGGCTAGCTAGCTCTCTCCTGCCCTTCCTGCTTCCTGCTTCCTGCAGAGAAGCAGCAAAGGGAGGAGCTCCGTCCAGAAAGCTTTTCAGCTCCTCGGAGAGCACTGTGAGTGCAATCTTTTACACACACACACACACACACACACAGAGAGAGAGAGAGAGAGAGAGAGAGAGAGAGAGAGAGAGAGAGAGAGAGAGAAGCAGGGAAGCGCAATTGCCTCTCTCTGTCTCTGTCTCTCTCTGCAAAGGCAGAGGAGGCTGGGAGCCACCGGGGAAGGCTCAAAGAGCCGCATGCGACTCCGGAGCCGCAGGTTGCCGACCTGTGCTCTAAGGAGTTTAGGAGATATATATTATTCTCTCAGCTGCTACTCTTTCTCTCTCTCTTTTATGGTCACAATAACTCTGGAAGCTAACTTGGCAAAAACTTATTTAGCAAAGTTCATGATCATGTGGGGTCAGATCCCTCACAAGCCTCCCCAGTTTTATTTATTGTGCCACATAGGCTGTTTTCCTGTTTTGCTTCATATTGTTAGGAACATTCCTTTGTTCCTAACAATATGAAGCAAATGCCCATGAATTTAGATGGGACATTGCAAAACCCAGCACAATAAAGGTATAGAACCTGTGGTGGGATTCAGCCAGTTTGCACCACTTCAGCAGAACTGGTAGCTAATTTTTTGTTGCCCAGGCCCAGAATGGACTTCCGGAAGCGGCATCCACACAGAGAACCGGTTGTTCATATATTTGAATCCCACCACTGTGTAGAATGAAATTCAGACTGTCAGACATCTCTTCTGCATGAACACTTCCTTCAGGCAGATAGCTCCTGCATCAGGAAGAAAACTCAGAGCTCAACATTCTGCGTTCTGTTCTGCTAGCTTTCTACATATTCAAGTTTAAAAAAACAAAGGTAAGGAGGCATTTGCCAAATGACAGACATAAGTGATACAGCCCATTTTTACAAATTTAGATTTCTTTTCCTATGAAGGTTCCATTTAAATTTCCACTGAGGCTCACTTCAAGAAGGATTGAATACTATAAATTTGCCTCAGCCACTGGTCACCATTCTTTACTTAGTTCTTGGATGTAAAGTTACAGTTGTCATTTGTTAACTTAGTTGCCCTTTCAGAACCATTCATATATGACACCATTTGTGTAAGAGCAACATATCTTATATTGAGAAATCTCCATAGCTACTTCTTATTTCCAGCTGTTTCAGCATAAAAAAAACTGGGCCCGTAGGAACTTGAGTCCCTGTTCAGGAAATCCTCTGGCACATGAGCAGAATGAACAAGTTTTACCACCATTTCTATAGCAATATCTTATCTCATAACTGATAGAGGGCAACAGACTTTCTAC
The DNA here is from genome assembly GCF_016545835.1 of Crotalus tigris. Lineage (NCBI taxonomy): Eukaryota > Metazoa > Chordata > Lepidosauria > Squamata > Viperidae > Crotalus > Crotalus tigris. The sequence continues at coordinate 31,355 of NW_024097499.1, read as the reverse complement.
CTCAACGTTTGCTGCTGGCTTCTGAAGAGGAGATATTTTTGCCTGTTAAATGTATAACTATTCTGGGCAGGCCACTTTTAAAACTGCAGCTTCGTATTTTATAGCCCACACAGACTCTGATCATAATGATTGTAAAAATTAGCCATTTTTGATCTCTGCTGCCTTCCCTGCAGGGATAACTCAGCTCTCAGGAGCTTCTCAGAAACTTTTTTCTGGGAATAAGTTCTTTTTCTGGCATACATTAAGAGTCCTTCTACATTCTTGTTTCCTCTAGGAAAAGTTTTTTTTTCTTCTCTCCCTTGTATATTTGTATTATCTTTCCTCTTTCTCTAGTACCAGTCTAGACAAGTTTGCTGTACTTGAGATCACACAATTAACTCATCCCATCCTACTTAAAAGCCAGTGGGCTTAACAGTACTTCAAAGGAAGCAGGTATAAAATTGCAGATGATTAACCAGTTCTGGGGACAACAATGAAGCAAGGGTAAAACACTGTGCCCAAAACAGAATTCTGCCAGCATCATCAAGGACACTTTGAAGCAGGTAATGAGGGGAATGAAAAGGGTACTTGTCCATAAAAATACTTTCTTGTTTCTCAGCTTGAATCTGAAGAGGAGATTCAGTGAACAGTGGGGGAAAATACAGGTAGTCCTCGACTTACAGTAGTTCGTTTAATGACCAAAGTTACAATGGCACTGAAAAAAGTGACTTACAACAGTTTTTCACATTTATAACATTGCAGCATCCCCCATGGTCATGTGAACAAAATTCAGTGCCTGGCCACTGGCATATATTTATGATCACTGCGGTGTCTCAGAATCATGTGATCACCTTTTGTGACCTGACGAGCAAAGTCAACGGGGAAGTCAGATTTACTTGGCAACCGTGTAACTAACTTAACAACTGCAGTGATTCACTTAACAACGGTGGCAAGAAAGGTAATAAAATGAGGCAAAATTCACTTAGCAACTGTTTCACTTGGCAACAGAAATTTTGGGCTCAATTTTGGTTGTCAGTGCTTTTTTTGTAAAAAAAAAAAAAAAAAAAAAAGGTGCCGGAACTCACACACGTCATACAACCCATCTTGCCTACCCTACAAGGTTCCATCCAAAAAAAGGTGCCGGAACTCCATTCTGGGCGTTTTATGAGAAAAAAAGCCCTGGTGGTTGTAACTGGAGGACTACTTACAGATGGAAAATCCATGGACAGCACTACTGAAAGAATTTACAGGAAAGCATATTGTTTTAGCTTTTTACTTCTACATAGAATTTTGTCATGATTTTGATTAAATAGTTTGGTGAAACTGAGAAACCTACAAGCTAAGGCACGAGTGCAGGAAGGTATGTGTGTTTATGTCGTCTTCTGTCCTCTTCCATGCCTTTTTCATTGGGAGTGATACTTTAACATAGGGCACATAAGTTGACAATGCTGAAATGCAACATCTCCTTTATGATTTTGTCGTTCTCTGGACATCAGTTTCATGCACTGACCAACTTTTCCCACTTTGATACGTTCTTGACATTTTACCTCCACACATGAGAACTCTGAAATGAGGCCTCTGAAGTGCATCTGTGTGACTCAGAGTATGACCATTGGGGGGAGGGAAATCCATGCCCAGTTTGGAATCCTCACCACAAGCTCTGTGCATGACTGTGTAAGGAAGACATAAAGAGGGACTTGGGATAATACTGTAATCTGCCCAGAATCACCCTGTGGTAAGATAGGTGGTCAATCAGTTTTACAAACAAACAAATAAATAAAATTGGTAAAAAAATCCTATTTTGTACAGTGACCTGAGAAATGGAGAGAATCCACCTGTCAGGTTGTAAATCCTTTAATATGCTTTACGAAATGTTTAAAAACATTTACTTGAGAGAAAACCATTGTCTTCTCATCACATGATGGTAATTCCTTGTGTAAGTAGTTCCATTTATTCATTTGTTGGAAGAAATAGATCTCTCTATATCAAAGAGTGAGGGCATCAAAATCCCCAGCATGTACAAAAGAGGCTGCGGTGCAAGTTCTAAATAGTCTGCCTCAGCTTTTATCTCAGTGGTACATTAAGTTATACCACAATCGCTTTTTTCACTAGTAGAAAGAATTATAAACACATTTTGGAGCAGTATGAGGGTGTCTCAATTTCAAGGTAATTTGTTATAAAACGCAAACCATTTTATGCAATCTGGTAAAATGCACAGGAAGATAATTCAATCCATCTGAGAAATGTGGTTTACCACAAAGTACAAGGAACACCAGTGGGGATTCCTTTTTTTTTTTTTGACCCTTCGAACAAATGCCAACATTAGCTGCTAAAATTTGCTTCCTGTAAACATGCTGGATGTGATAAATGACTAACATAAATGCAGAGAAATAGACAGAGAATTGACTGGATAAGGGACATATCAGACAGGGATGTATTCTGTCTCCACTGTTGTTCAATATCTATTTTGAGTCAATCTTCAACGAGGCACTGGAGAACATCGATGCTGGCATCAAAGTAAACGGTGTTTGGATCAACAACTTAAGATATGCTGACGATACAGTTCTGCTTGCCAGTAAGCATGAAAACCTTCAGCTCCTCATCAACAGAGTCACAGAAATATCTGAAAAATACAGCTTGAAGCTTAACACCTCAAAAACCAAGATCATGGTTGTCAGCAAACAACCCATTAATTTACCACCAATAAATTCAGAAGGAATACCACTAGAAAAAGTTGAAAGGATCACGCACCTCGGTTCTAATTTACATGAAAGGTGGGACATGACCGTTGAAGTAAAGACAAGGATAGAAAAAGCCTGAACAGCATTCTTCAAAATGAAAGAGGTCTTCTGAAGTCACGACATAAGCCTAAGACTGAAAATCAGGCTTGTCAGATGCTATATTTTTTCTATCCTGTTCTATGGAGTAGAGAGTTGGTCTCTGACAGAAGGCCACCTGAAGAGACTAGAAGCATTTGAAATGTGAATTTACAGACGGCTATTACGTATACGCTGGGTTGACAAGATTAGAAATGAGAAGGTGATAAGCCACCTGGGAAAGCCAAGGGAAATCTTCAAAACATTTAAAAAATGAAAAATAGAATATTTCAGACATGTGATGTGACACCCAGAAAAATACAGCATACTCCATTTAATCCTCCAGGGAAAGATTGAAGGCAAACGAGGTCTAGACAGAAGAAGAACATTGTGGCTTCAAAATCTAAGGGATTGGTTTGGACAAAACTCAGCAGCACTTTTTCGTGTGGCTGCTGATAAAAACAGGATCGCCAACATGATTGCCAACGTCAGATAACGAATATGGCACAAGAAAAAGAAGAAGGGACATTAATAGTACCAAAGAAAGGAGGACTGTAATTAGAGTGATTTTTTTGTTTGTTGGTTGTCACTGTGAGTTGTGTTGGGGGGGGGTGCACGAAGGGAGGCTCAGCCAATCTCATTGTACACATTTTGTACTTTGACAATAAAGGTTGATTTGATTTGATTTAAAAAAACAGCTGAATGCAACTACAATTAAAAAGAACTACAGATAGTCTTTGACTTATGACCACAACTGAGCCCAAAATTTCTGTTGCTAAGTGAGACACTTGTAAAGTGAATTCTGCCCCATTTAATGACTTTTCTTGCCAGTTGTTAAGTAAGTCACTGCAGTTGTTAAGTTAGTAAGTGAATCTAGCTTCCCCATTGACTTTGCTTGTCAAAAGGTCAGAGAGAGTGATCATATGACCCCGGGATATTGGCAACTGTAAATGTGAAATAGTTGCCAAGCGTCTAAATGTTGATCATGGGGATGCTGCAATGGCCATAAATGTGAAGAACAGTCATAGGTCACTTTTGAACAGTCACTAATGAATTGTTGTAACTTGAGGATTACCTGTATAACAATAAAGAGCAATGTAGTGTTAGATGTGCACTACAAAGTCTACATAGACACTTCTGTCACACACTAACACAAACTTCTTTCTTTTCAAACACACCACATTCTCTGTCTCTTGTTTTCTCCTCTTTGACCATATAGTCACATTTGGGATTTGAGACTTTTTTTACTAAGAAGTCACGGCAGCCTCCGCTACCCCCAAAATAAACTTAAAATGTGCACTGACAATCCCCAAGAGAAAGAAGGGAGGCTTGGGAGACCACCTCTGAGCTTAGATATCCACTAGGTTCCACTTCCTCCCCAGTCAGATCTTTTGCCTCATCATTATGTGGGCTCCTTGGAGGCCAGCCAAATCATTCTTGCACTTATGTGCATTATTAACATCAACCTGCCTTCCATGAGACATCAGTAAAGCAGGCTATCACATTTAGGCTTCACAAATCAGAATCAGTGTTAGATAGCAGCAAGAAGATACAGAAGACACATTCTTTGTTGCTATCTAGTGATTGTTTAATTATTGCAATCCAAATATGACATTCCTATCGGAGAGAAGACAAAACAGAGCAGACTAAAAAGACAGACAGAAGTTGAATTGAGCTAAAAGTCCATGTGGATAGAGAATAAACCTCTGTTCACAGTGGCTAGCATGATTTTGAATGTCTGACCACCTTCAGATGATACATTTATAGACATGAGTAACTTGCCATGAGTTTATAAATATAATTTAGGGGAATCTTCATTTTATATAATAACTAACTCTCTAGATCAAGGATCAAAACCTAGAGACTCTGAAGCCAAAGCAAATTCAATGACTGCCATTCATTGGTCTCCAGCTGCCACTTTCTGTCATTCACTTGATAAAATTCCTTCGAATCCAATAATAATGCAGATAATTTTTTAAGATTAAATTTATATGCTCCTCAATGATTTGAAGCAACTTAGAGATATAAACATTACCAAAAAACACACCCCAAAACCAAAACCAACACCCCCCCCCCCAAAGAAACAAAAATGAAGAACAAAAGATGGCAAAGATGACCAAAGTGACAAAAATCAATCAGGAATGGAAGAAAGGGTGAAACCTACAAATCCAAGGGAATCCTTAGTTGCCAAGTATCCCTCCTTTCAGCTTAACTGGGGTCATCCACACCCAGGAGGAGATATCAACCAGGAGGAGAAAGCCAAAGAGTGGCAAAGTAGAAAAGAGCTAAGAAAAAAAGTAGTCACAAAGTACCACAAATCTAGCACAAAAGGAATTAATAGTGGGCGGCTGACCTGGAGTGGTGATTGAAAGTTGAAACAAAAAACCAAAAGGGGGAAGCAGGGGGAGACTGGAAAATAAATAGAGGCACTCTCCTTTTTTTTTTTCCGTGCAGGCTTGGACCCTTGCTAAAAACAGACAACTAAGGAGTCCAAGAAGGCACTTGTCAGGATGCTCCAATCATACTGCTTTGTGAAGAAGAATGAGGAAAAAAATATATGAAAGCTAGTTCCTTCCTGTCTCCGATTTTGAGTTTCCATGCTTGAAACATGGATGACTAACGTTTGAGTTCATTAACAACCAATGTGCTGAGATCAGACAATTGCTTTATGAAGGTATGTTCTTGCATTTTATATGTAAAATCCATTTTTATTTCTTATCTTGAGTTGATAGGAAATACAGGTGTGAACAAAATACAGCTTTCGTGCAGGTGAATGAATACAGTCTAAGCAACTCTAATGATATTATTGATGTTACTATGATTGTCCAAATTTGGGGAGGTGGGGTGGGAAGAAACTGATATTCATATAACTGTTGTATTGTATTCACAGTACTTGCTGGATAAATGTTTAGGCACAGAATTCTGCTGTACGAACTATACGATCCACTTATTTTCTGAAATTTAGTCAGTCAAAGCTATTATGCCCAGGCAATGTAAGATGCCCATAGACTGACTGCCACCTCAGGAGAACTGTACCCTCTTCTTGGGAAACAGCACACATATAGTTGATCTTACCCTCAGGATATATCTGCAAGAAACTATACTGATAAATCATTCCAGGGAAGGGATTCATCTCTTCCACCCTAAACATAACGTACTTTATATCCTGACACCAGATGCCAATCTTCACATAAATTATTGCTTCTGGTGACCTGCTGGTGGGGATGATTATTAGATATGAATATGGCTTCTGAATTATTCCAGTGATCTGAAAGAGGTGCAATGAGATGTGAAATGTCAGTCTCCGCTATCACTCTTGGGTGTTAGTCTCCTAATAAATGAGGGCCGGGAATGGGGGGAGACATAACACTGCACTGCATTCCCAACTTCAAAAGAAGTTACCTGTTTTATTGTTGCCATGATTAAGAGCAAATCATCCAAGATTTGCAATAGCCCTATGGGCAGAACAAACTGATCATCAAATGAAATGGATGGCCACTCAGCTGGGGAGCATGTAAATGTGTAAGAAAAAGAGTTCCCTGCAAAGATGCCAGGCATGCTTTTTAATAAAACATCTCTCATGTAACTCAGGCTTGCTTCATAACTGCTACACTGAGAATATTAATTAAAAGGAAAAAGAACTCTGATTGAAGAAAAGCAATAGAATAATAATATGATTTACCATCCCCCCCCAAAAAATCTGGTATTACCAGAAGCAGAGAGATCCTGAATTAGGAAGGTTTAATTCAAAATTATCAGGAGTGTTTGCAAACTCCTAGATGCAGGTACAAAAACGTTTTAGTTGATTGAGTTCATCACTAATCTTTTTATTTTAATTGATTATCTGAAACTTCAAGAGTATCTTTCCACAATAGGTAAACATAGATCAGTTTTATATTTGTCCTCTTCCTCACCAAGTCGATTTATCACAGATTGCTAATTAAATACCTCCTTTGCAAGGGTTACCACTGAAATGATAAATAAAGGTATACGTCCGTCCGTAGGATAAGGTACGTGGTATTTGTCACTGGAAAACAGGCATTTGGAAGGAGAAAGTCCAGACTGACAGAGCAGTACCTTCAATTACAGTTTTTTGTCTGTTAAAATTTTGACTTTATTTGGCAAAGACAATTGAGCAAATTTCTTGATTTTCTTTCTCTTCCCTCTAGCCTAAACGCTCATTTCCCTGCTTCCCAAATCATGATCACTAAAGGCTATATTAAATGGCTGAGAAAAACAGATGGTTCTCCCATTTGATAAATTACCAGGGTCTAAATAAAACAAGTTATACCTTCACTTATGCCAGTGCTTCTCAATTATTTTCTGTCATGCCCCCCTAGGAAGAAGAAAACATTTCGCGCCCCCCGCGTGACTGTAAAAATTTTTTTTCTGTGCAGAGGACCGATTTCTGGGTCTAAAAGTCACACGGGCGGGTTTGGCCAATCAGGATAGAGCATCATGTCTATCCAATCGGGTCCTTTGCATGTGTCACGTGCGTTGGCGGTCATGTTGTCCTCCGCGTCGGGCTGCCGCTTGCGAGTGAGTCGGATGATCCGATCTAGAAATCCAATATGACAGTATTTGCCGAGGTCAAACGAGCCCCCCTTTACGGAGCCTCGCGCCCCCCCCTGGGGGGCGTGCCCCACTATTTGAGAAGCACTGACTTATGCCAAGGTTTTCCAATTCTCCTGCCTCTCTCCGTTCCCTGCCTTTGAGAGCCTGTGTAGCTTAATCTGAATGTCATGCTCTGGTTTTACACTTCCTAAAATTTGAGTTTTTTTGGCAAGCTCCTGCAGTTGCTGATATTACTTTTAAATAACAAAAGCATTCTCTTCATTCAGCTCAACTCCCCTGCAAATCAATGGCATCCTGAGGTTTGGAATCTTCTTTTGCAATAGGAACTGTATCATAAAGGAAACTCATAGAGGACTAATATTTGACTTTTCAAGGAACACAGAGAAGGCCAAGCACAACACCAAAGGTTTCACCAAGGGCTTTTCTGTAAATGCTAATAGAGGCAATTCAGAGGCACCAACAAAGAGAACATAGGCAATACGCTGCAGGTGTGAGAAGCTTGAAACAAGAGGGATACTAACCCTTAATGGTATTTCATGTCATTAACTATTCTTTGATGTTCACACACTCAAGGCTCTCTTTTATCTGGTAGGGCGGGATTCTCTTTTTCTTCATGCCTCCTTCAGCTTTCTTTGTTAACACAGCACAACTGCATCTTTACAATTCCTTCTAGCTTTCAAAAACCTCTGCAAAGTGCTTCTAAGTTAGTTTCCACAGCATCTTTGGATACTACGATCAAGTTAACTGAGAGAAAGCTTATTGATTAAATTGAAAAACAGACCAATAAAACAAAACTTAATATTATTTTTATGAGATTCCTGTACCAGGTTTCGATGATTAACTTAACTGATAACAATTATACTTGCAATTTTATTACAGTGGTTCTGGGGTTATGAACTCTTGTGTTTTCCTTTTTTTAATTAACAGACACTTCAAATAAGCACTGTTGTATTAAATCTCTCAGAACAGAATCCATTAACAATATCTTTTTTTTTTTTTTTTAGAAAAGAGACCTCTTAAAACTAACAATTAATGGCCAACAGATTCTAGGTAGCAATTCTGCATTTTTTATTCCTTCAAATCTTGGCTGATCTAATGAAGCAAAGCAGGAATAGACCTGGTTAGTACTTGGATAGGAGACAGCAGAAAAGCCCAGGAGCATATGGTAAGCTAGGAAGTAAGAAAACAACAATAACCTTGGAAAATGACAATAATAAACTGGTTTCCTGGCACTTTTTAAAGGAATAAATCCAGTAAAGTGAGCAGATCTAAGAAAACGGAGAACTCCTTTCTTGACCGCTGAAAGATACTTTGCTCTTTAAAAAAGAGCAGCTAATGAATCTGCTTCCCTCAATTCAAAAAAAAGTCACATTATTCATATTTAGAAAGCAGAAAATCTCTCAGCACCTTTTTTCTGGTGGTTGTTGTGGAAAAAATAGGAGGAGGAAGGAGTATTATGTCTGTTCCTCACCTTGAGTCAAGATGGCTTCCCTGACACTGTGATCAAAGCTTCCCCTACTTTCTATGTGTGTCACAAAGACAGAGACCACTATAGATATCATCTTGACTTTCTTGACCCCACTCTGTGGATATAATTTGTAGCCTCTTCAGGATACCCCAAAACTGCTCCCCCTGAGGAAATAGCTTCACTGTGCATAAAAGCGAGATAGGTGTCAGTCAGAGTGGACAAAATTATGCTCAACAGACCTATATAGTAATTGCTTTTTTTAAGGCTTCTATCAATGTTGTTTGTAGAAACACAAATGCACTTTGCATTAGCATAAAGCTTACCTTTGTGTATAACTAATCATCTTTGAATCCAAGAACAACCCCCCCATATTTTCAACTGAAAAATATAGTCAAAAGAATATACTCACTGAACATTATTTAAGTTATTTTGGTGGTAAATTCAGTGTTGTTTTATAATAGCTTCAATCATTTCTTTTTTTACTTATCTCTGCATTTTTTACTGGTCAGTTTTTTTATCTCCCAGAAACTATGTTTTTGTTCTGAAAAGGAAACTTGAACCAGGATTCAAGTTCTCTGACTTAGCACATGTCATCCCAAGCCACACACAGCTTAGCTAGATTCTTGTAGTTTTTACTTGATCGTTAAAAAAAGGAAAGGAAAACAAAACAGCAGAACTGAACCGTCACCTACCATTGCTCTAAGTAAGATCTGAAAAGGAGCATCAAAGATATCATGGTGGTGATTTTGCACAATTCAACAGGAAGAAACCTCCGGATGGCAGGGTCCATTCTACAGATGGCCTGCCTGGAAATTTCCACAAGGGATACTCTGCCAACCTTGGAGCAGGCAGCAAGATTTTCTCTGATAACTGTAGCAATTTAACAAATTTGTCACAGTAAATTTGTTGCAGTAAAGTTTCCTGATCCAAATTATGCCAAATGTATAATCAGTAGCTAATTGTAATAGAAGAGAATATCTGTAGCACATAGGTAAACTGTGGAGCCTTTGGAACTCTCTGAAGTTGGCTGTTTGCTTGCAGATATTTTATCCAACTAGGAAGCATCATGAAATGTTTGCAAGCAAGCAAACAACCAACCTCAGAAAGCACCAAAGACTCCACATTAGCTAATTGGCAGCTGGAGAAATGCTTTCACAAATTAACATCTGCATGACCAATTGTTCTTCTTAGCAACCCACCACATTCTGCTCTATATGCAGACTTCAGAGCAAACACAAGACTAGTCCTACACAGAGTAGTAGCAGTAATCTAACCATGAAGTTCTCAGAAAATTAACAATGGTAACTTAACTGCAGTTCAGCAAGTGACAGACAGTGGTGGTTGCTTGGACCTCCTGTGACAATAGGGGCAGTAAACCATCTGTTATGTCCCGAGCCTTGCAAACGGCTCGGGCGTTTGCAGGCAGTCCCGGGCAGGTGCAAAGCTGCCCGGGACCAGACAGGCTGTCGCCAGCGCCGTGCGCATGCGCGGGTGCTGGCGCGGGAAAAGTAACCCATTTACCCGGGAGTTGCCTATATAAGAGGCTGCGAGGCGTTTGGGCGAGGCTGAAGCCATCTTCCTGTAAGCTGAACGCTGAATAAAAGAAACTGAGAACTCCAGCTGCTTCTCGTGTCTGTTTTCCCGCCACGGACTCAACACTGGCGACGAGGTGGGATGCCTTGCACTACCTGGAAAGGAAGAAGTGTAAGCTTACCCAAGGAGTCCTGAGCGGCGGAAGAGGAACGGCGTCGACTCGGCAGCTGCCCGCCAATCCGGTGCGCATTCGGGGGTAGGCTGGCTGATAGACCCGTCTCCTGAAGATCCGAAGATGGCGAAAATCGGAAGGCTTTCGGAATTCGACGTCTCACATCCAGAGCGGTGGGAGTCCTACGTATCCAGAATGGAGAACTACTTCAAGGCAAACCAAGTGAGGGAAGATAGCTTGAAGGCTGCCACCCTGCTTTGCGTTTGCGGCCAAGACGCCTTCGAAATCGCAGAAAACCTTGCAGCACCTGTCCCAGTAGAGTCTGTAAGCTACGCAGACCTGAAGAAGCTGCTGAAGGAGCACTTCCACCCCAAGGTGTCCGTTATCTCATGGCGCCACACCTTCGAACAGAGGGATCAACGGTCCGGTGAGTCAGCCAAGGAATACATCGCCGCGTTACGGAAGGCCGCCAAGCCCTGCGAGTTCAAGGACCTCGAGGAACGACTGAGGGACCGATTCGTGTGCGGGTTAAGGCATCGAGAGCTACAACAGAGACTTTTCGCTAAGGAAGAATTATCCTTCCAAGACGCCTTAAGGGAAGTCACCGCAGAAGAAGCAGCAGGCGGCGCCGTCAAGAACATGCGGCCGATCAGAAGCAGTGCAGAGGGTGCGTCCGTGCACCAGGAAGACGTCCGACGAAACTCCGAGGAGGATCCGGACGAGGAAGTCGACCGTCTACACCCCGCGAAGGAAGAAACCAGAAGGGAAGCTCTTCGGCTCCGCTCAAGTGCATCGGCTGTGGAGGTCGCCACAGGAGAACCGACTGCAAGTTCCGCTCCGCTACCTGCCGGGCATGCGGCAAACAAGGGCACATTGCAGCTGTGTGTCTGGGCCGACGAAAGGCACAACCCCAAGAAGAACGCCTGAAGGGTACCAGACTCCCCAGCCAGAATAGGGTAGGTTTTTGCGCTTCGCGAAGAAGCATCTGTAGGACAGGCACACACAAGCCCATGAAGAAAAAGCTGTCACTCAACGTGAAGCTACAAGGGGTTCCATTATCTATGGAACTAGACACAGGGTCTGCCCTTTCCATCATTTCATTGCATACATTTAGGAAGATTTGTTCCAGTAGTGGGACTAAGGCCAAGTTAAGGCCTTCTGATATTGTATTAACAGATTTTCAGAACTCAAGAGTGTGTGTTAAGGGGGAGGCCACCCTTAACGTGCAATACAAGAGTTTTGAAGGTCCACTAGACTTATTAGTAGTAGGGGGTGAACGAACGAGTCTCATAGGACTCGATTGGTTTGAGGCCCTGGGGATACACGTCACAGGACTCAACAGCTTACAAACACTCGACCTACAGGAAGTCTGCAAAGAATTTGCAGATGTTTTCAGCCCCCAGCTGGGCACATTCAAAGGACCCCTGTGTCCTTAAAGCTAGACCCCACTGTCACTCCCATTAGGATTAAAGCAAGAAGGGTCCCTTTTGCTTTAAAAAGTAAGATTGACACTGAATTAGACAAACTAATCCAACAGGGAATCCTAGAACCTGTTGATTCCAGCCCGTGGGAGACCCCCATTGTCACGCCTCTAAAGGCAAATGGGGACATTCGCATTTGTGCTGATTACAAATGCACACTCAATAAGGCATTGCAGCAACATGCCTATCCTGTTCCTGTGGTCAGTCACATCCTGGCCTCTCTCAAGGGGGGGGCGTGTTTTTGCAAAGCTTGACCTAGCTCAAGCGTATCAACAGCTGCCTGTTGATGATGATGCTGCTATAGCTCAGACTATTGTGACCCACAGGGGAGCCTTTAAGGTAAAAAGGCTACAGTTTGGAGTGAATGTCGCTCCTGGGATTTTCCAAAGCGTAATGGAAAACACACTACGAGGTATACCAGGGGTCTGCCCCTACTTTGACGATGTCTTGATTGCAGGAGACTCCACACACATTCTAGCTGAAAGGCTTAGGGCTGTCCTGTTAAGATTCAGGAAATCAGGCCTCAAGCTCAGAAAAGACAAATGCAAGATTGGGGTGCCTTCTACTGAATTTCTGGGATTCAAAATCGATGCTGCTGGGATTCATCCTGCTGAATCCAAACTAACTGCTATTTTAGAAGCACCCAGGCCAAAGTCTAAGGCCGAACTTCAGGCCTTCTTAGGCCTCCTGAATTTCTACAATTCTTTTCTTCCACATAAAGCTAGTGTAGCTGAGCCTCTTCACAGGCTACTAGACAAACAAGCTGTGTGGCTGTGGTCACAAGCACATGAGGCTTGCTTTAAAGAAGTCAAGGCCTTGCTCACTTCTAACAGTGTTCTTGCACATTTCAACGAGTCTCTTCCTGTGTGCATCGCTTGTGATGCGTCCCCCTACGGGGTTGGAGCTGTCCTGAGTCACCTCAGGTCTGATGGAACTCAGGTTCCTATTGCATACTACTCCAGAACACTGTCTTCTGCCGAGCGCAACTACGCTCAGATAGACAGGGAGGCTCTGGCTGTTGTTGCTGGAATTAAAAAATTCCACGATTTTCTATATGGCAGGCATTTCACGGTCTTCACTGACCATAAGCCTCTGCTGGGACTGTTTACCACACGTAAGCAGACTCCCCACATCATTTCCCCTAGAATGCTTAGGTGGTCTATTTTTTTGTCTGCATATGATTTTTCATTACTCCACAAGCCAATGGGCCATGCTGGGAAAGAAATGGGCCATGCTGATGGCCTCAGTAGGTTGCCTCTGCCAGTAGTAGAAGCTGACCCCGCGCCAGCTGTCAACATTCTATCAATCCAAGCCTTGCCCGAGCTCCCTCTTAGTGCAGGGATGTTACCGCTGAAACAGGTACAGATCACACACTTTCACGTGTCCGCTCCTGGGTCCTGTCCGGGTGGCCTGAGCACTGCCCTAGTCCTGAGTTTCAGAGTTTCTGGTCCAAAAGGAACGAACTGTCCCTTTCTCAGGGTTGTCTGCTTTGGGGAAACAGAGTTGTCATTCCCACCTCAATGAGGACTAGGGTCTTAGAATCCCTCCACGAGGGTCATCCTGGCATTGTTCGTATGAAGGCTCTTGCACGAAGCCACTTGTGGTGGCCTGGGTTAGATAAAGGTATTGAGGCTAAGGTACACGCATGCCACCTGTGCCAACGATCTCGCCCAGAGATGCCCCAAGCTCCTGTGCATAGATGGGAGGAAACACAGTCCCCATGGTCTAGGGTGCACATTGACTACGCTGGGCCCTTTCAGGGCCAGTTCTTCTTGGTCCTTGTTGACAGCCATTCAAAATGGCTTGAGGTTGTGCCTGTCTCATCCACCACCACTGCAAAGACTATTCAGGTACTGAGGGGGATTTTTGCTGCACACGGGCTGCCAGATGTCATTGTGTCCGACAACGGCCCTCAATTCACCTCCTCCGAATTCCAAGCTTTCTTACAGGCAAACCTGATTCGTCATGCCACGTCTGCGCCTTTTCACCCGTCCACCAACGGTATGGCTGAACGCATGGTGCGCATCGCAAAGGACGCCTTGAAGAGACTCACCTACGGGGACTGGCATCACAGGTTGGCTGACTTTCTCCTTTCTTATCGCACCACACCGTCCACTTCTACAGGGAGAAGTCCAGCTGAACTTCGTTGGGGGCGCCAACTTACTACTAGACTTGACCGGTTGCATCCGGACAGACTGCCTTCATCTACCTCACATCCTAGGGCACCTAGACAACTACTTGTGGGTGCCCCGGTTTGGGCTCGCAATTACGGGCCTGGTCATACATGGGTCCCCGCTTCTGTGTCCAGGATCACAGGTCCTCTCTCCTACGAGGTTGCCCTGGACAACGGTCGTGTCCTGCGTCGGCACATCGACCAACTTCGCTCTAGGCGAGACTTTTCTGCTGAGACTCCTGGGTCTTTTCCAGGGGGGGAGGGGGACCCTTTGGAGCAAAGGGAAGGGCAAGAGCTACTGCCCATCTCCACTGAGGGAGCCACAAACGGCCCATCCCAGGGTTCCGCAATTGCTCCGAAAAGAAAGTCATGGAGCTTACCCACACAACAGGCACTCACGCCTACTCCAGCCAGGGAGTCACCCCGGGGCATACTCACTTTCCACACACATCACACAGCACTCCAGCACGGAGGATACCCGGGGGCATCCCAACAAATCATTCCCCTGCAAGAGAGCTGGCACACAATTCCCAAGGTTGGCCTGACCTTACCCCAAATCCTACAGGGGAGTCAAACATACACAGAGCTAGTCGAGGAGCCAAGTCCCGACTACAACACCCCTAGCACAAATCAGGGAACACCTGAGTTTTGGGAAAGTACAGAAACCCACACGAGCCCGAGCACAGAATGGGGTTCAGGGAATGGACAGCCTCCTGACAGGTCTTGGACTGACCTAGGAGGTTCTACAGAGACGCCCAGCAGTGGCTATCACTTCAAGGGGCCTAAGGGTCTACAGCTAGGTAGGACAACCAGGTCACAAAGCAACAGAAGCCCTGGCCTGACGAGCCCGGTGGGCAAGCAAGCAGGCCAGGCATCGGGGCACAGTCCTTGGAAGACACCAGGGCACAATAGAGAGAACAGGCTCACGCCTCCCTCCAGTCAGGGAACTTATGCCAGTAACCCAGAGCTAAGAAGGTCACAGAGAGCAAAGAAATCTCCTAAGTACCTAGAAGATTACATAACATTGCTGGCAAGGCAAAAGCCAGTAAACAGTGGGAGCACTGGGGAGCAAATTGTCGTATAAAATAAATGTTGTATGTTGGTAGTAGTTTTAGCCCGGGGGAAAGGGGTGTTATGTCCCGAGCCTTGCAAACGGCTCGGGCGTTTGCAGGCAGTCCCGGGCAGGTGCAAAGCTGCCCGGGACCAGACAGGCTGTCGCCAGCGCCGTGCGCATGCGCGGGTGCTGGCGCGGGAAAAGTAACCCATTTACCCGGGAGTTGCCTATATAAGAGGCTGCGAGGCGTTTGGGCGAGGCTGAAGCCATCTTCCTGTAAGCTGAACGCTGAATAAAAGAAACTGAGAACTCCAGCTGCTTCTCGTGTCTATTTTCCCGCCACGGACTCAACACCATCTATTCTTTCCAATGGAATGCAACCCTTGTATGCAATTCCTGAACCCAATTCTGGTACTCAACAATCACCATTTAAGAGGTGTTTGTCTTGTCCAGCTTCAATCTTAGTTTATCGGTCTTTACCCATCACTGTATCCAGACACTGGTTCAGAATAGGTACAACTTCTCCTAATTTGGAAATGGCGGCACATGCATCAGAGTTGTTATAGAGAAGAAGAGCTAGTATTGACAGTACTTAGATTCCAAATAACTACTTCCTGTGCCTTCGTATTAACATTAACAATGTTGATTGTTCGTACATTTTTTAATTTTCTGTTTTTACTGGTACTTTTCACAGAATATCTAAAATAATAAATACTGCAGAAAGTCTGAAGCACAAATACTTTTCAAAAGCTGTATACTTTGTGGTTTAGTACATGTTGACTGGGAAATAAGTCAATGGAGTTATTTTTGAGAAAACATGAATAGGGTTGAATTGATAAAACATGACGAGCAATGTGAGCCTCAGAATCAAGACCCATTAAATTCAGTGATGGTTAACTCTAGTAAGTATGTTTAGTATTCAGCAAGAAAGGAAGAGCTTGTTCACAAAGCATATAACTGAACTGCAGAGTTTGTGTGGCTGGGCAAGCCCATGATGGAGAGGATAACTCTGGTGATTAGACATACTGATCACCAAGTCCTCTGATATCAGAGGCAGTATCAGGCACAAGAAATCCGGAAGCAAGATGTTCAAATGAATACAGGTTTATTGCATGCTAACAGGCAGCTTATTTATCAATGCTAGTTGTTGGGGAAATTTAGTATTGCCTCTCCCCTGTCCTGCCTGTCAGCTTCTGAAGTGATAGCTGGTTGCTTATTATACAAGCAAAATGCTGGACTAGATAAGTCCTTGGCCTAATGCTCCCAGTTGTTTTTTAATGAGAAAAAGGGCCAACAGGATTTGATTTTCTGTGGTCAGATGAAGTAGTTTCTCTTGCTTTGGTTTTAAAATTTTCTGCTTCAGTTCAAAACTACAACTACAAGGTGCTAATTTAAGTGCTTTCATCGTATGTTATTAAGTCTTCTGCTACATAGGCTTTTGATATGCTTTTCCTTCTCTTCTGGGAAAAATAAGAAATGAATTGAATTCTCTTTTGCAAGATAATGTAAACACGACAAATATATATAGACACACACACACACACACAAACACTGCCCTTATGTTGGATTTTAAATGGATGTTAACAGTCTCCCCCTTTGGTGGACGGATCTTCCTCGCATTACAAATTAAGTCAAACTTTCCCAGGTACCATGTTTGGGGTTGGATAATTTGTGATATTGATTTCCCTCTTTGGAATGTAGTAGACTAATGGTTCACAACCTTTTCTTTACTACAGACCCCCCTTTAAATTCCTTTTGTAGCCACGGATCCTGGCCATGGACCACCAACTTAATGCAAGGTTTAAATCATAATATTTCTTCAAGACTTTGTGGACCACAGGCTGAGAACCACTGCAGTAGACTGATTGAGTAGCATAGCATATACCACTATTTGGCAGATATGCTCCTAACATATACATATGTGCACATTATACAACCAATGTACACATCCATACATCAGCTAGAAATGAGAACACATCTTGGGTTCCTTACCAACCTCACACTGATGAGTTAGGGAGCCAAAGTTCAGCTTTGAAAGGGAGGAAGGGGTTGAAATGTGTTGTCTTCTTCTGTGATAGAATCTACCACTGATAATGACTTGTAATACTCATCTTCCCAATCCAGCACTTTTATTTGACTAAGGAAAATTAAAACAAAATAAAGCATTACAAACAGCACATCAGATTTCTAGCTATTTTTGTTTAATTGGTACAAGAAATGCCTTGGTCTGAGTGGAGGAGCAAATGTTACTTTTGAGGTGAATATCTAACAGAGGCTGGTGAAGAATTTAGCTTTTCTAGAGGACCTGAGCTCATAGCATTTATCACAGCAGCAAATCTGCTTTCTTCTGGATGCTTACTCAGCACAATAGAAGGCTCTGGCTTTGATTTATAGTAATTTCAGATTTTAATTAGGTGATTTGTACTCTCAGCTAGACATGAATCTTCACCGTACCATTTACTTAGGTGGGAGAATCCTGGGAAAACCCATTTTGATCTCTACTCTGATATATACTATAGATATAGATACCTAATCTCTGATTATTATATTGGTAAAGAGCATAAGAAGCATAAATCACAAGAGCAGCTCAGATACTTCTTATTTCATGAAAGATAAAGTTATCAATGGCTTCTATTATCTCCTGAAGGAGGATGCCTCTTTAACAACAGTTGCTGGGAAACACATGTGGAAGAGAGCTACTGCTCCCAAGTTCAGTTTATGGACTTCTTAAAAGCAGCTGGTTGGCTTTATGATCTCAGCCACCAGATCTTTTCTTATATCCAGTTAGGTGTTCTATCATCCATCAAGAATCTGTTCATGATGTATTTTCAGTAACATCTTCAAGCATAATAAGACTTTATTCTAAAACTAAAGTTGTTCCTCTGACATCCATGACAAACTTCCAAACAGTAATGTAAGGCCTAATGTACATACATGGATAACATACATAATTTAACATTTGTTTGTTTGGATAGTTTAAGTTTGATGGACAAGTTCTAGAGAACTATAAGTGGCCTCCATTCATGCTGACAAGATGTATTATACGTTTCACATAAGTTTTTCTGACAGTTTAGGAGATTTTCTTGGTTGGTCTGGCATTTGGAATAAAAGTAATTATATCAAGGAAGAAAAGTGGATAATTAGCTTTGCTGCATGAAGGTGGCTTCTACCTCCATTTGTTTAATACTCATGTACTTGTATCACCAACTGTTCTTATATGACACTAATGATAGTATGGATGTGTAAAATAAGATTTATGTTTTCTAAACCCTGTAGGAGTAAAATGAAGCCATTTTTATTAAAAGCTTTTAAACCCATATACGCCTGCAATAGATTCCTACAAAGGGAAATCACAGGATAAACTTAAAGCACAGTCTATCTCTGATATGGCTGTTTGGGGCTCAAGCTAAACTATATTCATGTGTTTAGCATGCTTTATTGCCGACTTTGATTCTGGTACTGCCATAAATAATGCAGAGGCCATTGCATCATGATTTTTCCCTACCAAGAAAAAAAATATCTCTTTATAATGTGGTCTTTCCCAAGCCTTCAGGTCTTCTGGGCTACACTGTTCAGTATTTCCAGCCAGCGTGTTCAGAGATGTAGCTCAACATACTTAGCGGCATAATGCTTGTCACCATAATAATAAAATGAATGCCACATTAAAAAAAAGCAGCCCTTTCACAAGAGCCAAGAAAGAATAGCCAAGAACTGATCTTTGTGGAAACATGTGACCTTCCTTCTTATCTTTTCCCCTCCAGCTAGTTTATGCTGTGGATCAGGAGGATTTTTGAATTGCTGTCCCTCCTGTCATGTCTGGGTTCACAGTTTGTAGCTCTTTACTTTGACAAGAGCCATCACTGGCTACTTTTAGCGAATTCATTGTGAAACGAACTGCCTGCATTTTGCTGAGAAGCATATTTTTCCTCAGGAAAGACCGTTTCCCCCGTGTGTATACAGCTCACATTAAACGCACACTTTCCTTTTGCATCAGTAGCAAAATGCCCACAGCTGCTACAAAGAGAAAGAAGCTTGCTGTTGATTTTCAGAAATTGCTCTAGAAAGTTTGCGCCTTTCCTATAATCTCACAAAGGATTTCTTCTGTTTACTGTTGCTTAGAACTAAGAAGATGGATATTTACCCAAGTTTTCTTGGCTTCCTTTTGCTCCCTTGATATCCTAGAGTTCCCTGTGGAGAGGGCCAAGAACACACAGTCAAAGCAGAGCAGCAAGTCGTTAATTTTTAATTCAAAGTGATTTTGTGTTGAATGCAAGCAGATGCTGATAATATCAGAAGTCACAGCATAATTTTTTTGATCAAAGGGCTCAAGCGAGCCTGATGAAGCATGCATCTTGCTCGTCTTTGATAAACCACATCAATTATTCACCGTGAAGGCAGACATCCTGACATGAAAGCAACAGATAAAGAGCATAAGCACATGTTCAAGACGAGAGCTGAAGAACTCTGGGGTGGGAGTGGGGAGAGGGCACTGGGGTGGGGTGGGGCTGGTAGGCTTAGAACAGGTATTAATACCAGAATTATTAATGGGAAACAAAGACAGTAAAACAGCTGTATGGCCACTTTGAACTTACATTTAACTGGTTATAATATATGTTATCCTCAGGGCTATTCAGCACTTTGGGCTGCTGACATCTTCGACGGGGTGGTTTCTGCTTCTGTTCCAGGCAGTTTTCTGAAGGCAAAAAGAGATAAGTGTAGTTTTAGATCTTGGCAGGGCCAAGTATTGCAAACAATTTTCTAGCTGGGAGTCAAAATAATTCTTTCTGCTGTTATACACATTTCTGATTTACTAACTTTTCAGAAGTCAGTAGAAAGGTAAAGATACTGGGCACATTGGAAATGTAAAAAAATGCATTAATTTGCTATATTCCATATTGAGATGTTTGGAGCAAAGCATACCGGGGCATCTTTGAATGATATGGGATAAGAACTATAAATAACATTGCTACTTATTAAGCAGTAAGCTATGATATCTGTCATCCCAGGCACAGAAGTGAAATTTAAGAAGATACAAAGAAGGCATGTGTTTATAGCTTTGTAAGAATGTCAGGAATAAATCTTCAGCTGGTACAAAAAGCAGCCATGTGGCCACCCTTAGGCACTCAAAGGATGTACTACCTCTGCTGCACAAGTTGCATTGGGTATTGGTCTGCTTCCAAGTCCAATTCAAAATGTTGGTTATGACCTTTAAAAGTCTTACATGGCATATGGGGCCTGGTTACCTATGGAACCCTCTTCATCCCTTTACATCCGTTCGCCCTACCTGGTCAGACAGGGAAGGTATGTTGCGGATCCTATTAGCAAAATAATTCTGATTGGCCGGGTCCAGGAAGAGAGCCTTCTCTGCTGTTGGTCCTGCCATGTGGAAACGCTGCCCCTGGAGGTGAGATGCCCCCCACTCTCTTGGCCTTCCATAAAGGCATAAAATCATGGTTCTGTGCGCTTCTTAAATATGTTAAATAATAAATAAATGTATGACAGGTTGCTTTTCAGTATTTTGGAATCATACCTCTGAAAAATTCATAGCTTTACTACTATATCACCGAAACAATGGCACATTGGAAAATTAACACTATGTGCAATTTGAATTGGCAATACAAGAATACATTTTGATGATCTAAAGGTTGCTTTCTGTTCCTTTTTTAATAAAACATTTTAAAACTGCAAGTCTGCAGCAGTATAACAATTAATTAAGAAAGTGACATTTCATGATACAGCCACAAGAACTACAGACAAAAACTGTGCTGCTGGATCAAAGGAATGATTTTTGCAACAATCAATTCCAAATACCTAAATTAGAACATGGCGGTGTTGCCCATTTATTGTTTGATTTCACAGGTAAACTGTTTTTAAATGCAAAGGAAAAATGTAAAGTGAAGTAGCTAAGTTATAAATACCAACACAAAGATACATAAGGATTATTTCCTACTTTTGTGCAAGCCTCAAAAAAAGACACAACAGTTTAATCAATTCAAATCAATTGAGTCAATTCATTAAAAAAATGTGTTGCACACATTTTGAAGCATTTCTGAAACATTTTCAAAGTACGCAAAGACGTATTGTTTTGTTCCTTCCAAACCTCAATGTTATTTCATACAAAGATCAATAAATGGAATTTCTGCAGTACAGTAAAATGTATACTCTTTTAAAAAACTACACATGAGCTGCAGTTCCTCTTCTACATCAGTGATTCCCAATCTTGTAACTTCCAAGTTCCAGAGCTCCCTTGTCTTCATGGCTGTTGTTGAGAGTTCTGGAACTTGAAGTTTTCCCATCATCTGGTCAGAACCCATCCTCCCTCCCTCCCCCCATCACAACTGATAGAATTTCTTGGACGAGAAACTAAATTTCTTCTTCTTCCTCAATGAAAAAACAGTCCAGTTGCCTTTTGAAAAAGCACTTTTGAGACAACTATGACCTGGATGACTCAGAATCTCCACAGACATACAAATCTTAACAGATTTTGTCTCCTAGTTCAATGTCAAATAGCAACCTAACAGACTGCTGTCCATCCTCTGCTTGAACACCTCCAAAGAAAGGGGAGCTCAGCCCAGCCCACTACTGAGTGTGTATCAGTCTGAATAATGGTTCCAGTGTCAAGCTATGGCTGCTCTTAGCAAATCTTTGCACTTAATTTTATTACTGAACTCCAGTCATTTTTTAAACTTGTAAACTGTTTTATGATGTGACTAAAGAGGAAGCATTATATAAATTTATTGAATAAAAATAATAACTTGCACTTCGTGTAAAAATGTCTCTTGTATTCTATGTGAATGACCACCCCAGATTACATCCTGTGAATATTCAGCAGGTGCTTTGCAACCACATTCCAAGCCAGGACCCTAAAAAGCCAAGAGTCAACTGCCAAATTGTTAGAAATAAAACTAGCATTTGCTGAAATCTTCTCTGCTCATTTATCTGTTTTGCAGCTGTTGCTGCCATTCTGTGAGCATTGAGCAATGGTTTTTTTTGGTATCAAAATGATAAACTGAGAGCAGAAAGCACTACTCTCATTTTGATAGAGTTTTGGACCTAATCACACATCTCAATGATTGTGGTGAGGGATTCAAATTCAAAGTTGATAATTCTTTCTGCAGTGGTATTTTGTGAGTAAAGGTAATATCACTTCAACAGCAGGAGCAGGATTGCCACTGCTAGTTAATTTTATCCTTATTTTGCCCTATTTGCAGCTTCTTAACAAAATCACAAAGATGTCACACACTCACTTCTCTGAATAGGAAATTTTGATTCAGCTATAAAAGCACTGCAGTTTTTTAAAATTCCTTTAAGGCTTATTGCTTTAAGATTATAGTAAAGAGATTTATGCTAAAGCTTTAAGCTAAAATTTTGCTTAGTAGACTGAGACATTTCTGTATGATAACTTGTTAAAAATAAAAAAATTAAATATAACTTCGAGAAATATTCTGTCTCTTCTACCAACATGTAATAAAAGTTTGTAAGAATGACAACTTAGGGACAGCAAATAGGAGCAGGAGAAATGAAAAAGAATTAGCTTTGAACACTCAGTATGAATTAGCTTTGAACACTCAGTATGTTTTCCCTACAATATTGTTGATATTGCTGTAACTCTGGTTAATATTCAAGTTGCTACTCAAATTAATATTCAAGTTGTAATATTCAACTACTTTATTCCTTATTTGGCCTGTTCATAGACCAAGAAGCTTCTACCCCCATTTTGGCAGTTTCTGAATAACAACTTGAATTCAGCCATAAAAGACCAGCATTTATTACCTTAAATTAGTCATTATCCAATTTAATTATTGGAAACATCTTCCTAATAGTCTTATGTCAATGAAAGGATAATGTATCTTCTTTTTAAAGCCCTCAAGTTTTGTTCTAGAATGCATTACAAGTAAACAATTGACAGGGGGAAAATTGTATTTCCTGACTAATAATAAAAGAACAATAACAGGACATGTCATATTTTCAAAACAGACATGCTTTTTCTGTATCTTGCATATTAAACTGACAACTTTATATTTATTGAATTGCATTGAATATTTTATTTGAATAAGTGTGATTATATACACAGGGAATTTGTGACCGGTGCAGTAGTCTCAGTGTACATGCAAAGTAACAGAATAATAATAATAATCACAATAATAATAACAATAAGAGGGGAAATGTAAGAAAGATAATAAGAAGGATAAATAATAATAATACTACAGCCCTACTACATGGGTAAATATCCTTAGACATAAGACAGTACTGTGGGAATTAGGTGTTTGGCAGTGTGATGACCCGAGGAGAAAAAACTACCTCTGTGTCTAGTTGTTGGCTTGCAATGCCCTTTTTTTAGGGGCATCCCAAAGTGAGTTTATGTCCAGGATGTGAAGAGTCTGCAGATATCTTCTCAGCCCTCCCTTTGACCTGCACAATATACAGGTCGTCTATGGCAGGCAGACTGGTTGCAATTGTTCTTCCTGCAGTCTTAACTATCTGTTGGAATCTGTACCTGTTCCCTTTGCTTGCTGTACCAAACCAGACAGTTATAGAAGTACAAATAACAGATTCAATAATTCCTCTGTAAAACTGCATCAACAGCTCTTGGGGCAGTCTGAACTTCCTGAGCTGACGCAGGAAGAACATTCTTTGTTATGCCTTTTTAATGATGGTTCTAATATTAAGTGTCTATTTCAAGTCCTGGGAGAGTATAGAATCCAAAAATTTGAAGGACTTTACTGCTGATACTCTGTTGTTGAATATGGTAAGAGGTGGTAAAATAGAAGGGCTCATTCTAAAATCCACTCTCATCTCTATACTTTTAAGCGTATTCAGCTCCAGACTGTTACAGCTGAATCACAGGGCCTGTTATTCAACCTCCTGTCTATATGCAGCTCATCACCATCTTGAATAAAACCAATGGCTTTCTTTTCTTTCTTTCTTTCTTTCTTTCTTTCTTTCTTTCTTTCTTTCTTTCTTTCTTTCTTTCTTTCTCTTTCTTTTCCTTCCTTCCTTCCTTCCTTTTTTCTTTCGCTATAAATTGAGATGGTTTTATATCAGTGAATATGACCATGACATGTTATGGTCCAGAAACTATCATGAGATTCTATTTTAAAGTTATTTATTAAGTTTAGGAACTAATGATATTATTTGGTATGTATTTATACCTAAGTAAAGTATAAAAACAGTAACATTACAATATTGTGTGTGTATGTAAAATCAACACAACAAACATTATGAACACTGTTATAATTTGAAATTAAAAAGCAACATATTAAGGACCTTTTTGAACCTTTAAAAAGGGGTCAATTCTGAAGAGTAGGAGCAAGATGGGAACATGCTCTGAAGATGTGAGGTCACCATTTTGATCCAAGGAAAAACTAAGTGGCCTGATTGAAAGGTGAATTATTGGGTATACAATATGAATCTAAGTCTATTTACTAAAATAACTGAGTGGTTCTCTACTCAGGGCTCAGAAGATTACCAGTGTCAGTTTGAACTGATAAATGTTTCAGAAAGCCCAGCTAATATAGAGAATTGGTGGTGGTGGTAGTGGGGAAATAAAGGTGAGATTAAAAAAAAAAAATCTAAGAAATAAATCAGAAAATGTCCAGAGAGTCAACAAAGCCTGTTAATAAATTACTACATATGTTGGTGGTCCAAATGAGACACAGTATTTAAACTGGAACATCTGCTTGAGTGATTCAGAATCTGTGTAGGCATCAGAGATATTGTTTATTTCGACCTCCTTTAAGTGTCCCAGACAGCATATGACCAAACTGAGAGCAGTCCCTGGGGATGATATTTTGGCTTTTCTCAGCAACACTGTTCTGAGGGAAAAGGAGAGGGAAATATAGCATTCCAAACTCCTGTGGCCCGCTGATGAAAGATTTCCCCTTCAGTTCCTTCTGCCCCCTTGGTTGCTTTATTCTTCTCCTGTTTCCCCCTCCAGTATCTCTTTCCTTTCCCCCCTCCCCTCTACTATCTCTCTTCCATTTTCTACAAAATGGACGTTTCATGTCTGCTGTCCTATTTTGTTTTCTCTTATCAGAAGCAGGCAAAGCCCATCATTAATCCTTTACCTCCACCCACCCTTTCTTCTCTTTGAATATTATTCTCCCAGCTTAAAAGAATGGAAATTGGGAAGAGAATAAAGTAGGGGAAGAATTTAACTTTTTTTTTTTTTCACGAAAAGATCATCTATCTCTCAACTGAGCTTAAAGCTGGGTTTGGAAGAGAACCAACTGCTTTGCCTGCAGGGTAGCTTCTTTTTTTGTGGAGCTGTAGCTTTAAATGTGGACCTGACTATGGATTCTCACCTCAGGATGCAAAAACTGGTAAACACCTCTTAGGTTGTACATTGAATGTACATTGGTAATGTATATTGAAACACCAGAAATGGAAAGGTTGGCTAACAGTCTAAGAAAGGGAGAAATAATAAAAAGTAACACATCTTGGAGGGATATGTATCTGCAAAATAAAATTCTGGAAACTTCAAGCTGTGCAGAATGCAGAATGCAGTTTCCAGATTGTTGATTCATACCTATTTGCTATATCATACAATACTAGCAAGTATTAACGCAGGGGTCCCCAACCCCTGGTCTGGAGACCAGTACTGGGCCGCGGCATGCCAGCAACTGGTTCACACAAACAAGCAAAACCCCATCTGTGGGATGCAGGCAGCACACAAAACCATACCCCCTCCAGTCCGCAGAAAAACCTCTCTTCACCTAACCGGTCCCTGGTGTCCAAAAGGTTGGGGACCTCTGTATTCATGGGCTTCTGGTGTTTCTAAGACAAGTGAAGTTTTTAGATGTGTCTCAAACCAGCTTGTACTTTCAGCCTTTGAAGTCCAAAGTCCAAAGTGCCTGCAGAGCTAATGAATTAATGAATAATAAATTTCTCAGTTCCAACCCCATCTTTCATGCTACGTTGAATGCATTATTACTTGGTAACAAACCTTAATTTCAGGTCAAAACAGCAGAAGCATGTATGGAGCAGAGATGAATAATGACATAATAATTTAATTATATATATTATCAGCAAAAGGTCAAAAGTCACTGATAACAAAAAAAACTTATCCATCATGTACTTATACAGGCATATTGTGACAAAAACATTAAACATATAGATATTTATTAAAAAGAAGAGAAAGCCATAAAATAACTTCTGGCAGCAAAAAAGTAAAATAGGTGTTGGTCCTTATGGTTTAAGTAGGACAGGGAAAAACAGCAGATGCACTGATCTGGAAAAGTGCTGGTCAGATATTACACACACACACACACACACACACACACACACAGGAGTAAATCACTACATATTAGCTATCCAATAGGTCAGAAAGCTGTATTAATTTTATTTTTGATACTAAATTCTTAACTGCATTTCAGTTCAAATGAAAACCCCCCACCCCAAATTCTCTAATATAGCATGTTTTCCATTTTTATACCTCACTTCTCGGAATAATATTACATTCAAATAAGCAATAGACTTTGACTTTGACGCAATTCTCACTTAAGGAATAAGGATTCTATTATTACAGACAAATATCCATACCCCTTTCATAAATAATCAACTCTCCCAACACTTAAAAGTTTGCAAGAAAACCATTGGGAATTATTAATCTACTTACTTTATATTTATTATTATATTTATTACAGTGAGTTCTTTGGATTAGCATTCTCTCATCCCCATCTGTTTTTATCCTAAGAAAACATCCTAAAAACTCACATAATTGGAGGGAAGATGATACAAATAAGGGCCTGAACTTTGGGGAAAAGCCACTGATTTATTTACTAGGATGGTAGTAAGGGGAGGTTTATGTATCTGTGCCCAAAGGTTCTGGATTTTTTTTAAACAATAAATGTTCCACACATCATAGGATGGGGAATTGTTCAGAAGCTGCTTCTTGATTTTTACACTTCCTGCACTGACCATTTCACTATATGATATAGCTGTGATGCACGATTATTCCAAGAAATGCCGCTAAGAGGAAATAGTTTCTGACAGTTTTCACCGTAAAGCCAAAGAAAAGGAAAAGAACCTGGCTTCCTTGCGTATTTTGAAAAGTGAGCTGATTTTTTTTTTTACCCCCTGCTGGTTTTTATCCTGCTTTGGGTTCTACTGGGAGCCAAAGGAACCAGACTGCCTCCTAGCAAAGTAAACTGCAAAATTATTTCATATACTGAATTATAAGATATTTTTTAATCCTTAAGATACTTCAGAGAATGATACTGGAAATATCCCCAAGAGCTGTATGCTTCAGGGTTTAAATTGCCATTCCTTCTGAATAATCTACACTAATTAAAAGTTGGGAGGGGAATAGGAGAGAGCAAAAATACTTGAAAATGTTACTTTTAAATATTCAAGCATTAGAAAATTAGCACCAAGGAATGGAGGGGAAAAAACAAATTAATAGGACCATTTAAAAGTTTTCATTAATAATTAAGAAAATAAATACACAGAGACACATACACACATGAACTTATATAGAGAGGTAGCAAACATAAAATGAAAATGTAACCTTTAATTATTGACACATATTAGCACAGACTCCAGGGAGCTCATCACAACATTGCAAGGTCCAGGTTCATGAAAATTTAAGCAATGTTGAAAGTTATGTTAATTTGTCCTTTGTTTTTTCTCCTACAATCTAATTTATTTCAAAGTACTTAGGAACCAAAGTGAAATATATTGATCCTGCCTTATGTAATGCATTATATTGAAGCAAAGATTTTTGTGCAACAAAAATAAAATATATTCTCCTGTGATAAAGTCCTTTTCAACTGTATTTTTCCTTTCCAGGTCTCAATTTTCCACCTGAGGTCTCAGAAAAGTGATTTGATAACTAATAAATGCTTTTCTGACTACTACACCAATTAATGGATGCAATATCCCAATTCCAAAGAGGAAAATATATTGAGATGTTAGTGTACAATTGGTCGTATAAAATGTGGACTTTGATAGCAATATTTCAATTTTATGGAAATAAAATCAGAAGCTTTGTTTAGAATTAAGGTATCTTTGAAGTCATAATTAGAATCCTTAAATGTAATAATACTCTGATTTTCTTAAACAGTCATAGTTTGGAAGATGTTGGATAATCAGATGATATCTTTGCCTTAAAAAATTCCCAGGAAGAACAAATAGTTTGTATAAACATAATGTTTTCCTGACACTATTTGTAAGTTATACAGAAAACATAGCACATGTAAATCCATAAAATCTAGATATAATTTTAATTGAAAACTCACAATCCTTACTCCTTTCCATGGACTCCACAAATACCAAAATAACTGCTGTACAGTGTAAGCCGTTTGAGTCACCGACAGCTGAAGATGTTCAAACAACAACAATAACAAAACCCCACCTTTAATATATGGACTCTTTAAAGCAACTTCATCTTTTTGGATGTACACAGAAAGAAGCCTGAAAAAAAGAGCTTTAATGAATAATGCTTGTGGGATGTCCAAACTTCTTGAGTCATTTTCAAAGGGTGCACAACCCATTACCCATTCCCAAATAGCATATTGTGAGAGATATGATATTGTGAAGTGGAAGACTGTTAAAGAGCCTGAATTTCTGCTCCACTGAGGATATTATCTACTACCTCTTTGAGGATTCACTGTTCCAAATGAGCCACCTACCTAGGTGTCTATACTGGAGAAGGCATAATTATTATACCCCACATGATTTGAGCTTTCAAGTATTCTCTGTGCAGAATTATCCAAAACTTTCTTGCTGCAGAAGAGGCTGGTGGGATTCAAATATGTAAACAAACGGTTCTCTGTGTGGATATCGCTTCTGGAAGTCCATTCTGGGCCTGGGCAACAAAAAATTAGCTACAGGTTCTGCAGAAGTGGTGTGAACTGGCTGAATCCTACCACTGGGCTGCCCTCATCTGTGCATCTTAAGATGATTCACACTTCTGGGCTTATTGCCATCTGGTCAGCAGATTCTAATGATTCATGGAAAATACAAAACATAGACTTGAAGTGGATCATCCTTGCTCCTTCACTCACTTCAGGTTCACTATTTGGAATATGAAATGAACTTCAGAGTTTAATTCAATTTAATTCAGATGAAATTATGATTATTACCTCTATGTTTGAGGATTTAACATTAAAAATGACCTTTTCATTACAACTTCAAACAACATAACAGGACAGATAATGTTGAAGAATTTTCCCAATTTGTTTTTTTAAAAAGGCATTCTGATTTTTTAATCACTTTGATTCCTTGCAACAGCAGCCTATTATATCATTGTTTACTCAGATGGAATATGTTCCTAGAGTCAAAGAATGCTAAGAAATTCATTAGTGTTGCTGCTTTGATGTCATGTGGATTCCAGAACTTCTAGCACAATTTAAGTGGAAAAGCTGCCTTTTGTTTATAACTTCTAAAAAGAACCTTCTCAATCTTCCTGCACACATGCTCTCTGAAAACAGAAGTCATGCATTTCCCTCTGCATGGCTTCATGACTTATGGTTTTATTTTCAACACTGTAATTTTGGGTGGAACCACATGGTTTAAATTTACAAGGCACACTAAACAGATCACACACTTTTCAAGATGGTGTTTAAAGTTTTTTTGTTCTTTCTTTCCTAAGACTCTGGGCTGTCTCATGCATTATATTTATTACCAGTAGTTAAGGTACCACAGTATGCTTTGTTTTTGTCCCTATTGTTTTAATACTATTTCCCCTCTTTAGCTAGGTGCATATATACCACATGGAATAGCACAAACAGAAATAATAAGAAACCACACTCTTTTTTAAAGTAGCTTTTAAGGTCTGTTGAGTGTCATGGTTCCAACAGATGAAACTCTTCAAAGAGCTTAGAGGCATTGTTTACCTGAAAGGATCTTTTATTCGAGAAACAAAGTATCGGCACTATATAGTTGAAACCAAAAACTAAATTCCCCTCCCCTAGGTACAAAGTAACAAAGCACAATTCCCTCCTCCAATAAACAATCATAAATCACATTCCCCAATTAGCTTGAAGCACAGGCTTTCTCCCCAGCTCTCCAAAACTCTATTCACTCTGGGCCCAAGGACCTTGGGTTCCCACGGCTGAGTTATTATTGTTAGCACTAGCTGGACTCTCATCCACATTCTTCCTCCCAGCATCAACTAACTCTAAAAGCAATAGAGGAAAATGGCTGCATTTCCATCTGTTGTCAAAGCAAAAATATCCGATGTTAGCAGCATTGACATTGAGATCTTTTGAAATCAAAGATTAAGAGTATGGGGGAGGATCATGCCATTCTCTTTCTCATTCACATACATTCACACATACCTATGCTAATACTTTCCCATGTATGATATATGCAGACACCCATTCTGACATCTATTCATCATATGGTCTGCCACAAAGACTCACCAACATGGATAATTACACACCTAACCTCAATACATAAATGAAGACACTCATGCAAAGCAATCAGATGTCTTCTAAAGCAAATTGCAATGTAAAGGAAATTGGGGATATGTTAACTCTTCTTCCCAAAGCTGTGATCCATCACTTCCTATTCCAACATTTGTCTGATGTATTGCAAGTAGTGTAAGAAAATATCCAGTTTCTAGAGAAGGCAACCACTTTTTCCAGAAGTGACACCTTCCTCTTCCCACTCCATTCACTCCCTTGCATGGGAATTAGACTTTGAAAAAGCCACTCACTGAAACTAATGTAAGTCTTCTCTTCTTCTCCAAGATTAATTCTGGCATGGGTCTTTAAGCCATGGGTCAGGTGTGGAAGTATCCGGCCCACATATTTAATGACTGACTCAGGATACCCTATTTTGAATCCCACCCCTAACATGTATTCTTTAGGGAAGCTCCCAGTTACAGCTTCTTCACAAGCTTCAATGGTAATTTCCTTATAAGATTGCTTTAAGAATTCAGAAACAATGTGTGTGAAATGCTCTGAGTGCTATACAAATTCTATATATATTAATAATGTTGATATTTCATAAGTTTGTACCAGAATAAGACTGTAATTTCTATACACTGACCAGGAAGTAATCCTCACCAAACAGAATATATGGTTGTCGTTTCTAGTCTGTAAAAATTTAGATAGGGGGGTTTGGGGGGGTGGCAACCCAGGTTAGGATTGACTGTAT